>NC_088378.1:0-303571 GCF_037993035.2 Macaca fascicularis
CCCTAACCCTAACCCTAACCCTAACCCTAACCCTAACCCTAACCCTAACCCTAACCCTAACCCTAACCCTAACCCTAACCCTAACCCTAACCCTAACCCTAACCCTAACCCTAACCCTAACCCTAACCCTAACCCTAACCCTAACCCTAACCCTAACCCTAACCCTAACCCTAACCCTAACCCTAACCCTAACCCTAACCCTAACCCTAACCCTAACCCTAACCCTAACCCTAACCCTAACCCTAACCCTAACCCTAACCCTAACCCTAACCCTAACCCTAACCCTAACCCTAACCCTAACCCTAACCCTAACCCTAACCCTAACCCTAACCCTAACCCTAACCCTAACCCTAACCCTAACCCTAACCCTAACCCTAACCCTAACCCTAACCCTAACCCTAACCCTAACCCTAACCCTAACCCTAACCCTAACCCTAACCCTAACCCTAACCCTAACCCTAACCCTAACCCTAACCCTAACCCTAACCCTAACCCTAACCCTAACCCTAACCCTAACCCTAACCCTAACCCTAACCCTAACCCTAACCCTAACCCTAACCCTAACCCTAACCCTAACCCTAACCCTAACCCTAACCCTAACCCTAACCCTAACCCTAACCCTAACCCTAACCCTAACCCTAACCCTAACCCTAACCCTAACCCTAACCCTAACCCTAACCCTAACCCTAACCCTAACCCTAACCCTAACCCTAACCCTAACCCTAACCCTAACCCTAACCCTAACCCTAACCCTAACCCTAACCCTAACCCTAACCCTAACCCTAACCCTAACCCTAACCCTAACCCTAACCCTAACCCTAACCCTAACCCTAACCCTAACCCTAACCCTAACCCTAACCCTAACCCTAACCCTAACCCTAACCCTAACCCTAACCCTAACCCTAACCCTAACCCTAACCCTAACCCTAACCCTAACCCTAACCCTAACCCTAACCCTAACCCTAACCCTAACCCTAACCCTAACCCTAACCCTAACCCTAACCCTAACCCTAACCCTAACCCTAACCCTAACCCTAACCCTAACCCTAACCCTAACCCTAACCCTAACCCTAACCCTAACCCTAACCCTAACCCTAACCCTAACCCTAACCCTAACCCTAACCCTAACCCTAACCCTAACCCTAACCCTAACCCTAACCCTAACCCTAACCCTAACCCTAACCCTAACCCTAACCCTAACCCTAACCCTAACCCTAACCCTAACCCTAACCCTAACCCTAACCCTAACCCTAACCCTAACCCTAACCCTAACCCTAACCCTAACCCTAACCCTAACCCTAACCCTAACCCTAACCCTAACCCTAACCCTAACCCTAACCCTAACCCTAACCCTAACCCTAACCCTAACCCTAACCCTAACCCTAACCCTAACCCTAACCCTAACCCTAACCCTAACCCTAACCCTAACCCTAACCCTAACCCTAACCCTAACCCTAACCCTAACCCTAACCCTAACCCTAACCCTAACCCTAACCCTAACCCTAACCCTAACCCTAACCCTAACCCTAACCCTAACCCTAACCCTAACCCTAACCCTAACCCTAACCCTAACCCTAACCCTAACCCTAACCCTAACCCTAACCCTAACCCTAACCCTAACCCTAACCCTAACCCTAACCCTAACCCTAACCCTAACCCTAACCCTAACCCTAACCCTAACCCTAACCCTAACCCTAACCCTAACCCTAACCCTAACCCTAACCCTAACCCTAACCCTAACCCTAACCCTAACCCTAACCCTAACCCTAACCCTAACCCTAACCCTAACCCTAACCCTAACCCTAACCCTAACCCTAACCCTAACCCTAACCCTAACCCTAACCCTAACCCTAACCCTAACCCTAACCCTAACCCTAACCCTAACCCTAACCCTAACCCTAACCCTAACCCTAACCCTAACCCTAACCCTAACCCTAACCCTAACCCTAACCCTAACCCTAACCCTAACCCTAACCCTAACCCTAACCCTAACCCTAACCCTAACCCTAACCCTAACCCTAACCCTAACCCTAACCCTAACCCTAACCCTAACCCTAACCCTAACCCTAACCCTAACCCTAACCCTAACCCTAACCCTAACCCTAACCCTAACCCTAACCCTAACCCTAACCCTAACCCTAACCCTAACCCTAACCCTAACCCTAACCCTAACCCTAACCCTAACCCTAACCCTAACCCTAACCCTAACCCTAACCCTAACCCTAACCCTAACCCTAACCCTAACCCTAACCCTAACCCTAACCCTAACCCTAACCCTAACCCTAACCCTAACCCTAACCCTAACCCTAACCCTAACCCTAACCCTAACCCTAACCCTAACCCTAACCCTAACCCTAACCCTAACCCTAACCCTAACCCTAACCCTAACCCTAACCCTAACCCTAACCCTAACCCTAACCCTAACCCTAACCCTAACCCTAACCCTAACCCTAACCCTAACCCTAACCCTAACCCTAACCCTAACCCTAACCCTAACCCTAACCCTAACCCTAACCCTAACCCTAACCCTAACCCTAACCCTAACCCTAACCCTAACCCTAACCCTAACCCTAACCCTAACCCTAACCCTAACCCTAACCCTAACCCTAACCCTAACCCTAACCCTAACCCTAACCCTAACCCTAACCCTAACCCTAACCCTAACCCTAACCCTAACCCTAACCCTAACCCTAACCCTAACCCTAACCCTAACCCTAACCCTAACCCTAACCCTAACCCTAACCCTAACCCTAACCCTAACCCTAACCCTAACCCTAACCCTAACCCTAACCCTAACCCTAACCCTAACCCTAACCCTAACCCTAACCCTAACCCTAACCCTAACCCTAACCCTAACCCTAACCCTAACCCTAACCCTAACCCTAACCCTAACCCTAACCCTAACCCTAACCCTAACCCTAACCCTAACCCTAACCCTAACCCTAACCCTAACCCTAACCCTAACCCTAACCCTAACCCTAACCCTAACCCTAACCCTAACCCTAACCCTAACCCTAACCCTAACCCTAACCCTAACCCTAACCCTAACCCTAACCCTAACCCTAACCCTAACCCTAACCCTAACCCTAACCCTAACCCTAACCCTAACCCTAACCCTAACCCTAACCCTAACCCTAACCCTAACCCTAACCCTAACCCTAACCCTAACCCTAACCCTAACCCTAACCCTAACCCTAACCCTAACCCTAACCCTAACCCTAACCCTAACCCTAACCCTAACCCTAACCCTAACCCTAACCCTAACCCTAACCCTAACCCTAACCCTAACCCTAACCCTAACCCTAACCCTAACCCTAACCCTAACCCTAACCCTAACCCTAACCCTAACCCTAACCCTAACCCTAACCCTAACCCTAACCCTAACCCTAACCCTAACCCTAACCCTAACCCTAACCCTAACCCTAACCCTAACCCTAACCCTAACCCTAACCCTAACCCTAACCCTAACCCTAACCCTAACCCTAACCCTAACCCTAACCCTAACCCTAACCCTAACCCTAACCCTAACCCTAACCCTAACCCTAACCCTAACCCTAACCCTAACCCTAACCCTAACCCTAACCCTAACCCTAACCCTAACCCTAACCCTAACCCTAACCCTAACCCTAACCCTAACCCTAACCCTAACCCTAACCCTAACCCTAACCCTAACCCTAACCCTAACCCTAACCCTAACCCTAACCCTAACCCTAACCCTAACCCTAACCCTAACCCTAACCCTAACCCTAACCCTAACCCTAACCCTAACCCTAACCCTAACCCTAACCCTAACCCTAACCCTAACCCTAACCCTAACCCTAACCCTAACCCTAACCCTAACCCTAACCCTAACCCTAACCCTAACCCTAACCCTAACCCTAACCCTAACCCTAACCCTAACCCTAACCCTAACCCTAACCCTAACCCTAACCCTAACCCTAACCCTAACCCTAACCCTAACCCTAACCCTAACCCTAACCCTAACCCTAACCCTAACCCTAACCCTAACCCTAACCCTAACCCTAACCCTAACCCTAACCCTAACCCTAACCCTAACCCTAACCCTAACCCTAACCCTAACCCTAACCCTAACCCTAACCCTAACCCTAACCCTAACCCTAACCCTAACCCTAACCCTAACCCTAACCCTAACCCTAACCCTAACCCTAACCCTAACCCTAACCCTAACCCTAACCCTAACCCTAACCCTAACCCTAACCCTAACCCTAACCCTAACCCTAACCCTAACCCTAACCCTAACCCTAACCCTAACCCTAACCCTAACCCTAACCCTAACCCTAACCCTAACCCTAACCCTAACCCTAACCCTAACCCTAACCCTAACCCTAACCCTAACCCTAACCCTAACCCTAACCCTAACCCTAACCCTAACCCTAACCCTAACCCTAACCCTAACCCTAACCCTAACCCTAACCCTAACCCTAACCCTAACCCTAACCCTAACCCTAACCCTAACCCTAACCCTAACCCTAACCCTAACCCTAACCCTAACCCTAACCCTAACCCTAACCCTAACCCTAACCCTAACCCTAACCCTAACCCTAACCCTAACCCTAACCCTAACCCTAACCCTAACCCTAACCCTAACCCTAACCCTAACCCTAACCCTAACCCTAACCCTAACCCTAACCCTAACCCTAACCCTAACCCTAACCCTAACCCTAACCCTAACCCTAACCCTAACCCTAACCCTAACCCTAACCCTAACCCTAACCCTAACCCTAACCCTAACCCTAACCCTAACCCTAACCCTAACCCTAACCCTAACCCTAACCCTAACCCTAACCCTAACCCTAACCCTAACCCTAACCCTAACCCTAACCCTAACCCTAACCCTAACCCTAACCCTAACCCTAACCCTAACCCTAACCCTAACCCTAACCCTAACCCTAACCCTAACCCTAACCCTAACCCTAACCCTAACCCTAACCCTAACCCTAACCCTAACCCTAACCCTAACCCTAACCCTAACCCTAACCCTAACCCTAACCCTAACCCTAACCCTAACCCTAACCCTAACCCTAACCCTAACCCTAACCCTAACCCTAACCCTAACCCTAACCCTAACCCTAACCCTAACCCTAACCCTAACCCTAACCCTAACCCTAACCCTAACCCTAACCCTAACCCTAACCCTAACCCTAACCCTAACCCTAACCCTAACCCTAACCCTAACCCTAACCCTAACCCTAACCCTAACCCTAACCCTAACCCTAACCCTAACCCTAACCCTAACCCTAACCCTAACCCTAACCCTAACCCTAACCCTAACCCTAACCCTAACCCTAACCCTAACCCTAACCCTAACCCTAACCCTAACCCTAACCCTAACCCTAACCCTAACCCTAACCCTAACCCTAACCCTAACCCTAACCCTAACCCTAACCCTAACCCTAACCCTAACCCTAACCCTAACCCTAACCCTAACCCTAACCCTAACCCTAACCCTAACCCTAACCCTAACCCTAACCCTAACCCTAACCCTAACCCTAACCCTAACCCTAACCCTAACCCTAACCCTAACCCTAACCCTAACCCTAACCCTAACCCTAACCCTAACCCTAACCCTAACCCTAACCCTAACCCTAACCCTAACCCTAACCCTAACCCTAACCCTAACCCTAACCCTAACCCTAACCCTAACCCTAACCCTAACCCTAACCCTAACCCTAACCCTAACCCTAACCCTAACCCTAACCCTAACCCTAACCCTAACCCTAACCCTAACCCTAACCCTAACCCTAACCCTAACCCTAACCCTAACCCTAACCCTAACCCTAACCCTAACCCTAACCCTAACCCTAACCCTAACCCTAACCCTAACCCTAACCCTAACCCTAACCCTAACCCTAACCCTAACCCTAACCCTAACCCTAACCCTAACCCTAACCCTAACCCTAACCCTAACCCTAACCCTAACCCTAACCCTAACCCTAACCCTAACCCTAACCCTAACCCTAACCCTAACCCTAACCCTAACCCTAACCCTAACCCTAACCCTAACCCTAACCCTAACCCTAACCCTAACCCTAACCCTAACCCTAACCCTAACCCTAACCCTAACCCTAACCCTAACCCTAACCCTAACCCTAACCCTAACCCTAACCCTAACCCTAACCCTAACCCTAACCCTAACCCTAACCCTAACCCTAACCCTAACCCTAACCCTAACCCTAACCCTAACCCTAACCCTAACCCTAACCCTAACCCTAACCCTAACCCTAACCCTAACCCTAACCCTAACCCTAACCCTAACCCTAACCCTAACCCTAACCCTAACCCTAACCCTAACCCTAACCCTAACCCTAACCCTAACCCTAACCCTAACCCTAACCCTAACCCTAACCCTAACCCTAACCCTAACCCTAACCCTAACCCTAACCCTAACCCTAACCCTAACCCTAACCCTAACCCTAACCCTAACCCTAACCCTAACCCTAACCCTAACCCTAACCCTAACCCTAACCCTAACCCTAACCCTAACCCTAACCCTAACCCTAACCCTAACCCTAACCCTAACCCTAACCCTAACCCTAACCCTAACCCTAACCCTAACCCTAACCCTAACCCTAACCCTAACCCTAACCCTAACCCTAACCCTAACCCTAACCCTAACCCTAACCCTAACCCTAACCCTAACCCTAACCCTAACCCTAACCCTAACCCTAACCCTAACCCTAACCCTAACCCTAACCCTAACCCTAACCCTAACCCTAACCCTAACCCTAACCCTAACCCTAACCCTAACCCTAACCCTAACCCTAACCCTAACCCTAACCCTAACCCTAACCCTAACCCTAACCCTAACCCTAACCCTAACCCTAACCCTAACCCTAACCCTAACCCTAACCCTAACCCTAACCCTAACCCTAACCCTAACCCTAACCCTAACCCTAACCCTAACCCTAACCCTAACCCTAACCCTAACCCTAACCCTAACCCTAACCCTAACCCTAACCCTAACCCTAACCCTAACCCTAACCCTAACCCTAACCCTAACCCTAACCCTAACCCTAACCCTAACCCTAACCCTAACCCTAACCCTAACCCTAACCCTAACCCTAACCCTAACCCTAACCCTAACCCTAACCCTAACCCTAACCCTAACCCTAACCCTAACCCTAACCCTAACCCTAACCCTAACCCTAACCCTAACCCTAACCCTAACCCTAACCCTAACCCTAACCCTAACCCTAACCCTAACCCTAACCCTAACCCTAACCCTAACCCTAACCCTAACCCTAACCCTAACCCTAACCCTAACCCTAACCCTAACCCTAACCCTAACCCTAACCCTAACCCTAACCCTAACCCTAACCCTAACCCTAACCCTAACCCTAACCCTAACCCTAACCCTAACCCTAACCCTAACCCTAACCCTAACCCTAACCCTAACCCTAACCCTAACCCTAACCCTAACCCTAACCCTAACCCTAACCCTAACCCTAACCCTAACCCTAACCCTAACCCTAACCCTAACCCTAACCCTAACCCTAACCCTAACCCTAACCCTAACCCTAACCCTAACCCTAACCCTAACCCTAACCCTAACCCTAACCCTAACCCTAACCCTAACCCTAACCCTAACCCTAACCCTAACCCTAACCCTAACCCTAACCCTAACCCTAACCCTAACCCTAACCCTAACCCTAACCCTAACCCTAACCCTAACCCTAACCCTAACCCTAACCCTAACCCTAACCCTAACCCTAACCCTAACCCTAACCCTAACCCTAACCCTAACCCTAACCCTAACCCTAACCCTAACCCTAACCCTAACCCTAACCCTAACCCTAACCCTAACCCTAACCCTAACCCTAACCCTAACCCTAACCCTAACCCTAACCCTAACCCTAACCCTAACCCTAACCCTAACCCTAACCCTAACCCTAACCCTAACCCTAACCCTAACCCTAACCCTAACCCTAACCCTAACCCTAACCCTAACCCTAACCCTAACCCTAACCCTAACCCTAACCCTAACCCTAACCCTAACCCTAACCCTAACCCTAACCCTAACCCTAACCCTAACCCTAACCCTAACCCTAACCCTAACCCTAACCCTAACCCTAACCCTAACCCTAACCCTAACCCTAACCCTAACCCTAACCCTAACCCTAACCCTAACCCTAACCCTAACCCTAACCCTAACCCTAACCCTAACCCTAACCCTAACCCTAACCCTAACCCTAACCCTAACCCTAACCCTAACCCTAACCCTAACCCTAACCCTAACCCTAACCCTAACCCTAACCCTAACCCTAACCCTAACCCTAACCCTAACCCTAACCCTAACCCTAACCCTAACCCTAACCCTAACCCTAACCCTAACCCTAACCCTAACCCTAACCCTAACCCTAACCCTAACCCTAACCCTAACCCTAACCCTAACCCTAACCCTAACCCTAACCCTAACCCTAACCCTAACCCTAACCCTAACCCTAACCCTAACCCTAACCCTAACCCTAACCCTAACCCTAACCCTAACCCTAACCCTAACCCTAACCCTAACCCTAACCCTAACCCTAACCCTAACCCTAACCCTAACCCTAACCCTAACCCTAACCCTAACCCTAACCCTAACCCTAACCCTAACCCTAACCCTAACCCTAACCCTAACCCTAACCCTAACCCTAACCCTAACCCTAACCCTAACCCTAACCCTAACCCTAACCCTAACCCTAACCCTAACCCTAACCCTAACCCTAACCCTAACCCTAACCCTAACCCTAACCCTAACCCTAACCCTAACCCTAACCCTAACCCTAACCCTAACCCTAACCCTAACCCTAACCCTAACCCTAACCCTAACCCTAACCCTAACCCTAACCCTAACCCTAACCCTAACCCTAACCCTAACCCTAACCCTAACCCTAACCCTAACCCTAACCCTAACCCTAACCCTAACCCTAACCCTAACCCTAACCCTAACCCTAACCCTAACCCTAACCCTAACCCTAACCCTAACCCTAACCCTAACCCTAACCCTAACCCTAACCCTAACCCTAACCCTAACCCTAACCCTAACCCTAACCCTAACCCTAACCCTAACCCTAACCCTAACCCTAACCCTAACCCTAACCCTAACCCTAACCCTAACCCTAACCCTAACCCTAACCCTAACCCTAACCCTAACCCTAACCCTAACCCTAACCCTAACCCTAACCCTAACCCTAACCCTAACCCTAACCCTAACCCTAACCCTAACCCTAACCCTAACCCTAACCCTAACCCTAACCCTAACCCTAACCCTAACCCTAACCCTAACCCTAACCCTAACCCTAACCCTAACCCTAACCCTAACCCTAACCCTAACCCTAACCCTAACCCTAACCCTAACCCTAACCCTAACCCTAACCCTAACCCTAACCCTAACCCTAACCCTAACCCTAACCCTAACCCTAACCCTAACCCTAACCCTAACCCTAACCCTAACCCTAACCCTAACCCTAACCCTAACCCTAACCCTAACCCTAACCCTAACCCTAACCCTAACCCTAACCCTAACCCTAACCCTAACCCTAACCCTAACCCTAACCCTAACCCTAACCCTAACCCTAACCCTAACCCTAACCCTAACCCTAACCCTAACCCTAACCCTAACCCTAACCCTAACCCTAACCCTAACCCTAACCCTAACCCTAACCCTAACCCTAACCCTAACCCTAACCCTAACCCTAACCCTAACCCTAACCCTAACCCTAACCCTAACCCTAACCCTAACCCTAACCCTAACCCTAACCCTAACCCTAACCCTAACCCTAACCCTAACCCTAACCCTAACCCTAACCCTAACCCTAACCCTAACCCTAACCCTAACCCTAACCCTAACCCTAACCCTAACCCTAACCCTAACCCTAACCCTAACCCTAACCCTAACCCTAACCCTAACCCTAACCCTAACCCTAACCCTAACCCTAACCCTAACCCTAACCCTAACCCTAACCCTAACCCTAACCCTAACCCTAACCCTAACCCTAACCCTAACCCTAACCCTAACCCTAACCCTAACCCTAACCCTAACCCTAACCCTAACCCTAACCCTAACCCTAACCCTAACCCTAACCCTAACCCTAACCCTAACCCTAACCCTAACCCTAACCCTAACCCTAACCCTAACCCTAACCCTAACCCTAACCCTAACCCTAACCCTAACCCTAACCCTAACCCTAACCCTAACCCTAACCCTAACCCTAACCCTAACCCTAACCCTAACCCTAACCCTAACCCTAACCCTAACCCTAACCCTAACCCTAACCCTAACCCTAACCCTAACCCTAACCCTAACCCTAACCCTAACCCTAACCCTAACCCTAACCCTAACCCTAACCCTAACCCTAACCCTAACCCTAACCCTAACCCTAACCCTAACCCTAACCCTAACCCTAACCCTAACCCTAACCCTAACCCTAACCCTAACCCTAACCCTAACCCTAACCCTAACCCTAACCCTAACCCTAACCCTAACCCTAACCCTAACCCTAACCCTAACCCTAACCCTAACCCTAACCCTAACCCTAACCCTAACCCTAACCCTAACCCTAACCCTAACCCTAACCCTAACCCTAACCCTAACCCTAACCCTAACCCTAACCCTAACCCTAACCCTAACCCTAACCCTAACCCTAACCCTAACCCTAACCCTAACCCTAACCCTAACCCTAACCCTAACCCTAACCCTAACCCTAACCCTAACCCTAACCCTAACCCTAACCCTAACCCTAACCCTAACCCTAACCCTAACCCTAACCCTAACCCTAACCCTAACCCTAACCCTAACCCTAACCCTAACCCTAACCCTAACCCTAACCCTAACCCTAACCCTAACCCTAACCCTAACCCTAACCCTAACCCTAACCCTAACCCTAACCCTAACCCTAACCCTAACCCTAACCCTAACCCTAACCCTAACCCTAACCCTAACCCTAACCCTAACCCTAACCCTAACCCTAACCCTAACCCTAACCCTAACCCTAACCCTAACCCTAACCCTAACCCTAACCCTAACCCTAACCCTAACCCTAACCCTAACCCTAACCCTAACCCTAACCCTAACCCTAACCCTAACCCTAACCCTAACCCTAACCCTAACCCTAACCCTAACCCTAACCCTAACCCTAACCCTAACCCTAACCCTAACCCTAACCCTAACCCTAACCCTAACCCTAACCCTAACCCTAACCCTAACCCTAACCCTAACCCTAACCCTAACCCTAACCCTAACCCTAACCCTAACCCTAACCCTAACCCTAACCCTAACCCTAACCCTAACCCTAACCCTAACCCTAACCCTAACCCTAACCCTAACCCTAACCCTAACCCTAACCCTAACCCTAACCCTAACCCTAACCCTAACCCTAACCCTAACCCTAACCCTAACCCTAACCCTAACCCTAACCCTAACCCTAACCCTAACCCTAACCCTAACCCTAACCCTAACCCTAACCCTAACCCTAACCCTAACCCTAACCCTAACCCTAACCCTAACCCTAACCCTAACCCTAACCCTAACCCTAACCCTAACCCTAACCCTAACCCTAACCCTAACCCTAACCCTAACCCTAACCCTAACCCTAACCCTAACCCTAACCCTAACCCTAACCCTAACCCTAACCCTAACCCTAACCCTAACCCTAACCCTAACCCTAACCCTAACCCTAACCCTAACCCTAACCCTAACCCTAACCCTAACCCTAACCCTAACCCTAACCCTAACCCTAACCCTAACCCTAACCCTAACCCTAACCCTAACCCTAACCCTAACCCTAACCCTAACCCTAACCCTAACCCTAACCCTAACCCTAACCCTAACCCTAACCCTAACCCTAACCCTAACCCTAACCCTAACCCTAACCCTAACCCTAACCCTAACCCTAACCCTAACCCTAACCCTAACCCTAACCCTAACCCTAACCCTAACCCTAACCCTAACCCTAACCCTAACCCTAACCCTAACCCTAACCCTAACCCTAACCCTAACCCTAACCCTAACCCTAACCCTAACCCTAACCCTAACCCTAACCCTAACCCTAACCCTAACCCTAACCCTAACCCTAACCCTAACCCTAACCCTAACCCTAACCCTAACCCTAACCCTAACCCTAACCCTAACCCTAACCCTAACCCTAACCCTAACCCTAACCCTAACCCTAACCCTAACCCTAACCCTAACCCTAACCCTAACCCTAACCCTAACCCTAACCCTAACCCTAACCCTAACCCTAACCCTAACCCTAACCCTAACCCTAACCCTAACCCTAACCCTAACCCTAACCCTAACCCTAACCCTAACCCTAACCCTAACCCTAACCCTAACCCTAACCCTAACCCTAACCCTAACCCTAACCCTAACCCTAACCCTAACCCTAACCCTAACCCTAACCCTAACCCTAACCCTAACCCTAACCCTAACCCTAACCCTAACCCTAACCCTAACCCTAACCCTAACCCTAACCCTAACCCTAACCCTAACCCTAACCCTAACCCTAACCCTAACCCTAACCCTAACCCTAACCCTAACCCTAACCCTAACCCTAACCCTAACCCTAACCCTAACCCTAACCCTAACCCTAACCCTAACCCTAACCCTAACCCTAACCCTAACCCTAACCCTAACCCTAACCCTAACCCTAACCCTAACCCTAACCCTAACCCTAACCCTAACCCTAACCCTAACCCTAACCCTAACCCTAACCCTAACCCTAACCCTAACCCTAACCCTAACCCTAACCCTAACCCTAACCCTAACCCTAACCCTAACCCTAACCCTAACCCTAACCCTAACCCTAACCCTAACCCTAACCCTAACCCTAACCCTAACCCTAACCCTAACCCTAACCCTAACCCTAACCCTAACCCTAACCCTAACCCTAACCCTAACCCTAACCCTAACCCTAACCCTAACCCTAACCCTAACCCTAACCCTAACCCTAACCCTAACCCTAACCCTAACCCTAACCCTAACCCTAACCCTAACCCTAACCCTAACCCTAACCCTAACCCTAACCCTAACCCTAACCCTAACCCTAACCCTAACCCTAACCCTAACCCTAACCCTAACCCTAACCCTAACCCTAACCCTAACCCTAACCCTAACCCTAACCCTAACCCTAACCCTAACCCTAACCCTAACCCTAACCCTAACCCTAACCCTAACCCTAACCCTAACCCTAACCCTAACCCTAACCCTAACCCTAACCCTAACCCTAACCCTAACCCTAACCCTAACCCTAACCCTAACCCTAACCCTAACCCTAACCCTAACCCTAACCCTAACCCTAACCCTAACCCTAACCCTAACCCTAACCCTAACCCTAACCCTAACCCTAACCCTAACCCTAACCCTAACCCTAACCCTAACCCTAACCCTAACCCTAACCCTAACCCTAACCCTAACCCTAACCCTAACCCTAACCCTAACCCTAACCCTAACCCTAACCCTAACCCTAACCCTAACCCTAACCCTAACCCTAACCCTAACCCTAACCCTAACCCTAACCCTAACCCTAACCCTAACCCTAACCCTAACCCTAACCCTAACCCTAACCCTAACCCTAACCCTAACCCTAACCCTAACCCTAACCCTAACCCTAACCCTAACCCTAACCCTAACCCTAACCCTAACCCTAACCCTAACCCTAACCCTAACCCTAACCCTAACCCTAACCCTAACCCTAACCCTAACCCTAACCCTAACCCTAACCCTAACCCTAACCCTAACCCTAACCCTAACCCTAACCCTAACCCTAACCCTAACCCTAACCCTAACCCTAACCCTAACCCTAACCCTAACCCTAACCCTAACCCTAACCCTAACCCTAACCCTAACCCTAACCCTAACCCTAACCCTAACCCTAACCCTAACCCTAACCCTAACCCTAACCCTAACCCTAACCCTAACCCTAACCCTAACCCTAACCCTAACCCTAACCCTAACCCTAACCCTAACCCTAACCCTAACCCTAACCCTAACCCTAACCCTAACCCTAACCCTAACCCTAACCCTAACCCTAACCCTAACCCTAACCCTAACCCTAACCCTAACCCTAACCCTAACCCTAACCCTAACCCTAACCCTAACCCTAACCCTAACCCTAACCCTAACCCTAACCCTAACCCTAACCCTAACCCTAACCCTAACCCTAACCCTAACCCTAACCCTAACCCTAACCCTAACCCTAACCCTAACCCTAACCCTAACCCTAACCCTAACCCTAACCCTAACCCTAACCCTAACCCTAACCCTAACCCTAACCCTAACCCTAACCCTAACCCTAACCCTAACCCTAACCCTAACCCTAACCCTAACCCTAACCCTAACCCTAACCCTAACCCTAACCCTAACCCTAACCCTAACCCTAACCCTAACCCTAACCCTAACCCTAACCCTAACCCTAACCCTAACCCTAACCCTAACCCTAACCCTAACCCTAACCCTAACCCTAACCCTAACCCTAACCCTAACCCTAACCCTAACCCTAACCCTAACCCTAACCCTAACCCTAACCCTAACCCTAACCCTAACCCTAACCCTAACCCTAACCCTAACCCTAACCCTAACCCTAACCCTAACCCTAACCCTAACCCTAACCCTAACCCTAACCCTAACCCTAACCCTAACCCTAACCCTAACCCTAACCCTAACCCTAACCCTAACCCTAACCCTAACCCTAACCCTAACCCTAACCCTAACCCTAACCCTAACCCTAACCCTAACCCTAACCCTAACCCTAACCCTAACCCTAACCCTAACCCTAACCCTAACCCTAACCCTAACCCTAACCCTAACCCTAACCCTAACCCTAACCCTAACCCTAACCCTAACCCTAACCCTAACCCTAACCCTAACCCTAACCCTAACCCTAACCCTAACCCTAACCCTAACCCTAACCCTAACCCTAACCCTAACCCTAACCCTAACCCTAACCCTAACCCTAACCCTAACCCTAACCCTAACCCTAACCCTAACCCTAACCCTAACCCTAACCCTAACCCTAACCCTAACCCTAACCCTAACCCTAACCCTAACCCTAACCCTAACCCTAACCCTAACCCTAACCCTAACCCTAACCCTAACCCTAACCCTAACCCTAACCCTAACCCTAACCCTAACCCTAACCCTAACCCTAACCCTAACCCTAACCCTAACCCTAACCCTAACCCTAACCCTAACCCTAACCCTAACCCTAACCCTAACCCTAACCCTAACCCTAACCCTAACCCTAACCCTAACCCTAACCCTAACCCTAACCCTAACCCTAACCCTAACCCTAACCCTAACCCTAACCCTAACCCTAACCCTAACCCTAACCCTAACCCTAACCCTAACCCTAACCCTAACCCTAACCCTAACCCTAACCCTAACCCTAACCCTAACCCTAACCCTAACCCTAACCCTAACCCTAACCCTAACCCTAACCCTAACCCTAACCCTAACCCTAACCCTAACCCTAACCCTAACCCTAACCCTAACCCTAACCCTAACCCTAACCCTAACCCTAACCCTAACCCTAACCCTAACCCTAACCCTAACCCTAACCCTAACCCTAACCCTAACCCTAACCCTAACCCTAACCCTAACCCTAACCCTAACCCTAACCCTAACCCTAACCCTAACCCTAACCCTAACCCTAACCCTAACCCTAACCCTAACCCTAACCCTAACCCTAACCCTAACCCTAACCCTAACCCTAACCCTAACCCTAACCCTAACCCTAACCCTAACCCTAACCCTAACCCTAACCCTAACCCTAACCCTAACCCTAACCCTAACCCTAACCCTAACCCTAACCCTAACCCTAACCCTAACCCTAACCCTAACCCTAACCCTAACCCTAACCCTAACCCTAACCCTAACCCTAACCCTAACCCTAACCCTAACCCTAACCCTAACCCTAACCCTAACCCTAACCCTAACCCTAACCCTAACCCTAACCCTAACCCTAACCCTAACCCTAACCCTAACCCTAACCCTAACCCTAACCCTAACCCTAACCCTAACCCTAACCCTAACCCTAACCCTAACCCTAACCCTAACCCTAACCCTAACCCTAACCCTAACCCTAACCCTAACCCTAACCCTAACCCTAACCCTAACCCTAACCCTAACCCTAACCCTAACCCTAACCCTAACCCTAACCCTAACCCTAACCCTAACCCTAACCCTAACCCTAACCCTAACCCTAACCCTAACCCTAACCCTAACCCTAACCCTAACCCTAACCCTAACCCTAACCCTAACCCTAACCCTAACCCTAACCCTAACCCTAACCCTAACCCTAACCCTAACCCTAACCCTAACCCTAACCCTAACCCTAACCCTAACCCTAACCCTAACCCTAACCCTAACCCTAACCCTAACCCTAACCCTAACCCTAACCCTAACCCTAACCCTAACCCTAACCCTAACCCTAACCCTAACCCTAACCCTAACCCTAACCCTAACCCTAACCCTAACCCTAACCCTAACCCTAACCCTAACCCTAACCCTAACCCTAACCCTAACCCTAACCCTAACCCTAACCCTAACCCTAACCCTAACCCTAACCCTAACCCTAACCCTAACCCTAACCCTAACCCTAACCCTAACCCTAACCCTAACCCTAACCCTAACCCTAACCCTAACCCTAACCCTAACCCTAACCCTAACCCTAACCCTAACCCTAACCCTAACCCTAACCCTAACCCTAACCCTAACCCTAACCCTAACCCTAACCCTAACCCTAACCCTAACCCTAACCCTAACCCTAACCCTAACCCTAACCCTAACCCTAACCCTAACCCTAACCCTAACCCTAACCCTAACCCTAACCCTAACCCTAACCCTAACCCTAACCCTAACCCTAACCCTAACCCTAACCCTAACCCTAACCCTAACCCTAACCCTAACCCTAACCCTAACCCTAACCCTAACCCTAACCCTAACCCTAACCCTAACCCTAACCCTAACCCTAACCCTAACCCTAACCCTAACCCTAACCCTAACCCTAACCCTAACCCTAACCCTAACCCTAACCCTAACCCTAACCCTAACCCTAACCCTAACCCTAACCCTAACCCTAACCCTAACCCTAACCCTAACCCTAACCCTAACCCTAACCCTAACCCTAACCCTAACCCTAACCCTAACCCTAACCCTAACCCTAACCCTAACCCTAACCCTAACCCTAACCCTAACCCTAACCCTAACCCTAACCCTAACCCTAACCCTAACCCTAACCCTAACCCTAACCCTAACCCTAACCCTAACCCTAACCCTAACCCTAACCCTAACCCTAACCCTAACCCTAACCCTAACCCTAACCCTAACCCTAACCCTAACCCTAACCCTAACCCTAACCCTAACCCTAACCCTAACCCTAACCCTAACCCTAACCCTAACCCTAACCCTAACCCTAACCCTAACCCTAACCCTAACCCTAACCCTAACCCTAACCCTAACCCTAACCCTAACCCTAACCCTAACCCTAACCCTAACCCTAACCCTAACCCTAACCCTAACCCTAACCCTAACCCTAACCCTAACCCTAACCCTAACCCTAACCCTAACCCTAACCCTAACCCTAACCCTAACCCTAACCCTAACCCTAACCCTAACCCTAACCCTAACCCTAACCCTAACCCTAACCCTAACCCTAACCCTAACCCTAACCCTAACCCTAACCCTAACCCTAACCCTAACCCTAACCCTAACCCTAACCCTAACCCTAACCCTAACCCTAACCCTAACCCTAACCCTAACCCTAACCCTAACCCTAACCCTAACCCTAACCCTAACCCTAACCCTAACCCTAACCCTAACCCTAACCCTAACCCTAACCCTAACCCTAACCCTAACCCTAACCCTAACCCTAACCCTAACCCTAACCCTAACCCTAACCCTAACCCTAACCCTAACCCTAACCCTAACCCTAACCCTAACCCTAACCCTAACCCTAACCCTAACCCTAACCCTAACCCTAACCCTAACCCTAACCCTAACCCTAACCCTAACCCTAACCCTAACCCTAACCCTAACCCTAACCCTAACCCTAACCCTAACCCTAACCCTAACCCTAACCCTAACCCTAACCCTAACCCTAACCCTAACCCTAACCCTAACCCTAACCCTAACCCTAACCCTAACCCTAACCCTAACCCTAACCCTAACCCTAACCCTAACCCTAACCCTAACCCTAACCCTAACCCTAACCCTAACCCTAACCCTAACCCTAACCCTAACCCTAACCCTAACCCTAACCCTAACCCTAACCCTAACCCTAACCCTAACCCTAACCCTAACCCTAACCCTAACCCTAACCCTAACCCTAACCCTAACCCTAACCCTAACCCTAACCCTAACCCTAACCCTAACCCTAACCCTAACCCTAACCCTAACCCTAACCCTAACCCTAACCCTAACCCTAACCCTAACCCTAACCCTAACCCTAACCCTAACCCTAACCCTAACCCTAACCCTAACCCTAACCCTAACCCTAACCCTAACCCTAACCCTAACCCTAACCCTAACCCTAACCCTAACCCTAACCCTAACCCTAACCCTAACCCTAACCCTAACCCTAACCCTAACCCTAACCCTAACCCTAACCCTAACCCTAACCCTAACCCTAACCCTAACCCTAACCCTAACCCTAACCCTAACCCTAACCCTAACCCTAACCCTAACCCTAACCCTAACCCTAACCCTAACCCTAACCCTAACCCTAACCCTAACCCTAACCCTAACCCTAACCCTAACCCTAACCCTAACCCTAACCCTAACCCTAACCCTAACCCTAACCCTAACCCTAACCCTAACCCTAACCCTAACCCTAACCCTAACCCTAACCCTAACCCTAACCCTAACCCTAACCCTAACCCTAACCCTAACCCTAACCCTAACCCTAACCCTAACCCTAACCCTAACCCTAACCCTAACCCTAACCCTAACCCTAACCCTAACCCTAACCCTAACCCTAACCCTAACCCTAACCCTAACCCTAACCCTAACCCTAACCCTAACCCTAACCCTAACCCTAACCCTAACCCTAACCCTAACCCTAACCCTAACCCTAACCCTAACCCTAACCCTAACCCTAACCCTAACCCTAACCCTAACCCTAACCCTAACCCTAACCCTAACCCTAACCCTAACCCTAACCCTAACCCTAACCCTAACCCTAACCCTAACCCTAACCCTAACCCTAACCCTAACCCTAACCCTAACCCTAACCCTAACCCTAACCCTAACCCTAACCCTAACCCTAACCCTAACCCTAACCCTAACCCTAACCCTAACCCTAACCCTAACCCTAACCCTAACCCTAACCCTAACCCTAACCCTAACCCTAACCCTAACCCTAACCCTAACCCTAACCCTAACCCTAACCCTAACCCTAACCCTAACCCTAACCCTAACCCTAACCCTAACCCTAACCCTAACCCTAACCCTAACCCTAACCCTAACCCTAACCCTAACCCTAACCCTAACCCTAACCCTAACCCTAACCCTAACCCTAACCCTAACCCTAACCCTAACCCTAACCCTAACCCTAACCCTAACCCTAACCCTAACCCTAACCCTAACCCTAACCCTAACCCTAACCCTAACCCTAACCCTAACCCTAACCCTAACCCTAACCCTAACCCTAACCCTAACCCTAACCCTAACCCTAACCCTAACCCTAACCCTAACCCTAACCCTAACCCTAACCCTAACCCTAACCCTAACCCTAACCCTAACCCTAACCCTAACCCTAACCCTAACCCTAACCCTAACCCTAACCCTAACCCTAACCCTAACCCTAACCCTAACCCTAACCCTAACCCTAACCCTAACCCTAACCCTAACCCTAACCCTAACCCTAACCCTAACCCTAACCCTAACCCTAACCCTAACCCTAACCCTAACCCTAACCCTAACCCTAACCCTAACCCTAACCCTAACCCTAACCCTAACCCTAACCCTAACCCTAACCCTAACCCTAACCCTAACCCTAACAGGGGGGCGGGCCGGGGGTGGCGGCTGGGAGCCCGATCGCGGGGGGTGCCTGCACCCCCGGCGATGGGGCTCCCAGAAGCCAGGGGGGCGGGCCGGGGGTGGCGGCTGGGAGCCCGATCGCGGGGGGGTGCCTGCACCCCCGGCGATGGGGCTCCCAGAAGCCAGGGGGGCGGGCCGGGGGTGGCGGCTGGGAGCCCGATCGCGGGGGGTGCCTGCACCCCCGGCGATGGGGCTCCCAGAAGCCAGGGGGGCGGGCCGGGGGGTGGCGGCTGGGAGCCCGATCGCGGGGGGTGCCTGCACCCCCCGGCGATGGGGCTCCCAGAAGCCAGGGGGGCGGGCCGGGGGTGGCGGCTGGGAGCCCGATCGCGGGGGGTGCCTGCACCCCCGGCGATGGGGCTCCCAGAAGCCAGGGGGGCGGGCCGGGGGTGGCGGCTGGGAGCCCGATCGCGGGGGGTGCCTGCACCCCCGGCGATGGGGCTCCCAGAAGCCAGGGGGGGCGGGCCGGGGGGTGGCGGCTGGGAGCCCGATCGCGGGGGGTGCCTGCACCCCCGGCGATGGGGCTCCCAGAAGCCAGGGGGGCGGGCCGGGGGTGGCGGCTGGGAGCCCGATCGCGGGGGGTGCCTGCACCCCCGGCGATGGGGCTCCCAGAAGCCAGGGGGGCGGGCCGGGGGTGGCGGCTGGGAGCCCGATCGCGGGGGGTGCCTGCACCCCCCGGCGATGGGGGCTCCCAGAAGCCAGGGGGGGCGGGCCGGGGGGTGGCGGCTGGGAGCCCGATCGCGGGGGGGTGCCTGCACCCCCGGCGATGGGGCTCCCAGAAGCCAGGGGGGGCGGGCCGGGGGTGGCGGCTGGGAGCCCGATCGCGGGGGGTGCCTGCACCCCCGGCGATGGGGCTCCCAGAAGCCAGGGGGGCGGGCCGGGGGTGGCGGCTGGGAGCCCGATCGCGGGGGGTGCCTGCACCCCCGGCGATGGGGCTCCCAGAAGCCAGGGGGGCGGGCCGGGGGTGGCGGCTGGGAGCCCGATCGCGGGGGGTGCCTGCACCCCCGGCGATGGGGCTCCCAGAAGCCAGGGGGGCGGGCCGGGGGGTGGCGGCTGGGAGCCCGATCGCGGGGGGGTGCCTGCACCCCCGGCGATGGGGCTCCCAGAAGCCAGGGGGGCGGGCCGGGGGGTGGCGGCTGGGAGCCCGATCGCGGGGGGTGCCTGCACCCCCGGCGATGGGGCTCCCAGAAGCCAGGGGGGCGGGCCGGGGGGTGGCGGCTGGGAGCCCGATCGCGGGGGGTGCCTGCACCCCCCGGCGATGGGGCTCCCAGAAGCCAGGGGGGGCGGGCCGGGGGTGGCGGCTGGGAGCCGATCGCGGGGGGTGCCTGCACCCCCGGCGATGGGGCTCCCAGAAGCCAGGGGGGCGGGCCGGGGGTGGCGGCTGGGAGCCCGATCGCGGGGGGTGCCTGCACCCCCGGCGATGGGGCTCCCAGAAGCCAGGGGGGCGGGCCGGGGGGTGGCGGCTGGGAGCCCGATCGCGGGGGGTGCCTGCACCCCCGGCGATGGGGCTCCCAGAAGCCAGGGGGGCGGGCCGGGGGTGGCGGCTGGGAGCCCGATCGCGGGGGGTGCCTGCACCCCCGGCGATGGGGCTCCCAGAAGCCAGGGGGGCGGGCCGGGGGTGGCGGCTGGGAGCCCGATCGCGGGGGGTGCCTGCACCCCCGGCGATGGGGCTCCCAGAAGCCAGGGGGGCGGGCCGGGGGTGGCGGCTGGGAGCCCGATCGCGGGGGGGTGCCTGCACCCCCGGCGATGGGGCTCCCAGAAGCCAGGGGGGCGGGCCGGGGGTGGCGGCTGGGAGCCCGATCGCGGGGGGTGCCTGCACCCCCGGCGATGGGGCTCCCAGAAGCCAGGGGGGCGGGCCGGGGGGTGGCGGCTGGGAGCCCGATCGCGGGGGGTGCCTGCACCCCCGGCGATGGGGCTCCCAGAAGCCAGGGGGGGCGGGCCGGGGGTGGCGGCTGGGAGCCCGATCGCGGGGGGTGCCTGCACCCCCGGCGATGGGGCTCCCAGAAGCCAGGGGGGCGGGCCGGGGGTGGCGGCTGGGAGCCCGATCGCGGGGGGTGCCTGCACCCCCGGCGATGGGGCTCCCAGAAGCCAGGGGGGCGGGCCGGGGGGGGTGGCGGCTGGGAGCCCGATCGCGGGGGGTGCCTGCACCCCCGGCGATGGGGCTCCCAGAAGCCAGGGGGGGCGGGCCGGGGGTGGCGGCTG
Source organism: Macaca fascicularis (assembly GCF_037993035.2). Lineage (NCBI taxonomy): Eukaryota > Metazoa > Chordata > Mammalia > Primates > Cercopithecidae > Macaca > Macaca fascicularis. The sequence goes on from NC_088378.1 coordinate 22,238, forward strand.
GGAGCCCGATCGCGGGGGGTGCCTGCACCCCCGGCGATGGGCTCCCAGAAGCCAGGGGGGCGGGCCGGGGGTGGCGGCTGGGAGCCCGATCGCGGGGGGGTGCCTGCACCCCCGGCGATGGGGCTCCCAGAAGCCAGGGGGGCGGGCCGGGGGTGGCGGCTGGGAGCCCGATCGCGGGGGGTGCCTGCACCCCCGGCGATGGGGCTCCCAGAAGCCAGGGGGGCGGGCCGGGGGTGGCGGCTGGGAGCCCGATCGCGGGGGGTGCCTGCACCCCCGGCGATGGGGCTCCCAGAAGCCAGGGGGGGCGGGCCGGGGGTGGCGGCTGGGAGCCCGATCGCGGGGGGTGCCTGCACCCCCGGCGATGGGGCTCCCAGAAGCCAGGGGGGCGGGCCGGGGGGTGGCGGCTGGGAGCCCGATCGCGGGGGGTGCCTGCACCCCCGGCGATGGGGCTCCCAGAAGCCAGGGGGGCGGGCCGGGGGGTGGCGGCTGGGAGCCCGATCGCGGGGGGGTGCCTGCACCCCCGGCGATGGGGCTCCCAGAAGCCAGGGGGGCGGGCCGGGGGTGGCGGCTGGGAGCCCGATCGCGGGGGGTGCCTGCACCCCCGGCGATGGGGCTCCCAGAAGCCAGGGGGGGCGGGCCGGGGGGTGGCGGCTGGGAGCCCGATCGCGGGGGGTGCCTGCACCCCCCGGCGATGGGGGCTCCCAGAAGCCAGGGGGGCGGGCCGGGGGTGGCGGCTGGGAGCCCGATCGCGGGGGGTGCCTGCACCCCCGGCGATGGGGCTCCCAGAAGCCAGGGGGGCGGGCCGGGGGGTGGCGGCTGGGAGCCCGATCGCGGGGGGTGCCTGCACCCCCGGCGATGGGGCTCCCAGAAGCCAGGGGGGCGGGCCGGGGGTGGCGGCTGGGAGCCGATCGCGGGGGGGTGCCTGCACCCCCGGCGATGGGGCTCCCAGAAGCCAGGGGGGCGGGCCGGGGTGGCGGCTGGGAGCCCGATCGCGGGGGGTGCCTGCACCCCCGGCGATGGGGCTCCCAGAAGCCAGGGGGGCGGGCCGGGGGTGGCGGCTGGGAGCCCGATCGCGGGGGGTGCCTGCACCCCCGGCGATGGGGCTCCCAGAAGCCAGGGGGGCGGGCCGGGGGTGGCGGCTGGGAGCCCGATCGCGGGGGGTGCCTGCACCCCCGGCGATGGGGCTCCCAGAAGCCAGGGGGGCGGGCCGGGGGTGGCGGCTGGGAGCCCGATCGCGGGGGGTGCCTGCACCCCCGGCGATGGGGCTCCCAGAAGCCAGGGGGGCGGGCCGGGGGTGGCGGCTGGGAGCCCGATCGCGGGGGGTGCCTGCACCCCCCGGCGATGGGGCTCCCAGAAGCCAGGGGGGCGGGCCGGGGGTGGCGGCTGGGAGCCCGATCGGGGGGCGTGCCTGCACCCCCGGCGATGGGGCTCCAGAAGCCAGGGGGGCGGGCCGGGGGTGGCGGCTGGGAGCCCGATCGCGGGGCGTGCCTGCACCCCCGGCGATGGGGCTCCCAGAAGCCAGGGGGGCGGGCCGGGGGTGGCGGCTGGGAGCCCGATCGCGGGGCGTGCCTGCACCCCCGGCGATGGGGGCTCCCAGAAGCCAGGGGGGGCGGGCCGGGGGGTGGCGGCGGGGAGCCCGATCGCGGGGGGTGCCTGCACCCCCGGCGATGGGGCTCCCAGAAGCCAGGGGTCCGTCCGGGGGTGGCTCCTGGCAACCTGATCTGGATATTTGGAAGAGTATCACAAGGGGTTGTCCAGTGTCTGTGATACTGAGATTAATATCTGTCTCTCGGCCTTGGAATATTGAGAAGGATGAAACAGGGTGAATGTCCACCCTGTGCCACATTGCGAGTAATATCAGCCTGTCCCCTCCATGGATATTAGGAACAATATCCCAGACTGGGTGTACGCCTCCTGCTGTACAGAGTGCAATATCATCCTCTCCCTCCCAGGATAGTAATTACAATATCACTGGGCGGGAGCACACAGCTTGTGAATTATTATCATCCTCTCCAACTCCGTATACTAGGAACTATATCTCAGAAAAACTGTCCCCTCAGTGCCATATTCGGACTAATAGCAAAGGCTTCTTCCGGGAATATTAGGAGCAATATTACCGCGTAGCTATCCATCCATTCTATAATTGGAGTCATGTGATACTCTACCCCCGTTCATATTAGGATCAGTGTCACGTGGGTGAGTGTACACCTGCTGCAATATTAAAACTAAAGTCCTGCTTTCCGACCCTGGTTATTAAGAACAGCATCACAAGTAGGTTTACACTTCCTGTGGAATGAGGAATAATAATATGATTATTAATCATCAATGATCGATTTTAATAATTATCAATGATACTAAAAATTCATAAGATACCATTATTAATTATGGATAATGATTTTCAATACATGATTATGAGTGCTTTCAATTAATTATTAATATTAATGTCATCAAATAATATTATGAGTTCCTAATACTAATCATTATTGTATTCCCAGCATCACGGGGTATTGATTTAAGTCACATTAATTGCTAATATCATAATATTATTATTAATAGTGATATTACTAATAATTATGATTACAAATGGTTAACCTTTTAAACCAGTATTCATTTTTACTCTCTTTATTGTGATCATTAATATCAATAATTATTATTAATATTAATATAATTATTAATATTAATGATTAATAGACTTGCTCCTGATGTAAACCCGGGAGAGGGCGATGTTAATTTCTATATCACAACGGTGTACACCCGCCGTGACAGAGTTTCCAAGTTCTGCTTGGGAGAGGAGGATATGACAATCAGTTTCACTGGAAGTAGAAACAACGGTGGGATACTGTCCTGAATATTCAGGGAGGAAGAGGCTGATGTGACTCCTAATACAGAGGGGGTTACTCCCTCTGAGGGTGTGCACACTGGGGGTGTACAATCGTCTGAGAAGGAGTTGAAAATTTTCCGATGGGGAGATGATATTACTCAGAATATGAGAAAGAGGCAGGGGGTCCACAAGGCTCCCAGAAGCCAGGGGGGCGGGCCGGGGGTGGCGGCTGGGAGCGCGATCGCGGGGGGTGCCTGCACCCCCGGCGATGGGGCTCCCAGAAGCCAGGGGGGCGGGCCGGGGGTGGCGGCTGGGAGCCCGATCGCGGGGGGTGCCTGCACCCCCGGCGATGGGGCTCCCAGAAGCCAGGGGGGCGGGCCGGGGGTGGCGGCTGGGAGCCCGATCGCGGGGGGGTGCCTGCACCCCCGGCGATGGGGCTCCCAGAAGCCAGGGGGGCGGGCCGGGGGGTGGCGGCTGGGAGCCCGATCGCGGGGGGTGCCTGCACCCCCGGCGATGGGGCTCCCAGAAGCCAGGGGGGCGGGCCGGGGGTGGCGGCTGGGAGCCCGATCGCGGGGGGTGCCTGCACCCCCGGCGATGGGGCTCCCAGAAGCCAGGGGGGCGGGCCGGGGGTGGCGGCTGGGAGCCCGATCGCGGGGGGTGCCTGACCCCCCCGCGATGGGGCTCCCAGTAGCCAGGGGGGCTTTCCTGGGGTGGCTCCTGGCAACCTGATCTGGATGTTTGAAGAATATCACAAGGGGTTGTCCAGTGTCTGTGATACTGAGATTAATATCTGTCTGTCGGCCTTGGAATATGGAGAGGGATGAATCACGGTGAATGTCCACCCTGTGCTACATGGCGAGTAATATCTGCCTGTCCCCTCCATGGATATTAGGAACAATATCCCGCCTGGGTGTACGCCTCCTGCTGTACAGAGTGCAATATCATCCTCTCCCTCCCAGGATAGTAATTGCAATATCACTGGGCGGGAGCACGCAGCCTGTGAATTATTATCATCCTCTCCAACTCCGTATACTAGGAACTATATCTCAGAAAACTGTACCCTCAGTGCCATATTCGGACTAATAGCAAAGGCTTCTTCCGGGAATATTAGGAGCAATATTACCGTGTAGCTATCCATCCATTGCTGTAATTGGAGTCATGTGATACTCTACCCCCGTTCATATTAGGATCAGTGTCACGTGGTGAGTGTACACCTACTGCGATATTAAAACTAAAGTCCTGCTTTCCGACCCTGGATATTAAGAACAGCATCACAAGTAGGTTTACACTTCCTGTGGAATGAGGAATAATAATATGATTATTAATCATCAATGATCGATTTTAATAATTATCAATGATACTAAAAATTCATAAGATACCATTATTAATTATGGATAATGATTTTCAATACAGGATTATGCCTGCTTTCAATTAATTATTAATATTAATGTCATCAAATAATATTATTAGTTCCTAATACTAATCATTATTGTATTCCCAGCATCTCTGGGTATTGATTTAAGTCACATTAATTGCTAATATCATAATATTATTATTAATAGTGATATTACTAATCATTATGATTACAAATGGTTAACCTTTTAAACCAGTATTCATTTTTACTCTCTTTATTGTGATCATTAATATCAATAATTATTATTAATATTAATATAATTATTAATATTAATGATTAATAGACTTGCTCCTGATGTCAACCCGGGAGAGGACGATGTTAATTTCTATATCACAGACGGTGTACACCCCCCGTGACAGAGGTTCCAACTTCTGCTTGGGAGAGGAGGATATGACAATCAGTGTCACTGGAAGTAGAAACAACGGTGGGATACTGTTCTGAATATTGAGGGAGGAAGAGGCTGATGTGACTCCTAATAGAGAGGGGGTTACTCCCTCTAAGGGTGTGCACACTGAAGGTGTACAATCGTCTGAGAAGGAGTTGAAAATTTTCCGATGGGGAGATGATATTACTCAGAATATGAAAAAGAGGCTGTGGGTCCACAAGGCTCCCAGAAGCCAGGGGGGCGGGCCGGGGGTGGCGGCTGGGAGCCCGATCGCGGGGGGTGCCTGCACCCCCGGCGATGGGGCCCCCAGAAGCCAGGGGGGCGGGCCGGGGGTGGCGGCTGGGAGCCCGATCGCGGGGGGTGCCTGCACCCCCGGCGATGGGGCCCCCAGAAGCCAGGGGGGCGGGCCGGGGGTGGCGGCTGGGAGCCCGATCGCGGGGGGTGCCTGCACCCCCGGCGATGGGGCCCCCAGAAGCCAGGGGGGCGGGCCGGGGGTGGCGGCTGGGAGCCCGATCGCGGGGGGTGCCTGCACCCCCGGCGATGGGGCCCCCAGAAGCCAGGGGGGCGGGCCGGGGGTGGCGGCTGGGAGCCCGATCGCGGGGGGTGCCTGCACCCCCGGCGATGGGGCCCCCAGAAGCCAGGGGGGCGGGCCGGGGGTGGCGGCTGGGAGCCCGATCGCGGGGGGTGCCTGCACCCCCGGCGATGGGGCCCCCAGAAGCCAGGGGGGCGGGCCGGGGGTGGCGGCTGGGAGCCCGATCGCGGGGCGTGCCTGCACCCCCGGCGATGGGGCCCCCAGAAGCCAGCGGGGCGGGCCGGGGGGTGGCGGCTGGGAGCCCGATCGCGGGGGGTGCCTGCACCCCCGGCGATGGGGCTCCCAGAAGCCAGGGGGGCGGGCCGGGGGTGGCGGCTGGGAGCCCGATCGCGGGGGGTGCCTGCACCCCCGGCGATGGGGCTCCCAGAAGCCAGGGGGGCGGGCCGGGGGTGGCGGCTGGGAGCCCGATCGCGGGGGTTGCCTGACCCCCCCGCGATGGGGCTCCCAGTAGCCAGGGGGGCTTTCCTGGGGTGGCTCCTGGCAACCTGATCTGGATGTTTGAAGAATATCACAAGGGGTTGTCCAGTGTCTGTGATACTGAGATTAATATCTGTCTGTCGGCCTTGGAATATGGAGAGGGATGAATCACGGTGAATGTCCACCCTGTGCTACATGGCGAGTAATATCTGCCTGTCCCCTCCATGGATATTAGGAACAATATCCCGCCTGGGTGTACGCCTCCTGCTGTACAGAGTGCAATATCATCCTCTCCCTCCCAGGATAGTAATTGCAATATCACTGGGCGGGAGCACGCAGCCTGTGAATTATTATCATCCTCTCCAACTCCGTATACTAGGAACTATATCTCAGAAAACTGTACCCTCAGTGCCATATTCGGACTAATAGCAAAGGCTTCTTCCGGGAATATTAGGAGCAATATTACCGTGTAGCTATCCATCCATTGCTGTAATTGGAGTCATGTGATACTCTACCCCCGTTCATATTAGGATCAGTGTCACGTGGTGAGTGTACACCAACTGCGATATTAAAACTAAAGTCCTGCTTTCCGACCCTGGATATTAAGAACAGCATCACAAGTAGGTTTACACTTCCTGTGGAATGAGGAATAATAATATGATTATTAATCATCAATGATCGATTTTAATAATTATCAATGATACTAAAAATTCATAAGATACCATTATTAATTATGGATAATGATTTTCAATACAGGATTATGGCTGCTTTCAATTAATTATTAATATTAATGTCATCAAATAATATTATTAGTTCCTAATACTAATCATTATTGTATTCCCAGCATCTCTGGGTATTGATTTAAGTCACATTAATTGCTAATATCATAATATTATTATTAATAGTGATATTACTAATCATTATGATTACAAATGGTTAACCTTTTAAACCAGTATTCATTTTTACTCTCTTTATTGTGATCATTAATATCAATAATTATTATTAATATTAATATAATTATTAATATTAATGATTAATAGACTTGCTCCTGATGTCAACCCGGGAGAGGACGATGTTAATTTCTATATCACAGACGGTGTACACCCCCCGTGACAGAGGTTCCAACTTCTGCTTGGGAGAGGAGGATATGACAATCAGTGTCACTGGAAGTAGAAACAACGGTGGGATACTGTTCTGAATATTGAGGGAGGAAGAGGCTGATGTGACTCCTAATAGAGAGGGGGTTACTCCCTCTAAGGGTGTGCACACTGAAGGTGTACAATCGTCTGAGAAGGAGTTGAAAATTTTCCGATGGGGAGATGATATTACTCAGAATATGAAAAAGAGGCTGTGGGTCCACAAGGCTCCCAGAAGCCAGGGGGGCGGGCCGGGGGTGGCGGCTGGGAGCCCGATCGCGGGGGGTGCCTGCACCCCCGGCGATGGGGCTCCCAGCAGCCAGGGGGGCGGGCCGGGGGTGGCGGCTGGGAGCCCGATCGCGGGGGGTGCCTGCACCCCCGGCGATGGGGCTCCCAGCAGCCAGGGGGGCGGGCCGGGGGTGGCGGCTGGGAGCCCGATCGCGGGGGGTGCCTGCACCCCCGGCGATGGGGCTCCCAGCAGCCAGGGGGGCGGGCCGGGGGTGGCTCCCAGCAGCCAGGGGGGCGGGCCGGGGGTGGCGGCTGGGAGCCCGATCGCGGGGGGTGCCTGCACCCCCGGCGATGGGGCTCCCAGCAGCCAGGGGGGCGGGCCGGGGGTGGCGGCTGGGAGCCCGATCGCGGGGGGTGCCTGCACCCCCGGCGATGGGGCTCCCAGCAGCCAGGGGGGCGGGCCGGGGGTGGCGGCTGGGAGCCCGATCGCGGGGGGTGCCTGACCCCCCCGCGATGGGGCTCCCAGTAGCCAGGGGGGCTTTCCTGGGGTGGCTCCTGGCAACCTGATCTGGATGTTTGAAGAATATCACAAGGGGTTGTCCAGTGTCTGTGATACTGAGATTAATATCTGTCTGTCGGCCTTGGAATATGGAGAGGGATGAATCACGGTGAATGTCCACCCTGTGCTACATGGCGAGTAATATCTGCCTGTCCCCTCCATGGATATTAGGAACAATATCCCGCCTGGGTGTACGCCTCCTGCTGTACAGAGTGCAATATCATCCTCTCCCTCCCAGGATAGTAATTGCAATATCACTGGGCGGGAGCACGCAGCCTGTGAATTATTATCATCCTCTCCAACTCCGTATACTAGGAACTATATCTCAGAAAACTGTACCCTCAGTGCCATATTCGGACTAATAGCAAAGGCTTCTTCCGGGAATATTAGGAGCAATATTACCGTGTAGCTATCCATCCATTGCTGTAATTGGAGTCATGTGATACTCTACCCCCGTTCATATTAGGATCAGTGTCACGTGGTGAGTGTACACCTACTGCGATATTAAAACTAAAGTCCTGCTTTCCGACCCTGGATATTAAGAACAGCATCACAAGTAGGTTTACACTTCCTGTGGAATGAGGAATAATAATATGATTATTAATCATCAATGATCGATTTTAATAATTATCAATGATACTAAAAATTCATAAGATACCATTATTAATTATGGATAATGATTTTCAATACAGGATTATGCCTGCTTTCAATTAATTATTAATATAAATGTCATCAAATAATATTATTAGTTCCTAATACTAATCATTATTGTATTCCCAGCATCTCTGGGTATTGATTTAAGTCACATTAATTGCTAATATCATAATATTATTATTAATAGTGATATTACTAATCATTATGATTACAAATGGTTAACCTTTTAAACCAGTATTCATTTTTACTCTCTTTATTGTGATCATTAATATCTATAATTATTATTAATATTAATATAATTATTAATATTAATGATTAATAGACTTGCTCCTGATGTCAACCCGGGAGAGGACGATGTTAATTTCTATATCACAGACGGTGTACACCCCCCGTGACAGAGGTTCCAACTTCTGCTTGGGAGAGGAGGATATGACAATCAGTGTCACTGGAAGTAGAAACAACGGTGGGATACTGTTCTGAATATTGAGGGAGGAAGAGGCTGATGTGACTCCTAATAGAGAGGGGGTTACTCCCTCTAAGGGTGTGCACACTGAAGGTGTACAATCGTCTGAGAAGGAGTTGAAAATTTTCCGATGGGGAGATGATATTACTCAGAATATGAAAAAGAGGCTGTGGGTCCACAAGGCTCCCAGAAGCCAGGGGGGCGGGCCGGGGGTGGCGGCTGGGAGCCCGATCGCGGGGGGTGCCTGCACCCCCGGCGATGGGGCTCCCAGAAGCCAGGGGGGCGGGCCGGGGTTGGCGGCTGGGAGCCCGATCGGGGGGCGTGCCTGACCCCCCGGCGATGGGGCTGCCAGAAGCCAGGGGGGCGGGCTGGGAGTGGCGGCTGGTTGCCCGATCGCGGGGGGTGCCTGTCCCCCCCGCGATGGGGCTCCCAGAAGCCAGAGGTCCGTCCGGGGGTGGCTCCTGGCAACCTGATCTGGATATTTGGAAGAGTATCACAAGGGGTTGTCCAGTGTCTGTGATACTGAGATTAATATCTGTCTCTCGGCCTTGGAATATTGAGAAGGATGAAACAGGGTGAATGTCCACCCTGTGCCACATTGCGAGTAATATCAGCCTGTCCCCTCCATGGATATTAGGAACAATATCCCAGACTGGGTGTACGCCTCCTGCTGTACAGAGTGCAATATCATCCTCTCCCTCCCAGGATAGTAATTACAATATCACTGGGCGGGAGCACACAGCTTGTGAATTATTATCATCCTCTCCAACTCCGTATACTAGGAACTATATCTCAGAAAAACTGTCCCCTCAGTGCCATATTCGGACTAATAGCAAAGGCTTCTTCCGGGAATATTAGGAGCAATATTACCGCGTAGCTATCCATCCATTCTATAATTGGAGTCATGTGATACTCTACCCCCGTTCATATTAGGATCAGTGTCACGTGGTGAGTGTACACCTGCTGCAATATTAAAACTAAAGTCCTGCTTTCCGACCCTGGTTATTAAGAACAGCATCACAAGTAGGTTTACACTTCCTGTGGAATGAGGAATAATAATATGATTATTAATCATCAATGATCGATTTTAATAATTATCAATGATACTAAAAATTCATAAGATACCATTATTAATTATGGATAATGATTTTCAATACATGATTATGAGTGCTTTCAATTAATTATTAATATTAATGTCATCAAATAATATTATGAGTTCCTAATACTAATCATTATTGTATTCCCAGCATCACGGGGTATTGATTTAAGTCACATTAATTGCTAATATCATAATATTATTATTAATAGTGATATTACTAATAATTATGATTACAAATGGTTAACCTTTTAAACCAGTATTCATTTTTACTCTCTTTATTGTGATCATTAATATCAATAATTATTATTAATATTAATATAATTATTAATATTAATGATTAATAGACTTGCTCCTGATGTAAACCCGGGAGAGGGCGATGTTAATTTCTATATCACAACGGTGTACACCCGCCGTGACAGAGTTTCCAAGTTCTGCTTGGGAGAGGAGGATATGACAATCAGTTTCACTGGAAGTAGAAACAACGGTGGGATACTGTCCTGAATATTCAGGGAGGAAGAGGCTGATGTGACTCCTAATACAGAGGGGGTTACTCCCTCTGAGGGTGTGCACACTGGGGGTGTACAATCGTCTGAGAAGGAGTTGAAAATTTTCCGATGGGGAGATGATATTACTCAGAATATGAGAAAGAGGCAGGGGGTCCACAAGGCTCCCAGAAGCCAGGGGGGCGGGCCGGGGGTGGCGGCTGGGAGCGCGATCGCGGGGGGTGCCTGCACCCCCGGCGATGGGGCTCCCAGAAGCCAGGGGGGCGGGCCGGGGGGTGGCGGCTGGGAGCCCGATCGCGGGGGGTGCCTGCACCCCCGGCGATGGGGCTCCCAGAAGCCAGGGGGGCGGGCCGGGGGTGGCGGCTGGGAGCCCGATCGCGGGGGGTGCCTGCACCCCCGGCGATGGGGCTCCCAGAAGCCAGGGGGGCGGGCCGGGGGTGGCGGCTGGGAGCCCGATCGCGGGGGGTGCCTGCACCCCCGGCGATGGGGCTCCCAGAAGCCAGGGGGGCGGGCCGGGGGTGGCGGCTGGGAGCCCGATCGCGGGGGGTGCCTGCACCCCCGGCGATGGGGCTCCCAGAAGCCAGGGGGGCGGGCCGGGGGTGGCGGCTGGGAGCCCGATCGCGGGGGGTGCCTGACCCCCCCGCGATGGGGCTCCCAGTAGCCAGGGGGGCTTTCCTGGGGTGGCTCCTGGCAACCTGATCTGGATGTTTGAAGAATATCACAAGGGGTTGTCCAGTGTCTGTGATACTGAGATTAATATCTGTCTGTCGGCCTTGGAATATGGAGAGGGATGAATCACGGTGAATGTCCACCCTGTGCTACATGGCGAGTAATATCTGCCTGTCCCCTCCATGGATATTAGGAACAATATCCCGCCTGGGTGTACGCCTCCTGCTGTACAGAGTGCAATATCATCCTCTCCCTCCCAGGATAGTAATTGCAATATCACTGGGCGGGAGCACGCAGCCTGTGAATTATTATCATCCTCTCCAACTCCGTATACTAGGAACTATATCTCAGAAAACTGTACCCTCAGTGCCATATTCGGACTAATAGCAAAGGCTTCTTCCGGGAATATTAGGAGCAATATTACCGTGTAGCTATCCATCCATTGCTGTAATTGGAGTCATGTGATACTCTACCCCCGTTCATATTAGGATCAGTGTCACGTGGTGAGTGTACACCTACTGCGATATTAAAACTAAAGTCCTGCTTTCCGACCCTGGATATTAAGAACAGCATCACAAGTAGGTTTACACTTCCTGTGGAATGAGGAATAATAATATGATTATTAATCATCAATGATCGATTTTAATAATTATCAATGATACTAAAAATTCATAAGATACCATTATTAATTATGGATAATGATTTTCAATACAGGATTATGCCTGCTTTCAATTAATTATTAATATTAATGTCATCAAATAATATTATTAGTTCCTAATACTAATCATTATTGTATTCCCAGCATCTCTGGGTATTGATTTAAGTCACATTAATTGCTAATATCATAATATTATTATTAATAGTGATATTACTAATCATTATGATTACAAATGGTTAACCTTTTAAACCAGTATTCATTTTTACTCTCTTTATTGTGATCATTAATATCAATAATTATTATTAATATTAATATAATTATTAATATTAATGATTAATAGACTTGCTCCTGATGTCAACCCGGGAGAGGACGATGTTAATTTCTATATCACAGACGGTGTACACCCCCCGTGACAGAGGTTCCAACTTCTGCTTGGGAGAGGAGGATATGACAATCAGTGTCACTGGAAGTAGAAACAACGGTGGGATACTGTTCTGAATATTGAGGGAGGAAGAGGCTGATGTGACTCCTAATAGAGAGGGGGTTACTCCCTCTAAGGGTGTGCACACTGAAGGTGTACAATCGTCTGAGAAGGAGTTGAAAATTTTCCGATGGGGAGATGATATTACTCAGAATATGAAAAAGAGGCTGTGGGTCCACAAGGCTCCCAGAAGCCAGGGGGGCGGGCCGGGGGTGGCGGCTGGGAGCCCGATCGCGGGGGGTGCCTGCACCCCCGGCGATGGGGCCCCCAGAAGCCAGGGGGGCGGGCCGGGGGTGGCGGCTGGGAGCCCGATCGCGGGGGGTGCCTGCACCCCCGGCGATGGGGCCCCCAGAAGCCAGGGGGGCGGGCCGGGGGTGGCGGCTGGGAGCCCGATCGCGGGGGGTGCCTGCACCCCCGGCGATGGGGCCCCCAGAAGCCAGGGGGGCGGGCCGGGGGTGGCGGCTGGGAGCCCGATCGCGGGGGGTGCCTGCACCCCCGGCGATGGGGCCCCCAGAAGCCAGGGGGGCGGGCCGGGGGTGGCGGCTGGGAGCCCGATCGCGGGGGGTGCCTGCACCCCCGGCGATGGGGCCCCCAGAAGCCAGGGGGGCGGGCCGGGGGTGGCGGCTGGGAGCCCGATCGCGGGGGGTGCCTGCACCCCCGGCGATGGGGCCCCCAGAAGCCAGGGGGGCGGGCCGGGGGTGGCGGCTGGGAGCCCGATCGCGGGGCGTGCCTGCACCCCCGGCGATGGGGCCCCCAGAAGCCAGCGGGGCGGGCCGGGGGTGGCGGCTGGGAGCCCGATCGCGGGGGGTGCCTGCACCCCCGGCGATGGGGCTCCCAGAAGCCAGGGGGGCGGGCCGGGGGTGGCGGCTGGGAGCCCGATCGCGGGGGGTGCCTGCACCCCCGGCGATGGGGCTCCCAGAAGCCAGGGGGGCGGGCCGGGGGTGGCGGCTGGGAGCCCGATCGCGGGGGTTGCCTGACCCCCCCGCGATGGGGCTCCCAGTAGCCAGGGGGGCTTTCCTGGGGTGGCTCCTGGCAACCTGATCTGGATGTTTGAAGAATATCACAAGGGGTTGTCCAGTGTCTGTGATACTGAGATTAATATCTGTCTGTCGGCCTTGGAATATGGAGAGGGATGAATCACGGTGAATGTCCACCCTGTGCTACATGGCGAGTAATATCTGCCTGTCCCCTCCATGGATATTAGGAACAATATCCCGCCTGGGTGTACGCCTCCTGCTGTACAGAGTGCAATATCATCCTCTCCCTCCCAGGATAGTAATTGCAATATCACTGGGCGGGAGCACGCAGCCTGTGAATTATTATCATCCTCTCCAACTCCGTATACTAGGAACTATATCTCAGAAAACTGTACCCTCAGTGCCATATTCGGACTAATAGCAAAGGCTTCTTCCGGGAATATTAGGAGCAATATTACCGTGTAGCTATCCATCCATTGCTGTAATTGGAGTCATGTGATACTCTACCCCCGTTCATATTAGGATCAGTGTCACGTGGTGAGTGTACACCAACTGCGATATTAAAACTAAAGTCCTGCTTTCCGACCCTGGATATTAAGAACAGCATCACAAGTAGGTTTACACTTCCTGTGGAATGAGGAATAATAATATGATTATTAATCATCAATGATCGATTTTAATAATTATCAATGATACTAAAAATTCATAAGATACCATTATTAATTATGGATAATGATTTTCAATACAGGATTATGCCTGCTTTCAATTAATTATTAATATTAATGTCATCAAATAATATTATTAGTTCCTAATACTAATCATTATTGTATTCCCAGCATCTCTGGGTATTGATTTAAGTCACATTAATTGCTAATATCATAATATTATTATTAATAGTGATATTACTAATCATTATGATTACAAATGGTTAACCTTTTAAACCAGTATTCATTTTTACTCTCTTTATTGTGATCATTAATATCAATAATTATTATTAATATTAATATAATTATTAATATTAATGATTAATAGACTTGCTCCTGATGTAAACCCGGGAGAGGACGATGTTAATTTCTATATCACAGACGGTGTACACCCCCCGTGACAGAGGTTCCAACTTCTGCTTGGGAGAGGAGGATATGACAATCAGTGTCACTGGAAGTAGAAACAACGGTGGGATACTGTTCTGAATATTGAGGGAGGAAGAGGCTGATGTGACTCCTAATAGAGAGGGGGTTACTCCCTCTAAGGGTGTGCACACTGAAGGTGTACAATCGTCTGAGAAGGAGTTGAAAATTTTCCGATGGGGAGATGATATTACTCAGAATATGAAAAAGAGGCTGTGGGTCCACAAGGCTCCCAGAAGCCAGGGGGGCGGGCCGGGGGTGGCGGCTGGGAGCCCGATCGCGGGGGGTGCCTGCACCCCCGGCGATGGGGCTCCCAGCAGCCAGGGGGGCGGGCCGGGGGTGGCGGCTGGGAGCCCGATCGCGGGGGGTGCCTGCACCCCCGGCGATGGGGCTCCCAGCAGCCAGGGGGGCGGGCCGGGGGTGGCGGCTGGGAGCCCGATCGCGGGGGGTGCCTGCACCCCCGGCGATGGGGCTCCCAGCAGCCAGGGGGGCGGGCCGGGGGTGGCTCCCAGCAGCCAGGGGGGCGGGCCGGGGGTGGCGGCTGGGAGCCCGATCGCGGGGGGTGCCTGCACCCCCGGCGATGGGGCTCCCAGCAGCCAGGGGGGCGGGCCGGGGGTGGCGGCTGGGAGCCCGATCGCGGGGGGTGCCTGCACCCCCGGCGATGGGGCTCCCAGCAGCCAGGGGGGCGGGCCGGGGGTGGCGGCTGGGAGCCCGATCGCGGGGGGTGCCTGACCCCCCCGCGATGGGGCTCCCAGTAGCCAGGGGGGCTTTCCTGGGGTGGCTCCTGGCAACCTGATCTGGATGTTTGAAGAATATCACAAGGGGTTGTCCAGTGTCTGTGATACTGAGATTAATATCTGTCTGTCGGCCTTGGAATATGGAGAGGGATGAATCACGGTGAATGTCCACCCTGTGCTACATGGCGAGTAATATCTGCCTGTCCCC
The DNA here is from genome assembly GCF_037993035.2 of Macaca fascicularis. Lineage (NCBI taxonomy): Eukaryota > Metazoa > Chordata > Mammalia > Primates > Cercopithecidae > Macaca > Macaca fascicularis. The sequence goes on from NC_088378.1 coordinate 37,366, forward strand.
TCCATGGATATTAGGAACAATATCCCGCCTGGGTGTACGCCTCCTGCTGTACAGAGTGCAATATCATCCTCTCCCTCCCAGGATAGTAATTGCAATATCACTGGGCGGGAGCACGCAGCCTGTGAATTATTATCATCCTCTCCAACTCCGTATACTAGGAACTATATCTCAGAAAACTGTACCCTCAGTGCCATATTCGGACTAATAGCAAAGGCTTCTTCCGGGAATATTAGGAGCAATATTACCGTGTAGCTATCCATCCATTGCTGTAATTGGAGTCATGTGATACTCTACCCCCGTTCATATTAGGATCAGTGTCACGTGGTGAGTGTACACCTACTGCGATATTAAAACTAAAGTCCTGCTTTCCGACCCTGGATATTAAGAACAGCATCACAAGTAGGTTTACACTTCCTGTGGAATGAGGAATAATAATATGATTATTAATCATCAATGATCGATTTTAATAATTATCAATGATACTAAAAATTCATAAGATACCATTATTAATTATGGATAATGATTTTCAATACAGGATTATGCCTGCTTTCAATTAATTATTAATATAAATGTCATCAAATAATATTATTAGTTCCTAATACTAATCATTATTGTATTCCCAGCATCTCTGGGTATTGATTTAAGTCACATTAATTGCTAATATCATAATATTATTATTAATAGTGATATTACTAATCATTATGATTACAAATGGTTAACCTTTTAAACCAGTATTCATTTTTACTCTCTTTATTGTGATCATTAATATCTATAATTATTATTAATATTAATATAATTATTAATATTAATGATTAATAGACTTGCTCCTGATGTCAACCCGGGAGAGGACGATGTTAATTTCTATATCACAGACGGTGTACACCCCCCGTGACAGAGGTTCCAACTTCTGCTTGGGAGAGGAGGATATGACAATCAGTGTCACTGGAAGTAGAAACAACGGTGGGATACTGTTCTGAATATTGAGGGAGGAAGAGGCTGATGTGACTCCTAATAGAGAGGGGGTTACTCCCTCTAAGGGTGTGCACACTGAAGGTGTACAATCGTCTGAGAAGGAGTTGAAAATTTTCCGATGGGGAGATGATATTACTCAGAATATGAAAAAGAGGCTGTGGGTCCACAAGGCTCCCAGAAGCCAGGGGGGCGGGCCGGGGGTGGCGGCTGGGAGCCCGATCGCGGGGGGTGCCTGCACCCCCGGCGATGGGGCTCCCAGCAGCCAGGGGGGCGGGCCGGGGGTGGCGGCTGGGAGCCCGATCGCGGGGGGTGCCTGCACCCCCGGCGATGGGGCTCCCAGCAGCCAGGGGGGCGGGCCGGGGGTGGCGGCTGGGAGCCCGATCGCGGGGGGTGCCTGCACCCCCGGCGATGGGGCTCCCAGCAGCCAGGGGGGCGGGCCGGGGGTGGCTCCCAGCAGCCAGGGGGGCGGGCCGGGGGTGGCGGCTGGGAGCCCGATCGCGGGGGGTGCCTGCACCCCCGGCGATGGGGCTCCCAGCAGCCAGGGGGGCGGGCCGGGGGTGGCGGCTGGGAGCCCGATCGCGGGGGGTGCCTGCACCCCCGGCGATGGGGCTCCCAGCAGCCAGGGGGGCGGGCCGGGGGTGGCGGCTGGGAGCCCGATCGCGGGGGGTGCCTGACCCCCCCGCGATGGGGCTCCCAGTAGCCAGGGGGGCTTTCCTGGGGTGGCTCCTGGCAACCTGATCTGGATGTTTGAAGAATATCACAAGGGGTTGTCCAGTGTCTGTGATACTGAGATTAATATCTGTCTGTCGGCCTTGGAATATGGAGAGGGATGAATCACGGTGAATGTCCACCCTGTGCTACATGGCGAGTAATATCTGCCTGTCCCCTCCATGGATATTAGGAACAATATCCCGCCTGGGTGTACGCCTCCTGCTGTACAGAGTGCAATATCATCCTCTCCCTCCCAGGATAGTAATTGCAATATCACTGGGCGGGAGCACGCAGCCTGTGAATTATTATCATCCTCTCCAACTCCGTATACTAGGAACTATATCTCAGAAAACTGTACCCTCAGTGCCATATTCGGACTAATAGCAAAGGCTTCTTCCGGGAATATTAGGAGCAATATTACCGTGTAGCTATCCATCCATTGCTGTAATTGGAGTCATGTGATACTCTACCCCCGTTCATATTAGGATCAGTGTCACGTGGTGAGTGTACACCTACTGCGATATTAAAACTAAAGTCCTGCTTTCCGACCCTGGATATTAAGAACAGCATCACAAGTAGGTTTACACTTCCTGTGGAATGAGGAATAATAATATGATTATTAATCATCAATGATCGATTTTAATAATTATCAATGATACTAAAAATTCATAAGATACCATTATTAATTATGGATAATGATTTTCAATACAGGATTATGCCTGCTTTCAATTAATTATTAATATAAATGTCATCAAATAATATTATTAGTTCCTAATACTAATCATTATTGTATTCCCAGCATCTCTGGGTATTGATTTAAGTCACATTAATTGCTAATATCATAATATTATTATTAATAGTGATATTACTAATCATTATGATTACAAATGGTTAACCTTTTAAACCAGTATTCATTTTTACTCTCTTTATTGTGATCATTAATATCTATAATTATTATTAATATTAATATAATTATTAATATTAATGATTAATAGACTTGCTCCTGATGTCAACCCGGGAGAGGACGATGTTAATTTCTATATCACAGACGGTGTACACCCCCCGTGACAGAGGTTCCAACTTCTGCTTGGGAGAGGAGGATATGACAATCAGTGTCACTGGAAGTAGAAACAACGGTGGGATACTGTTCTGAATATTGAGGGAGGAAGAGGCTGATGTGACTCCTAATAGAGAGGGGGTTACTCCCTCTAAGGGTGTGCACACTGAAGGTGTACAATCGTCTGAGAAGGAGTTGAAAATTTTCCGATGGGGAGATGATATTACTCAGAATATGAAAAAGAGGCTGTGGGTCCACAAGGCTCCCAGCAGCCAGGGGGGCGGGCCGGGGGTGGCGGCTGGGAGCCCGATCGCGGGGGGTGCCTGCACCCCCGGCGATGGGGCTCCGAGCAGCCAGGGGGGCGGGCCGGGGGTGGCGGCTGGGAGCCCGATCGCGGGGGGTGCCTGCACCCCCGGCGATGGGGCTCCGAGCAGCCAGGGGGGCGGGCCGGGGGTGGCGGCTGGGAGCCCGATCGCGGGGGGTGCCTGCACCCCCGGCGATGGGGCTCCGAGCAGCCAGGGGGGCGGGCCGGGGGGTGGCGGCTGGGAGCCCGATCGCGGGGGGTGCCTGCACCCCCGGCGATGGGGCTCCGAGCAGCCAGGGGGGCGGGCCGGGGGGTGGCGGCTGGGAGCCCGATCGCGGGGGGTGCCTGCACCCCCGGCGATGGGGCTCCGAGCAGCCAGGGGGGCGGGCCGGGGGTGGCGGCTGGGAGCCCGATCGCGGGGGGTGCCTGCACCCCCGGCGATGGGGCTCCGAGCAGCCAGGGGGGCGGGCCGGGGGTGGCGGCTGGGAGCCCGATCGCGGGGGGTGCCTGCACCCCCGGCGATGGGGCTCCGAGCAGCCAGGGGGGCGGGCCGGGGGTGGCGGCTGGGAGCCCGATCGCGGGGGGTGCCTGCACCCCCGGCGATGGGGCTCCGAGCAGCCAGGGGGGCGGGCCGGGGGTGGCGGCTGGGAGCCCGATCGCGGGGGGTGCCTGCACCCCCGGCGATGGGGCTCCGAGCAGCCAGGGGGGCGGGCCGGGGGTGGCGGCTGGGAGCCCGATCGCGGGGGGTGCCTGCACCCCCGGCGATGGGGCTCCGAGCAGCCAGGGGGGCGGGCCGGGGGTGGCGGCTGGGAGCCCGATCGCGGGGGGTGCCTGCACCCCCGGCGATGGGGCTCCGAGCAGCCAGGGGGGCGGGCCGGGGGTGGCGGCTGGGAGCCCGATCGCGGGGGGGTGCCTGCACCCCCGGCGATGGGGCTCCCAGCAGCCAGGGGGGCGGGCCGGGGGTGGCGGCTGGGAGCCCGATCGCGGGGGGTGCCTGCACCCCCGGCGATGGGGCTCCCAGCAGCCAGGGGGGCGGGCCGGGGGTGGCGGCTGGGAGCCCGATCGCGGGGGGTGCCTGCACCCCCGGCGATGGGGCTCCCAGCAGCCAGGGGGGCGGGCCGGGGGTGGCGGCTGGGAGCCCGATCGCGGGGGGTGCCTGCACCCCCGGCGATGGGGCTCCCAGCAGCCAGGGGGGCGGGCCGGGGGTGGCGGCTGGGAGCCCGATCGCGGGGGGTGCCTGCACCCCCGGCGATGGGGCTCCCAGCAGCCAGGGGGGCGGGCCGGGGGTGGCGGCTGGGAGCCCGATCGCGGGGGGTGCCTGCACCCCCGGCGATGGGGCTCCCAGCAGCCAGGGGGGCGGGCCGGGGGGTGGCGGCTGGGAGCCCGATCGCGGGGGGTGCCTGCACCCCCGGCGATGGGGCTCCCAGCAGCCAGGGGGGCGGGCCGGGGGTGGCGGCTGGGAGCCCGATCGCGGGGGGTGCCTGCACCCCCGGCGATGGGGCTCCCAGCAGCCAGGGGGGCGGGCCGGGGGTGGCGGCTGGGAGCCCGATCGCGGGGGGTGCCTGCACCCCCGGCGATGGGGCTCCCAGCAGCCAGGGGGGCGGGCCGGGGGTGGCGGCTGGGAGCCCGATCGCGGGGGGTGCCTGCACCCCCGGCGATGGGGCTCCCAGCAGCCAGGGGGGCGGGCCGGGGGTGGCGGCTGGGAGCCCGATCGCGGGGGGTGCCTGCACCCCCGGCGATGGGGCTCCCAGCAGCCAGGGGGGCGGGCCGGGGGTGGCGGCTGGGAGCCCGATCGCGGGGGGTGCCTGCACCCCCGGCGATGGGGCTCCCAGCAGCCAGGGGGGCGGGCCGGGGGTGGCGGCTGGGAGCCCGATCGCGGGGGGGTGCCTGCACCCCCGGCGATGGGGCTCCCAGCAGCCAGGGGGGCGGGCCGGGGGGTGGCGGCTGGGAGCCCGATCGCGGGGGGTGCCTGCACCCCCGGCGATGGGGCTCCCAGCAGCCAGGGGGGCGGGCCGGGGGTGGCGGCTGGGAGCCCGATCGCGGGGGGTGCCTGCACCCCCGGCGATGGGGCTCCCAGCAGCCAGGGGGGCGGGCCGGGGGTGGCGGCTGGGAGCCCGATCGCGGGGGGTGCCTGCACCCCCGGCGATGGGGCTCCCAGCAGCCAGGGGGGCGGGCCGGGGGGTGGCGGCTGGGAGCCCGATCGCGGGGGGTGCCTGCACCCCCGGCGATGGGGCTCCCAGCAGCCAGGGGGGCGGGCCGGGGGTGGCGGCTGGGAGCCCGATCGCGGGGGGTGCCTGCACCCCCGGCGATGGGGCTCCCAGCAGCCAGGGGGGCGGGCCGGGGGGTGGCGGCTGGGAGCCCGATCGCGGGGGGTGCCTGCACCCCCGGCGATGGGGCTCCCAGCAGCCAGGGGGGCGGGCCGGGGGTGGCGGCTGGGAGCCCGATCGCGGGGGGTGCCTGCACCCCCGGCGATGGGGCTCCCAGCAGCCAGGGGGGCGGGCCGGGGGTGGCGGCTGGGAGCCCGATCGCGGGGGGTGCCTGCACCCCCGGCGATGGGGCTCCCAGCAGCCAGGGGGGCGGGCCGGGGGTGGCGGCTGGGAGCCCGATCGCGGGGGGTGCCTGCACCCCCGGCGATGGGGCTCCCAGCAGCCAGGGGGGCGGGCCGGGGGTGGCGGCTGGGAGCCCGATCGCGGGGGGTGCCTGCACCCCCGGCGATGGGGCTCCCAGCAGCCAGGGGGGCGGGCCGGGGGTGGCGGCTGGGAGCCCGATCGCGGGGGGTGCCTGCACCCCCGGCGATGGGGCTCCCAGCAGCCAGGGGGGCGGGCCGGGGGTGGCGGCTGGGAGCCCGATCGCGGGGGGTGCCTGCACCCCCGGCGATGGGGCTCCCAGCAGCCAGGGGGGCGGGCCGGGGGTGGCGGCTGGGAGCCCGATCGCGGGGGGTGCCTGCACCCCCGGCGATGGGGCTCCCAGCAGCCAGGGGGGCGGGCCGGGGGTGGCGGCTGGGAGCCCGATCGCGGGGGGTGCCTGCACCCCCGGCGATGGGGCTCCCAGCAGCCAGGGGGGCGGGCCGGGGGTGGCGGCTGGGAGCCCGATCGCGGGGGGTGCCTGCACCCCCGGCGATGGGGCTCCCAGGAGCCAGGGGGGCGGGCCGGGGGTGGCGGCTGGGAGCCCGATCGCGGGGGGTGCCTGCACCCCCGGCGATGGGGCTCCCAGCAGCCAGGGGGGCGTGCCGGGGGTGGCGGCTGGGAGCCCGATCGCGGGGGGTGCCTGCACCCCCGGCGATGGGGCTCCCAGCAGCCAGGGGGGCGGGCCGGGGGTGGCGGCTGGGAGCCCGATCGCGGGGGGTGCCTGCACCCCCGGCGATGGGGCTCCCAGCAGCCAGGGGGGCGGGCCGGGGGGTGGCGGCTGGGAGCCCGATCGCGGGGGGTGCCTGCACCCCCGGCGATGGGGCTCCCAGCAGCCAGGGGGGCGGGCCGGGGGTGGCGGCTGGGAGCCCGATCGCGGGGGGTGCCTGCACCCCCGGCGATGGGGCTCCCAGCAGCCAGGGGGGCGGGCCGGGGGTGGCGGCTGGGAGCCCGATCGCGGGGGGTGCCTGCACCCCCGGCGATGGGGCTCCCAGCAGCCAGGGGGGCGGGCCGGGGGTGGCGGCTGGGAGCCCGATCGCGGGGGGTGCCTGCACCCCCGGCGATGGGGCTCCCAGCAGCCAGGGGGGCGGGCCGGGGGTGGCGGCTGGGAGCCCGATCGCGGGGGGTGCCTGCACCCCCGGCGATGGGGCTCCCAGCAGCCAGGGGGGCGGGCCGGGGGTGGCGGCTGGGAGCCCGATCGCGGGGGGTGCCTGCACCCCCGGCGATGGGGCTCCCAGCAGCCAGGGGGGCGGGCCGGGGGTGGCGGCTGGGAGCCCGATCGCGGGGGGTGCCTGCACCCCCGGCGATGGGGCTCCCAGCAGCCAGGGGGGCGGGCCGGGGGTGGCGGCTGGGAGCCCGATCGCGGGGGGTGCCTGCACCCCCGGCGATGGGGCTCCCAGCAGCCAGGGGGGCGGGCCGGGGGTGGCGGCTGGGAGCCCGATCGCGGGGGGTGCCTGCACCCCCGGCGATGGGGCTCCCAGCAGCCAGGGGGGCGGGCCGGGGGTGGCGGCTGGGAGCCCGATCGCGGGGGGTGCCTGCACCCCCGGCGATGGGGCTCCCAGCAGCCAGGGGGGCGGGCCGGGGGGTGGCGGCTGGGAGCCCGATCGCGGGGGGTGCCTGCACCCCCGGCGATGGGGCTCCCAGCAGCCAGGGGGGCGGGCCGGGGGTGGCGGCTGGGAGCCCGATCGCGGGGGGTGCCTGCACCCCCGGCGATGGGGCTCCCAGCAGCCAGGGGGGCGGGCCGGGGGTGGCGGCTGGGAGCCCGATCGCGGGGGGTGCCTGCACCCCCGGCGATGGGGCTCCCAGCAGCCAGGGGGGCGGGCCGGGGGGTGGCGGCTGGGAGCCCGATCGCGGGGGGTGCCTGCACCCCCGGCGATGGGGCTCCCAGCAGCCAGGGGGGCGGGCCGGGGGTGGCGGCTGGGAGCCCGATCGCGGGGGGTGCCTGCACCCCCGGCGATGGGGCTCCCAGCAGCCAGGGGGGCGGGCCGGGGGTGGCGGCTGGGAGCCCGATCGCGGGGGGTGCCTGCACCCCCGGCGATGGGGCTCCCAGCAGCCAGGGGGGCGGGCCGGGGGTGGCGGCTGGGAGCCCGATCGCGGGGGGTGCCTGCACCCCCGGCGATGGGGCTCCCAGCAGCCAGGGGGGCGGGCCGGGGGTGGCGGCTGGGAGCCCGATCGCGGGGGGTGCCTGCACCCCCGGCGATGGGGCTCCCAGCAGCCAGGGGGGCGGGCCGGGGGGTGGCGGCTGGGAGCCCGATCGCGGGGGGTGCCTGCACCCCCGGCGATGGGGCTCCCAGCAGCCAGGGGGGCGGGCCGGGGGTGGCGGCTGGGAGCCCGATCGCGGGGGGTGCCTGCACCCCCGGCGATGGGGCTCCCAGCAGCCAGGGGGGCGGGCCGGGGGGTGGCGGCTGGGAGCCCGATCGCGGGGGGTGCCTGCACCCCCGGCGATGGGGCTCCCAGCAGCCAGGGGGGCGGGCCGGGGGTGGCGGCTGGGAGCCCGATCGCGGGGGGTGCCTGCACCCCCGGCGATGGGGCTCCCAGCAGCCAGGGGGGCGGGCCGGGGGGTGGCGGCTGGGAGCCCGATCGCGGGGGGTGCCTGCACCCCCGGCGATGGGGCTCCCAGCAGCCAGGGGGGCGGGCCGGGGGTGGCGGCTGGGAGCCCGATCGCGGGGGGTGCCTGCACCCCCGGCGATGGGGCTCCCAGCAGCCAGGGGGGGCGGGCCGGGGGTGGCGGCTGGGAGCCCGATCGCGGGGGGTGCCTGCACCCCCGGCGATGGGGCTCCCAGCAGCCAGGGGGGCGGGCCGGGGGTGGCGGCTGGGAGCCCGATCGCGGGGGGGTGCCTGCACCCCCGGCGATGGGGCTCCCAGCAGCCAGGGGGGCGGGCCGGGGGGTGGCGGCTGGGAGCCCGATCGCGGGGGGTGCCTGCACCCCCGGCGATGGGGCTCCCAGCAGCCAGGGGGGCGGGCCGGGGGGTGGCGGCTGGGAGCCCGATCGCGGGGGGTGCCTGCACCCCCGGCGATGGGGCTCCCAGCAGCCAGGGGGGCGGGCCGGGGGTGGCGGCTGGGAGCCCGATCGCGGGGGGTGCCTGCACCCCCGGCGATGGGGCTCCCAGCAGCCAGGGGGGCGGGCCGGGGGGTGGCGGCTGGGAGCCCGATCGCGGGGGGTGCCTGCACCCCCGGCGATGGGGCTCCCAGCAGCCAGGGGGGCGGGCCGGGGGTGGCGGCTGGGAGCCCGATCGCGGGGGGTGCCTGCACCCCCGGCGATGGGGCTCCCAGCAGCCAGGGGGGCGGGCCGGGGGTGGCGGCTGGGAGCCCGATCGCGGGGGGTGCCTGCACCCCCGGCGATGGGGCTCCCAGCAGCCAGGGGGGCGGGCCGGGGGTGGCGGCTGGGAGCCCGATCGCGGGGGGTGCCTGCACCCCCGGCGATGGGGCTCCCAGCAGCCAGGGGGGCGGGCCGGGGGTGGCGGCTGGGAGCCCGATCGCGGGGGGTGCCTGCACCCCCGGCGATGGGGCTCCCAGCAGCCAGGGGGGCGGGCCGGGGGTGGCGGCTGGGAGCCCGATCGCGGGGGGTGCCTGCACCCCCGGCGATGGGGCTCCCAGCAGCCAGGGGGGCGGGCCGGGGGTGGCGGCTGGGAGCCCGATCGGGGGGCGTGCCTGCACCCCCGGCGATGGGGCTCCCAGCAGCCAGGGGGGCGGGCCGGGGGTGGCGGCTGGGAGCCCGATCGGGGGGCGTGCCTGACCCCCCCGGCGATGGGGCTCCCAGAAGCCAGGGGGGCGGGCCGGGGGGTGGCGGCTGGGAGCCCGATCGCGGGGGGTGCCTGACCCCCCGGCGATGGGGCTCCCAGAAGCCAGGGGGGCGGGTCGGGGGTGGCGGCTGGGAGCCCGATCGCGGGGGGTGCCTGACCCCCCCGCGATGGGGCTCCCAGTAGCCAGGGGGGCTTTCCTGGGGTGGCTCCTGGCAACCTGATCTGGATGTTTGAAGAATATCACAAGGGGTTGTCCAGTGTCTGTGATACTGAGATTAATATCTGTCTGTCGGCCTTGGAATATGGAGAGGGATGAATCACGGTGAATGTCCACCCTGTGCTACATGGCGAGTAATATCTGCCTGTCCCCTCCATGGATATTAGGAACAATATCCCGCCTGGGTGTACGCCTCCTGCTGTACAGAGTGCAATATCATCCTCTCCCTCCCAGGATAGTAATTGCAATATCACTGGGCGGGAGCACGCAGCCTGTGAATTATTATCATCCTCTCCAACTCCGTATACTAGGAACTATATCTCAGAAAACTGTACCCTCAGTGCCATATTCGGACTAATAGCAAAGGCTTCTTCCGGGAATATTAGGAGCAATATTACCGTGTAGCTATCCATCCATTGCTGTAATTGGAGTCATGTGATACTCTACCCCCGTTCATATTAGGATCAGTGTCACGTGGTGAGTGTACACCTACTGCGATATTAAAACTAAAGTCCTGCTTTCCGACCCTGGATATTAAGAACAGCATCACAAGTAGGTTTACACTTCCTGTGGAATGAGGAATAATAATATGATTATTAATCATCAATGATCGATTTTAATAATTATCAATGATACTAAAAATTCATAAGATACCATTATTAATTATGGATAATGATTTTCAATACAGGATTATGCCTGCTTTCAATTAATTATTAATATTAATGTCATCAAATAATATTATTAGTTCCTAATACTAATCATTATTGTATTCCCAGCATCTCTGGGTATTGATTTAAGTCACATTAATTGCTAATATCATAATATTATTATTAATAGTGATATTACTAATCATTATGATTACAAATGGTTAACCTTTTAAACCAGTATTCATTTTTACTCTCTTTATTGTGATCATTAATATCTATAATTATTATTAATATTAATATAATTATTAATATTAATGATTAATAGACTTGCTCCTGATGTCAACCCGGGAGAGGACGATGTTAATTTCTATATCACAGACGGTGTACACCCCCCGTGACAGAGGTTCCAACTTCTGCTTGGGAGAGGAGGATATGACAATCAGCGTCACTGGAAGTAGAAACAACGGTGGGATACTGTTCTGAATATTGAGGGAGGAAGAGGCTGATGTGACTCCTAATAGAGAGGGCGTTACTCCCTCTAAGGGTGTGCACACTGAAGGTGTACAATCGTCTGAGAAGGAGTTGAAAATTTTCCGATGGGGAGATGATATTACTCAGAATATGAAAAAGAGGCTGTGGGTCCACAAGGCTCCCAGAAGCCAGGGGGGCGGGCCGGGGGTGGCGGCTGGGAGCCCGATCGCGGGGGGTGCCTGCACCCCGGGCGATGGGGCCCCCAGAAGCCAGGGGGGCGGGCCGGGTGTGGCGGCTGGGAGCCCGATCGCGGGGGGTGCCTGCACCCCCGGCGATGGGGCCCCCAGAAGCCAGGGGGGCGGGCCGGGGGTGGCGGCTGGGAGCCCGATCGCGGGGGGGTGCCTGCACCCCCGGCGATGGGGCCCCCAGAAGCCAGGGGGGCGGGCCGGGGGTGGCGGCTGGGAGCCCGATCGCGGGGGGTGCCTGCACCCCCGGCGATGGGGCCCCCAGAAGCCAGGGGGGCGGGCCGGGAGTGGCGGCTGGGAGCCCGATCGCGGGGGGTGCCTGCACCCCCGGCGATGGGGCCCCCAGAAGCCAGGGGGGCGGGCCGGGGGTGGCGGCTGGGAGCCCGATCGCGGGGGGGTGCCTGCACCCCCGGCGATGGGGCCCCCAGAAGCCAGGGGGGCGGGCCGGGGGTGGCGGCTGGGAGCCCGATCGCGGGGGGGTGCCTGCACCCCCGGCGATGGGGCCCCCAGAAGCCAGGGGGGCGGGCCGGGGGTGGCGGCTGGGAGCCCGATCGCGGGGGGTGCCTGCACCCCCGGCGATGGGGCCCCCAGAAGCCAGCGGGGCGGGCCGGGGGTGGCGGCTGGGAGCCCGATCGCGGGGGGTGCCTGCACCCCCGGCGATGGGGCTCCCAGAAGCCAGGGGGGCGGGCCGGGGGTGGCGGCTGGGAGCCCGATCGCGGGGGGTGCCTGCACCCCCGGCGATGGGGCTCCCAGAAGCCAGGGGGGCGGGCCGGGGGTGGCGGCTGGGAGCCCGATCGCGGGGGTTGCCTGACCCCCCCGCGATGGGGCTCCCAGTAGCCAGGGGGGCTTTCCTGGGGTGGCTCCTGGCAACCTGATCTGGATGTTTGAAGAATATCACAAGGGGTTGTCCAGTGTCTGTGATACTGAGATTAATATCTGTCTGTCGGCCTTGGAATATGGAGAGGGATGAATCACGGTGAATGTCCACCCTGTGCTACATGGCGAGTAATATCTGCCTGTCCCCTCCATGGATATTAGGAACAATATCCCGCCTGGGTGTACGCCTCCTGCTGTACAGAGTGCAATATCATCCTCTCCCTCCCAGGATAGTAATTGCAATATCACTGGGCGGGAGCACGCAGCCTGTGAATTATTATCATCCTCTCCAACTCCGTATACTAGGAACTATATCTCAGAAAACTGTACCCTCAGTGCCATATTCGGACTAATAGCAAAGGCTTCTTCCGGGAATATTAGGAGCAATATTACCGTGTAGCTATCCATCCATTGCTGTAATTGGAGTCATGTGATACTCTACCCCCGTTCATATTAGGATCAGTGTCACGTGGTGAGTGTACACCTACTGCGATATTAAAACTAAAGTCCTGCTTTCCGACCCTGGATATTAAGAACAGCATCACAAGTAGGTTTACACTTCCTGTGGAATGAGGAATAATAATATGATTATTAATCATCAATGATCGATTTTAATAATTATCAATGATACTAAAAATTCATAAGATACCATTATTAATTATGGATAATGATTTTCAATACAGGATTATGCCTGCTTTCAATTAATTATTAATATTAATGTCATCAAATAATATTATTAGTTCCTAATACTAATCATTATTGTATTCCCAGCATCTCTGGGTATTGATTTAAGTCACATTAATTGCTAATATCATAATATTATTATTAATAGTGATATTACTAATCATTATGATTACAAATGGTTAACCTTTTAAACCAGTATTCATTTTTACTCTCTTTATTGTGATCATTAATATCAATAATTATTATTAATATTAATATAATTATTAATATTAATGATTAATAGACTTGCTCCTGATGTCAACCCGGGAGAGGACGATGTTAATTTCTATATCACAGACGGTGTACACCCCCCGTGACAGAGGTTCCAACTTCTGCTTGGGAGAGGAGGATATGACAATCAGTGTCACTGGAAGTAGAAACAACGGTGGGATACTGTTCTGAATATTGAGGGAGGAAGAGGCTGATGTGACTCCTAATAGAGAGGGGGTTACTCCCTCTAAGGGTGTGCACACTGAAGGTGTACAATCGTCTGAGAAGGAGTTGAAAATTTTCCGATGGGGAGATGATATTACTCAGAATATGAGAAAGAGGCTGTGGGTCCACAAGGCTCCCAGAAGCCAGGGGGGCGGGCCGGGGGGTGGCGGCTGGGAGCCCGATGGCGGGGGGTGCCTGCACCCCCGGCAATGGGGCTCCCAGAAGCCAGGGGGGCGAGCCGGGGGTGGCGGCTGGGAGCCCGATCGCGGGGGGGTGCCTGCACCCCCGGCGATGGGGCTCCCAGAAGCCTGGGGGGCGGGCCGGGGGGTGGCGGCTGGGAGCCCGATCGCGAGGGGTGCCTGCACCCCCGGCGATGGGGCCCCCAGAAGCCAGGGGGGCGGGCCGGGGGGTGGCGGCTGGGAGCCCGATCGCGGGGGGTGCCTGCACCCCCGGCGATGGGGCCCCCAGAAGCCAGGGGGGCGGGCCGGGGGGTGGCGGCTGGGAGCCCGTTCGCGGGGGGTGCCTGCACCCCCGGCGATGGGGCCCCCAGAAGCCAGGGGGGCGGGCAGGGGGTGGCGGCTGGGAGCCCGATCGCGGGGGGTGCCTGCACCCCCGGCGATGGGGCTCCCAGAAGCCAGGGGGGCGGGCCGGGGGTGGCGGCTGGGAGCCCGATCGGGGGGCGTGCCTGACCCCCCGGCGATGGGGCTCCCAGAAGCCAGGGGGGCGGGCCGGGGGGTGGCGGCTGGGAGCCCGATCGCGGGGGGTGCCTGACCCCCCCGCGATGGGGCTCCCAGTAGCCAGGGGGGCTTTCCTGGGGTGGCTCCTGGCAACCTGATCTGGATGTTTGAAGAATATCACAAGGGGTTGTCCAGTGTCTGTGATACTGAGATTAATATCTGTCTGTCGGCCTTGGAATATGGAGAGGGATGAATCACGGTGAATGTCCACCCTGTGCTACATGGCGAGTAATATCTGCCTGTCCCCTCCATGGATATTAGGAACAATATCCCGCCTGGGTGTACGCCTCCTGCTGTACAGAGTGCAATATCATCCTCTCCCTCCCAGGATAGTAATTGCAATATCACTGGGCGGGAGCACGCAGCCTGTGAATTATTATCATCCTCTCCAACTCCGTATACTAGGAACTATATCTCAGAAAACTGTACCCTCAGTGCCATATTCGGACTAATAGCAAAGGCTTCTTCCGGGAATATTAGGAGCAATATTACCGTGTAGCTATCCATCCATTGCTGTAATTGGAGTCATGTGATACTCTACCCCCGTTCATATTAGGATCAGTGTCACGTGGTGAGTGTACACCTACTGCGATATTAAAACTAAAGTCCTGCTTTCCGACCCTGGATATTAAGAACAGCATCACAAGTAGGTTTACACTTCCTGTGGAATGAGGAATAATAATATGATTATTAATCATCAATGATCGATTTTAATAATTATCAATGATACTAAAAATTCATAAGATACCATTATTAATTATGGATAATGATTTTCAATACAGGATTATGCCTGCTTTCAATTAATTATTAATATTAATGTCATCAAATAATATTAATAGTTCCTAATACTAATCATTATTGTATTCCCAGCATCTCTGGGTATTGATTTAAGTCACATTAATTGCTAATATCATAATATTATTATTAATAGTGATATTACTAATCATTATGATTACAAATGGTTAACCTTTTAAACCAGTATTCATTTTTACTCTCTTTATTGTGATCATTAATATCAATAATTATTATTAATATTAATATAATTATTAATATTAATGATTAATAGACTTGCTCCTGATGTCAACCCGGGAGAGGACGATGTTAATTTCTATATCACAGACGGTGTACACCCCCCGTGACAGAGGTTCCAACTTCTGCTTGGGAGAGGAGGATATGACAATCAGTGTCACTGGAAGTAGAAACAACGGTGGGATACTGTTCTGAATATTGAGGGAGGAAGAGGCTGATGTGACTCCTAATAGAGAGGGGGTTACTCCCTCTAAGGGTGTGCACACTGAAGGTGTACAATCGTCTGAGAAGGAGTTGAAAATTTTCCGATGGGGAGATGATATTACTCAGAATATGAGAAAGAGGCTGTGGGTCCACAAGGCTCCCAGAAGCCAGGGGGGGCGGGCCGGGGGTGGCGGCTGGGAGCCCGATCGCGGGGGGTGCCTGCACCCCCGGCGATGGGGCTCCCAGAAGCCAGGGGGGCGGGCCGGGGGTGGCGGCTGGGAGCCCGATCGCGGGGGGTGCCTGCACCCCCGGCGATGGGGCTCCCAGAAGCCAGGGGGGCGGGCCGGGGGTGGCGGCTGGGAGCCCGATCGCGGGGGGTGCCTGCACCCCCGGCGATGGGGCTCCCAGAAGCCAGGGGGGCGGGTCGGGGGGTGGCGGCTGGGAGCCCGATCGCGGGGGGTGCCTGCACCCCCGGCGATGGGGCCCCCAGAAGCCAGGGGGGCGGGCCGGGGGTGGCGGCTGGGAGCCCGATCGCGGGGGGTGCCTGCACCCCCGGCGATGGGGCCCCCAGAAGCCAGGGGGGCGGGCCGGGGGTGGCGGCTGGGAGCCCGATCGCGGGGGGTGCCTGCACCCCCGGCGATGGGGCCCCCAGAAGCCAGGGGGGCGGGCCGGGGGTGGCGGCTGGGAGCCCGATCGCGGGGGGTGCCTGCACCCCCGGCGATGGGGCCCCCAGAAGCCAGGGGGGCGGGCCGGGGGTGGCGGCTGGGAGCCCGATCGCGGGGGGTGCCTGCACCCCCGGCGATGGGGCCCCCAGAAGCCAGGGGGGCGGGCCGGGGGTGGCGGCTGGGAGCCCGATCGCGGGGGGTGCCTGCACCCCCGGCGATGGGGCCCCCAGAAGCCAGGGGGGCGGGCCGGGGGTGGCGGCTGGGAGCCCGATCGCGGGGGGTGCCTGCACCCCCGGCGATGGGGCCCCCAGAAGCCAGGGGGGCGGGCCGGGGGTGGCGGCTGGGAGCCCGATCGCGGGGGGTGCCTGCACCCCCGGCGATGGGGCCCCCAGAAGCCAGCGGGGCGGGCCGGGGGTGGCGGCTGGGAGCCCGATCGCGGGGGGTGCCTGCACCCCCGGCGATGGGGCTCCCAGAAGCCAGGGGGGCGGGCCGGGGGTGGCGGCTGGGAGCCCGATCGCGGGGGGTGCCTGCACCCCCGGCGATGGGGCTCCCAGAAGCCAGGGGGGCGGGCCGGGGGTGGCGGCTGGGAGCCCGATCGCGGGGGTTGCCTGACCCCCCCGCGATGGGGCTCCCAGTAGCCAGGGGGGCTTTCCTGGGGTGGCTCCTGGCAACCTGATCTGGATGTTTGAAGAATATCACAAGGGGTTGTCCAGTGTCTGTGATACTGAGATTAATATCTGTCTGTCGGCCTTGGAATATGGAGAGGGATGAATCACGGTGAATGTCCACCCTGTGCTACATGGCGAGTAATATCTGCCTGTCCCCTCCATGGATATTAGGAACAATATCCCGCCTGGGTGTACGCCTCCTGCTGTACAGAGTGCAATATCATCCTCTCCCTCCCAGGATAGTAATTGCAATATCACTGGGCGGGAGCACGCAGCCTGTGAATTATTATCATCCTCTCCAACTCCGTATACTAGGAACTATATCTCAGAAAACTGTACCCTCAGTGCCATATTCGGACTAATAGCAAAGGCTTCTTCCGGGAATATTAGGAGCAATATTACCGTGTAGCTATCCATCCATTGCTGTAATTGGAGTCATGTGATACTCTACCCCCGTTCATATTAGGATCAGTGTCACGTGGTGAGTGTACACCTACTGCGATATTAAAACTAAAGTCCTGCTTTCCGACCCTGGATATTAAGAACAGCATCACAAGTAGGTTTACACTTCCTGTGGAATGAGGAATAATAATATGATTATTAATCATCAATGATCGATTTTAATAATTATCAATGATACTAAAAATTCATAAGATACCATTATTAATTATGGATAATGATTTTCAATACAGGATTATGCCTGCTTTCAATTAATTATTAATATTAATGTCATCAAATAATATTATTAGTTCCTAATACTAATCATTATTGTATTCCCAGCATCTCTGGGTATTGATTTAAGTCACATTAATTGCTAATATCATAATATTATTATTAATAGTGATATTACTAATCATTATGATTACAAATGGTTAACCTTTTAAACCAGTATTCATTTTTACTCTCTTTATTGTGATCATTAATATCAATAATTATTATTAATATTAATATAATTATTAATATTAATGATTAATAGACTTGCTCCTGATGTCAACCCGGGAGAGGACGATGTTAATTTCTATATCACAGACGGTGTACACCCCCCGTGACAGAGGTTCCAACTTCTGCTTGGGAGAGGAGGATATGACAATCAGTGTCACTGGAAGTAGAAACAACGGTGGGATACTGTTCTGAATATTGAGGGAGGAAGAGGCTGATGTGACTCCTAATAGAGAGGGGGTTACTCCCTCTAAGGGTGTGCACACTGAAGGTGTACAATCGTCTGAGAAGGAGTTGAAAATTTTCCGATGGGGAGATGATATTACTCAGAATATGAGAAAGAGGCTGTGGGTCCACAAGGCTCCCAGAAGCCAGGGGGGCGGGCCGGGGGTGGCGGCTGGGAGCCCGATGGCGGGGGGTGCCTGCACCCCCGGCAATGGGGCTCCCAGAAGCCAGGGGGGCGAGCCGGGGGTGGCGGCTGGGAGCCCGATCGCGGGGGGTGCCTGCACCCCCGGCGATGGGGCTCCCAGAAGCCTGGGGGGCGGGCCGGGGGTGGCGGCTGGGAGCCCGATCGCGAGGGGTGCCTGCACCCCCGGCGATGGGGCCCCCAGAAGCCAGGGGGGCGGGCCGGGGGTGGCGGCTGGGAGCCCGATCGCGGGGGGTGCCTGCACCCCCGGCGATGGGGCCCCCAGAAGCCAGGGGGGCGGGCCGGGGGTGGCGGCTGGGAGCCCGTTCGCGGGGGGTGCCTGCACCCCCGGCGATGGGGCCCCCAGAAGCCAGGGGGGCGGGCAGGGGGTGGCGGCTGGGAGCCCGATCGCGGGGGGTGCCTGCACCC
This sequence comes from Macaca fascicularis, assembly GCF_037993035.2. Lineage (NCBI taxonomy): Eukaryota > Metazoa > Chordata > Mammalia > Primates > Cercopithecidae > Macaca > Macaca fascicularis. The sequence goes on from NC_088378.1 coordinate 55,468, forward strand.
CCGGCGATGGGGCTCCCAGAAGCCAGGGGGGCGGGCCGGGGGTGGCGGCTGGGAGCCCGATCGGGGGGCGTGCCTGACCCCCCGGCGATGGGGCTCCCAGAAGCCAGGGGGGCGGGCCGGGGGTGGCGGCTGGGAGCCCGATCGCGGGGGGTGCCTGACCCCCCCGCGATGGGGCTCCCAGTAGCCAGGGGGGCTTTCCTGGGGTGGCTCCTGGCAACCTGATCTGGATGTTTGAAGAATATCACAAGGGGTTGTCCAGTGTCTGTGATACTGAGATTAATATCTGTCTGTCGGCCTTGGAATATGGAGAGGGATGAATCACGGTGAATGTCCACCCTGTGCTACATGGCGAGTAATATCTGCCTGTCCCCTCCATGGATATTAGGAACAATATCCCGCCTGGGTGTACGCCTCCTGCTGTACAGAGTGCAATATCATCCTCTCCCTCCCAGGATAGTAATTGCAATATCACTGGGCGGGAGCACGCAGCCTGTGAATTATTATCATCCTCTCCAACTCCGTATACTAGGAACTATATCTCAGAAAACTGTACCCTCAGTGCCATATTCGGACTAATAGCAAAGGCTTCTTCCGGGAATATTAGGAGCAATATTACCGTGTAGCTATCCATCCATTGCTGTAATTGGAGTCATGTGATACTCTACCCCCGTTCATATTAGGATCAGTGTCACGTGGTGAGTGTACACCTACTGCGATATTAAAACTAAAGTCCTGCTTTCCGACCCTGGATATTAAGAACAGCATCACAAGTAGGTTTACACTTCCTGTGGAATGAGGAATAATAATATGATTATTAATCATCAATGATCGATTTTAATAATTATCAATGATACTAAAAATTCATAAGATACCATTATTAATTATGGATAATGATTTTCAATACAGGATTATGCCTGCTTTCAATTAATTATTAATATTAATGTCATCAAATAATATTAATAGTTCCTAATACTAATCATTATTGTATTCCCAGCATCTCTGGGTATTGATTTAAGTCACATTAATTGCTAATATCATAATATTATTATTAATAGTGATATTACTAATCATTATGATTACAAATGGTTAACCTTTTAAACCAGTATTCATTTTTACTCTCTTTATTGTGATCATTAATATCAATAATTATTATTAATATTAATATAATTATTAATATTAATGATTAATAGACTTGCTCCTGATGTCAACCCGGGAGAGGACGATGTTAATTTCTATATCACAGACGGTGTACACCCCCCGTGACAGAGGTTCCAACTTCTGCTTGGGAGAGGAGGATATGACAATCAGTGTCACTGGAAGTAGAAACAACGGTGGGATACTGTTCTGAATATTGAGGGAGGAAGAGGCTGATGTGACTCCTAATAGAGAGGGGGTTACTCCCTCTAAGGGTGTGCACACTGAAGGTGTACAATCGTCTGAGAAGGAGTTGAAAATTTTCCGATGGGGAGATGATATTACTCAGAATATGAGAAAGAGGCTGTGGGTCCACAAGGCTCCCAGAAGCCAGGGGGGCGGGCCGGGGGTGGCGGCTGGGAGCCCGATCGCGGGGGGTGCCTGCACCCCCGGCGATGGGGCTCCCAGAAGCCAGGGGGGCGGGCCGGGGGTGGCGGCTGGGAGCCCGATCGCGGGGGGTGCCTGCACCCCCGGCGATGGGGCTCCCAGAAGCCAGGGGGGCGGGCCGGGGGTGGCGGCTGGGAGCCCGATCGCGGGGGGTGCCTGCACCCCCGGCGATGGGGCTCCCAGAAGCCAGGGGGGCGGGCCGGGGGTGGCGGCTGGGAGCCCGATCGCGGGGGGTGCCTGCACCCCCGGCGATGGGGCTCCCAGAAGCCAGGGGGGCGGGTCGGGGGTGGCGGCTGGGAGCCCGATCGCGGGGGGTGCCTGCACCCCCGGCGATGGGGCTCCCAGTAGCGAGGGGGGCGGGCCGGGGGTGGCGGCTGGGAGCCCGATCGCGGGGGGTGCCTGCACCCCCGGCGATGGGGCTCCCAGAAGCCAGGGGGGCGGGCCGGGGGTGGCGGCTGGGAGCCCGATCGCGGGGGGTGCCTGCACCCCCGGCGATGGGGCTCCCAGAAGCCAGGGGGGCGGGCCGGGGGGTGGCGGCTGGGAGCCCGATCGCGGGGGGTGCCTGCACCCCCGGCGATGGGGCTCCCAGAAGCCAGGGGGGCGGGCCGGGGGTGGCGGCTGGGAGCCCGATCGCGGGGGGTGCCTGCACCCCCGGCGATGGGGCTCCCAGAAGCCAGGGGGGCGGGCCGGGGGTGGCGGCTGGGAGCCCGATCGCGGGGGGTGCCTGCACCCCCGGCGATGGGGCTCCCAGAAGCCAGGGGGGCGGGCCGGGGGTGGCGGCTGGGAGCCCGATCGCGGGGGGTGCCTGCACCCCCGGCGATGGGGCTCCCAGAAGCCAGGGGGGCGGGCCGGGGGTGGCGGCTGGGAGCCCGATCGCGGGGGGTGCCTGCACCCCCGGCGATGGGGCTCCCAGAAGCCAGGGGGGCGGTCCGGGGGTGGCGGCTGGGAGCCCGATCGCGGGGGGTGCCTGCACCCCCGGCGATGGGGCTCCCAGAAGCCAGGGGGGCGGGCCGGGGGTGGCGGCTGGGAGCCCGATCGCGGGGGGTGCCTGCACCCCCGGCGATGGGGCTCCCAGAAGCCAGGGGGGCGGGCCGGGGGTGGCGGCTGGGAGCCCGATCGCGGGGGGTGCCTGCACCCCCGGCGATGGGGCTCCCAGAAGCCAGGGGGGCGGGCCGGGGGTGGCGGCTGGGAGCCCGATCGCGGGGGGTGCCTGCACCCCCGGCGATGGGGCTCCCAGAAGCCAGGGGGGCGGGCCGGGTGTGGCGGCTGGGAGCCCGATCGCGGGGGGTGCCTGACCCCCCCGCGATGGGGCTCCCAGTAGCCAGGGGGGCTTTCCTGGGGTGGCTCCTGGCAACCTGATCTGGATGTTTGAAGAATATCACAAGGGGTTGTCCAGTGTCTGTGATACTGAGATTAATATCTGTCTGTCGGCCTTGGAATATGGAGAGGGATGAATCACGGTGAATGTCCACCCTGTGCTACATGGCGAGTAATATCTGCCTGTCCCCTCCATGGATATTAGGAACAATATCCCGCCTGGGTGTACGCCTCCTGCTGTACAGAGTGCAATATCATCCTCTCCCTCCCAGGATAGTAATTGCAATATCACTGGGCGGGAGCACGCAGCCTGTGAATTATTATCAGCCTCTCCAACTCCGTATACTAGGAACTATATCTCAGAAAACTGTACCCTCAGTGCCATATTCGGACTAATAGCAAAGGCTTCTTCCGGGAATATTAGGAGCAATATTACCGTGTAGCTATCCATCCATTGCTGTAATTGGAGTCATGTGATACTCTACCCCCGTTCATATTAGGATCAGTGTCACGTGGTGAGTGTACACCTACTGCGATATTAAAACTAAAGTCCTGCTTTCCGACCCTGGATATTAAGAACAGCATCACAAGTAGGTTTACACTTCCTGTGGAATGAGGAATAATAATATGATTATTAATCATCAATGATCGATTTTAATAATTATCAATGATACTAAAAATTCATAAGATACCATTATTAATTATGGATAATGATTTTCAATACAGGATTATGCCTGCTTTCAATTAATTATTAATATTAATGTCATCAAATAATATTATTAGTTCCTAATACTAATCATTATTGTATTCCCAGCATCTCTGGGTATTGATTTAAGTCACATTAATTGCTAATATCATAATATTATTATTAACAGTGATATTACTAATCATTATGATTACAAATGGTTAACCTTTTAAACCAGTATTCATTTTTACTCTCTTTATTGTGATCATTAATATCAATAATTATTATTAATATTAATATAATTATTAATATTAATGATTAATAGACTTGCTCCTGATGTCAACCCGGGAGAGGACGATGTTAATTTCTATATCACAGACGGAGTACACCCCCCGTGACAGAGGTTCCAACTTCTGCTTGGGAGAGGAGGATATGACAATCAGCGTCACTGGAAGTAGAAACAACGGTGGGATACTGTTCTGAATATTGAGGGAGGAAGAGGCTGATGTGACTCCTAATAGAGAGGGCGTTACTCCCTCTAAGGGTGTGCACACTGAAGGTGTACAATCGTCTGAGAAGGAGTTGAAAATTTTCCGATGGGGAGATGATATTACTCAGAATATGAAAAAGAGGCTGTGGGTCCACAAGGCTCCCAGAAGCCAGGGGGGCGGGCCGGGGGTGGCGGCTGGGAGCCCGATCGCGGGGGGTGCCTGCACCCCCGGCGATGGGGCCCCCAGAAGCCAGGGGGGCGGGCCGGGGGTGGCGGCTGGGAGCCCGATCGCGGGGGGTGCCTGCACCCCCGGCGATGGGGCCCCCAGAAGCCAGGGGGGCGTGCCGGGGGTGGCGGCTGGGAGCCCGATCGCGGGGGGTGCCTGCACCCCCGGCGATGGGGCCCCCAGAAGCCAGGGGGGCGGGCCGGGGGTGGCGGCTGGGAGCCCGATCGCGGGGGGTGCCTGCACCCCCGGCGATGGGGCCCCCAGAAGCCAGGGGGGCGGGCCGGGGGTGGCGGCTGGGAGCCCGATCGCGGGGGGTGCCTGCACCCCCGGCGATGGGGCCCCCAGAAGCCAGGGGGGCGGGCCGGGGGTGGCGGCTGGGAGCCCGATCGCGGGGGGTGCCTGCACCCCCGGCGATGGGGCCCCCAGAAGCCAGGGGGGCGGGCCGGGGGTGGCGGCTGGGAGCCCGATCGCGGGGGGTGCCTGCACCCCCGGCGATGGGGCCCCCAGAAGCCAGGGGGGCGGGCCGGGGGTGGCGGCTGGGAGCCCGATCGCGGGGGGTGCCTGCACCCCCGGCGATGGGGCCCCCAGAAGCCAGGGGGGCGGGCCGGGGGTGGCGGCTGGGAGCCCGATCGCGGGGGGTGCCTGCACCCCCGGCGATGGGGCCCCCAGAAGCCAGGGGGGCGGGCCGGGGGTGGCGGCTGGGAGCCCGATCGCGGGGGGTGCCTGCACCCCCGGCGATGGGGCCCCCAGAAGCCAGGGGGGCGGGCCGGGGGTGGCGGCTGGGAGCCCGATCGCGGGGGGTGCCTGCACCCCCGGCGATGGGGCTCCCAGAAGCCAGGGGGGCGGGCCGGGGGTGGCGGCTGGGAGCCCGATCGCGGGGGGTGCCTGCACCCCCGGCGATGGGGCCCCCAGAAGCCAGGGGGGCGGGCCGGGGGTGGCGGCTGGGAGCCCGATCGCGGGGGTTGCCTGCACCCCCGGCGATGGGGCCCCCAGAAGCCAGGGGGGCGGGCCGGGGGTGGCGGCTGGGAGCCCGATCGCGGGGGGTGCCTGCACCCCCGGCGATGGGGCCCCCAGAAGCCAGGGGGGCGGGCCGGGGGTGGCGGCTGGGAGCCCGATCGGGGGGCGTGCCTGACCCCCCGGCGATGGGGCTCCCAGAAGCCAGGGGGGCGGGCCGGGGGTGGCGGCTGGGAGCCCGATCGCGGGGGGTGCCTGACCCCCCGGCGATGGGGCTCCCAGAAGCCAGGGGGGCGGGTCGGGGGTGGCGGCTGGGAGCCCGATCGTGGGGGGTGCCTGACCCCCCCGTGATGGGGCTCCCAGTAGCCAGGGGGGCTTTCCTGGGGTGGCTCCTGGCAACCTGATCTGGATGTTTGAAGAATATCACAAGGGGTTGTCCAGTGTCTGTGATACTGAGATTAATATCTGTCTGTCGGCCTTGGAATATGGAGAGGGATGAATCACGGTGAATGTCCACCCTGTGCTACATGGCGAGTAATATCTGCCTGTCCCCTCCATGGATATTAGGAACAATATCCCGCCTGGGTGTACGCCTCCTGCTGTACAGAGTGCAATATCATCCTCTCCCTCCCAGGATAGTAATTGCAATATCACTGGGCGGGAGCACGCAGCCTGTGAATTATTATCATCCTCTCCAACTCCGTATACTAGGAACTATATCTCAGAAAACTGTACCCTCAGTGCCATATTCGGACTAATAGCAAAGGCTTCTTCCGGGAATATTAGGAGCAATATTACCGTGTAGCTATCCATCCATTGCTGTAATTGGAGTCATGTGATACTCTACCCCCGTTCATATTAGGATCAGTGTCACGTGGTGAGTGTACACCTACTGCGATATTAAAACTAAAGTCCTGCTTTCCGACCCTGGATATTAAGAACAGCATCACAAGTAGGTTTACACTTCCTGTGGAATGAGGAATAATAATATGATTATTAATCATCAATGATCGATTTTAATAATTATCAATGATACTAAAAATTCATAAGATACCATTATTAATTATGGATAATGATTTTCAATACAGGATTATGCCTGCTTTCAATTAATTATTAATATAAATGTCATCAAATAATATTATTAGTTCCTAATACTAATCATTATTGTATTCCCAGCATCTCTGGGTATTGATTTAAGTCACATTAATTGCTAATATCATAATATTATTATTAATAGTGATATTACTAATCATTATGATTACAAATGGTTAACCTTTTAAACCAGTATTCATTTTTACTCTCTTTATTGTGATCATTAATATCAATAATTATTATTAATATTAATATAATTATTAATATTAATGATTAATAGACTTGCTCCTGATGTCAACCCGGGAGAGGACGATGTTAATTTCTATATCACAGACGGTGTACACCCCCCGTGACAGAGGTTCCAACTTCTGCTTGGGAGAGGAGGATATGACAATCAGTGTCACTGGAAGTAGAAACAACGGTGGGATACTGTTCTGAATATTGAGGGAGGAAGAGGCTGATGTGACTCCTAATAGAGAGGGGGTTACTCCCTCTAAGGGTGTGCACACTGAAGGTGTACAATCGTCTGAGAAGGAGTTGAAAATTTTCCGATGGGGAGATGATATTACTCAGAATATGAGAAAGAGGCTGTGGGTCCACAAGGCTCCCAGAAGCCAGGGGGGCGGGCCGGGGGTGGCGGCTGGGAGCCCGATGGCGGGGGGTGCCTGCACCCCCGGCGATGGGGCTCCCAGAAGCCAGGGGGGCGGGCCGGGGGTGGCGGCTGGGAGCCCGATCGCGGGGGGTGCCTGCACCCCCGGCGATGGGGCCCCCAGAAGCCAGGGGGGCGGGCCGGGGGTGGCGGCTGGGAGCCCGATCGCGGGGGGTGCCTGCACCCCCGGCGATGGGGCCCCCAGAAGCCAGGGGGGCGGGCCGGGGGTGGCGGCTGGGAGCCCGATCGCGGGGGGTGCCTGCACCCCCGGCGATGGGGCCCCCAGAAGCCAGGGGGGCGGGCCGGCGGTGGCGGCTGGGAGCCCGATCGCGGGGGGTGCCTGCACCCCCGGCGATGGGGCTCCCAGAAGCCAGGGGGGCGGGCCGGGGGTGGCGGCTGGGAGCCCGATCGGGGGGCGTGCCTGACCCCCCGGCGATGGGGCTCCCAGAAGCCAGGGGGGCGGGCCGGGGGTGGCGGCTGGGAGCCCGATCGCGGGGGGTGCCTGACCCCCCGGCGATGGGGCTCCCAGAAGCCAGGGGGGCGGGTCGGGGGTGGCGGCTGGGAGCCCGATCGCGGGGGGTGCCTGACCCCCCCGCGATGGGGCTCCCAGTAGCCAGGGGGGCTTTCCTGGGGTGGCTCCTGGCAACCTGATCTGGATGTTTGAAGAATATCACAAGGGGTTGTCCAGTGTCTGTGATACTGAGATTAATATCTGTCTGTCGGCCTTGGAATATGGAGAGGGATGAATCACGGTGAATGTCCACCCTGTGCTACATGGCGAGTAATATCTGCCTGTCCCCTCCATGGATATTAGGAACAATATCCCGCCTGGGTGTACGCCTCCTGCTGTACAGAGTGCAATATCATCCTCTCCCTCCCAGGATAGTAATTGCAATATCACTGGGCGGGAGCACGCAGCCTGTGAATTATTATCATCCTCTCCAACTCCGTATACTAGGAACTATATCTCAGAAAACTGTACCCTCAGTGCCATATTCGGACTAATAGCAAAGGCTTCTTCCGGGAATATTAGGAGCAATATTACCGTGTAGCTATCCATCCATTGCTGTAATTGGAGTCATGTGATACTCTACCCCCGTTCATATTAGGATCAGTGTCACGTGGTGAGTGTACACCTACTGCGATATTAAAACTAAAGTCCTGCTTTCCGACCCTGGATATTAAGAACAGCATCACAAGTAGGTTTACACTTCCTGTGGAATGAGGAATAATAATATGATTATTAATCATCAATGATCGATTTTAATAATTATCAATGATACTAAAAATTCATAAGATACCATTATTAATTATGGATAATGATTTTCAATACAGGATTTTGCCTGCTTTCAATTAATTATTAATATTAATGTCATCAAATAATATTATTAGTTCCTAATACTAATCATTATTGTATTCCCAGCATCTCTGGGTATTGATTTAAGTCACATTAATTGCTAATATCATAATATTATTATTAATAGTGATATTACTAATCATTATGATTACAAATGGTTAACCTTTTAAACCAGTATTCATTTTTACTCTCTTTATTGTGATCATTAATATCAATAATTATTATTAATATTAATATAATTATTAATATTAATGATTAATAGACTTGCTCCTGATGTCAACCCGGGAGAGGACGATGTTAATTTCTATATCACAGACGGTGTACACCCCCCGTGACAGAGGTTCCAACTTCTGCTTGGGAGAGGAGGATATGACAATCAGCGTCACTGGAAGTAGAAACAACGGTGGGATACTGTTCTGAATATTGAGGGAGGAAGAGGCTGATGTGACTCCCAATAGAGAGGGGGTTACTCCCTCTAAGGGTGTGCACACTGAAGGTGTACAATCGTCTGAGAAGGAGTTGAAAATTTTCCGATGGGGAGATGATATTACTCAGAATATGAGAAAGAGGCTGTGGGTCCACAAGGCTCCCAGAAGCCAGGGGGGCGGGCCGGGGGTGGCGGCTGGGAGCCCGATCGGCGGGGGGTGCCTGCACCCCCGGCGATGGGGCTCCCAGAAGCCAGGGGGGCGGGACGGGGGTGGCGGCTGGGAGCCCGATCGGCGGGGGGTGCCTGCACCCCCGGCGATGGGGCTCCCAGAAGCCAGGGGGGCGGGCCGGGGTTGGCGGCTGGGAGCCCGATCGGCGGGGGGTGCCTGCACCCCCGGCGATGGGGCTCCAGAAGCCAGGGGGGCGGGCCCGGGTTGGCGGCTGGGAGCCCGATCGGCGGGGGGTGCCTGCACCCCCGGCGATGGGGCTCCCAGAAGCCAGGGGGGCGGGCCGGGGGGTGGCGGCTGGGAGCCCGATCGCCGGGGGGTGCCTGCACCCCCGGCGATGGGGCTCCCAGAAGCCAGGGGGGCGGGCCGGGGGTGGCGGCTGGGAGCCCGATCGCCGGGGGGTGCCTGCACCCCCGGCGATGGGGCTCCCAGAAGCCAGGGGGGCGGGCCGGGGGTGGCGGCTGGGAGCCCGATCGCCGGGGGGTGCCTGCACCCCCGGCGATGGGGCTCCCAGAAGCCAGGGGGGCGGGCCGGGGGTGGCGGCTGGGAGCCCGATCGCCGGGGGGTGCCTGCACCCCCGGCGATGGGGCTCCCAGAAGCCAGGGGGGCGGGCCGGGGGTGGCGGCTGGGAGCCCGATCGCCGGGGGGTGCCTGCACCCCCGGCGATGGGGCTCCCAGAAGCCAGGGGGGCGGGCCGGGGGTGGCGGCTGGGAGCCCGATCGCGGGGGGTGCCTGACCCCCCGGCGATGGGGCTCCCAGAAGCCAGGGGGGCGGGTCGGGGGTGGCGGCTGGGAGCCCGATCGCGGGGGGTGCCTGACCCCCCCGCGATGGGGCTCCCAGTAGCCAGGGGGGCTTTCCTGGGGTGGCTCCTGGCAACCTGATCTGGATGTTTGAAGAATATCACAAGGGGTTGTCCAGTGTCTGTGATACTGAGATTAATATCTGTCTGTCGGCCTTGGAATATGGAGAGGGATGAATCACGGTGAATGTCCACCCTGTGCTACATGGCGAGTAATATCTGCCTGTCCCCTCCATGGATATTAGGAACAATATCCCGCCTGGGTGTACGCCTCCTGCTGTACAGAGTGCAATATCATCCTCTCCCTCCCAGGATAGTAATTGCAATATCACTGGGCGGGAGCACGCAGCCTGGGAATTATTATCAGCCTCTCCAACTCCGTATACTAGGAACTATATCTCAGAAAACTGTACCCTCAGTGCCATATTCGGACTAATAGCAAAGGCTTCTTCCGGGAATATTAGGAGCAATATTACCGTGTAGCTATCCATCCATTGCTGTAATTGGAGTCATGTGATACTCTACCCCCGTTCATATTAGGATCAGTGTCACGTGGTGAGTGTACACCTACTGCGATATTAAAACTAAAGTCCTGCTTTCCGACCCTGGATATTAAGAACAGCATCACAAGTAGGTTTACACTTCCTGTGGAATGAGGAATAATAATATGATTATTAATCATCAATGATCGATTTTAATAATTATCAATGATACTAAAAATTCATAAGATACCATTATTAATTATGGATAATGATTTTCAATACAGGATTATGCCTGCTTTCAATTAATTATTAATATTAATGTCATCAAATAATATTATTAGTTCCTAATACTAATCATTATTGTATTCCCAGCATCTCTGGGTATTGATTTAAGTCACATTAATTGCTAATATCATAATATTATTATTAATAGTGATATTACTAATCATTATGATTACAAATGGTTAACCTTTTAAACCAGTATTCATTTTTACTCTCTTTATTGTGATCATTAATATCAATAATTATTATTAATATTAATATAATTATTAATATTAATGATTAATAGACTTGCTCCTGATGTCAACCCGGGAGAGGACGATGTTAATTTCTATATCACAGACGGTGTACACCCCCCGTGACAGAGGTTCCAACTTCTGCTTGGGAGAGGAGGATATGACAATCAGCGTCACTGGAAGTAGAAACAACGGTGGGATACTGTTCTGAATATTGAGGGAGGAAGAGGCTGATGTGACTCCTAATAGAGAGAGGGTTACTGCCTGTAAGGGTGTGCACACTGAAGGTGTACAATCGTCTGAGAAGGAGTTGAAAATTTTCCGATGGGGAGATGATATTACTCAGAATATGAGAAAGAGGCTGTGGGTCCACAAGGCTCCCAGAAGCCAGGGGGGCGGGCCGGGGGTGGCGGCTGGGAGCCCGATGGCGGGGGGTGCCTGCACCCCCGGCGATGGGGCTCCCAGAAGCCAGGGGGGCGGGCCGGGGGGTGGCGGCTGGGAGCCCGATGGCGGGGGGTGCCTGCACCCCCGGCGATGGGGCTCCCAGAAGCCAGGGGGGCGGGCCGGGGGTGGCGGCTGGGAGCCCGATCGCGGGGGGTGCCTGCACCCCCGGCGATGGGGCTCCCAGAAGCCAGGGGGGCGGGCCGGGGGTGGCGGCTGGGAGCCCGATCGGGGGGCGTGCCTGACCCCCCGGCGATGGGGCTCCCAGAAGCCAGGGGGGCGGGCCGGGGGTGGCGGCTGGGAGCCCGATCGCCGGGGGGTGCCTGCACCCCCGGCGATGGGGCTCCCAGAAGCCAGGGGGGCGGGCCGGGGGTGGCGGCTGGGAGCCCGATCGCCGGGGGGTGCCTGCACCCCCGGCGATGGGGCTCCCAGAAGCCAGGGGGGCGGGCCGGGGGTGGCGGCTGGGAGCCCGATCGCCGGGGGGTGCCTGCACCCCCGGCGATGGGGCTCCCAGAAGCCACGGGGGCGGGCCGGGGGTGGCGGCTGGGAGCCCGATCGCCGGGGGGTGCCTGCACCCCCGGCGATGGGGCTCCCAGAAGCCAGGGGGGCGGGCCGGGGGTGGCGGCTGGGAGCCCGATCGCCGGGGGGTGCCTGCACCCCCGGCGATGGGGCTCCCAGAAGCCAGGGGGGCGGGCCGGGGGTGGCGGCTGGGAGCCCGATCGGGGGGCGTGCCTGACCCCCCGGCGATGGGGCTCCCAGAAGCCAGGGGGGCGGGCCGGGGGTGGCGGCTGGGAGCCCGATCGCGGGGGGTGCCTGACCCCCCGGCGATGGGGCTCCCAGAAGCCAGGGGGGCGGGTCGGGGGTGGCGGCTGGGAGCCCGATCGCGGGGGGTGCCTGACCCCCCCGCGATGGGGCTCCCAGTAGCCAGGGGGGCTTTCCTGGGGTGGCTCCTGGCAACCTGATCTGGATGTTTGAAGAATATCACAAGGGGTTGTCCAGTGTCTGTGATACTGAGATTAATATCTGTCTGTCGGCCTTGGAATATGGAGAGGGATGAATCACGGTGAATGTCCACCCTGTGCTACATGGCGAGTAATATCTGCCTGTCCCCTCCATGGATATTAGGAACAATATCCCGCCTGGGTGTACGCCTCCTGCTGTACAGAGTGCAATATCATCCTCTCCCTCCCAGGATAGTAATTGCAATATCACTGGGCGGGAGCACGCAGCCTGTGAATTATTATCATCCTCTCCAACTCCGTATACTAGGAACTATATCTCAGAAAACTGTACCCTCAGTGCCATATTCGGACTAATAGCAAAGGCTTCTTCCGGGAATATTAGGAGCAATATTACCGTGTAGCTATCCATCCATTGCTGTAATTGGAGTCATGTGATACTCTACCCCCGTTCATATTAGGATCAGTGTCACGTGGTGAGTGTACACCTACTGCGATATTAAAACTAAAGTCCTGCTTTCCGACCCTGGATATTAAGAACAGCATCACAAGTAGGTTTACACTTCCTGTGGAATGAGGAATAATAATATGATTATTAATCATCAATGATCGATTTTAATAATTATCAATGATACTAAAAATTCATAAGATACCATTATTAATTATGGATAATGATTTTCAATACAGGATTATGCCTGCTTTCAATTAATTATTAATATTAATGTCATCAAATAATATTATTAGTTCCTAATACTAATCATTATTGTATTCCCAGCATCTCTGGGTATTGATTTAAGTCACATTAATTGCTAATATCATAATATTATTATTAATAGTGATATTACTAATCATTATGATTACAAATGGTTAACCTTTTAAACCAGTATTCATTTTTACTCTCTTTATTGTGATCATTAATATCAATAATTATTATTAATATTAATATAATTATTAATATTAATGATTAATAGACTTGCTCCTGATGTCAACCCGGGAGAGGACGATGTTAATTTCTATATCACAGACGGTGTACACCCCCCGTGACAGAGGTTCCAACTTCTGCTTGGGAGAGGAGGATATGACAATCAGCGTCACTGGAAGTAGAAACAACGGTGGGATACTGTTCTGAATATTGAGGGAGGAAGAGGCTGATGTGACTCCTAATAGAGAGAGGGTTACTGCCTGTAAGGGTGTGCACACTGAAGGTGTACAATCGTCTGAGAAGGAGTTGAAAATTTTCCGATGGGGAGATGATATTACTCAGAATATGAGAAAGAGGCTGTGGGTCCACAAGGCTCCCAGAAGCCAGGGGGGCGGGCCGGGGGTGGCGGCTGGGAGCCCGATGGCGGGGGGTGCCTGCACCCCCGGCGATGGGGCTCCCAGAAGCCAGGGGGGCGGGCCGGGGGTGGCGGCTGGGAGCCCGATGGCGGGGGGTGCCTGCACCCCCGGCGATGGGGCTCCCAGAAGCCAGGGGGGCGGGCCGGGGGTGGCGGCTGGGAGCCCGATCGCGGGGGGTGCCTGCACCCCCGGCGATGGGGCTCCCAGAAGCCAGGGGGGCGGGCCGGGGGTGGCGGCTGGGAGCCCGATCGGGGGGCGTGCCTGACCCCCCGGCGATGGGGCTCCCAGAAGCCAGGGGGGCGGGCCGGGGGTGGCGGCTGGGAGCCCGATCGCGGGGGGTGCCTGACCCCCCGGCGATGGGGCTCCCAGAAGCCAGGGGGGCGGGTCGGGGGTGGCGGCTGGGAGCCCGATCGCGGGGGGTGCCTGACCCCCCCGCGATGGGGCTCCCAGTAGCCAGGGGGGCTTTCCTGGGGTGGCTCCTGGCAACCTGATCTGGATGTTTGTAGAATATCACAAGGGGTTGTCCAGTGTCTGTGATACTGAGATTAATATCTGTCTGTCGGCCTTGGAATATGGAGAGGGATGAATCACGGTGAATGTCCACCCTGTGCTACATGGCGAGTAATATCTGCCTGTCCCCTCCATGGATATTAGGAACAATATCCCGCCTGGGTGTACGCCTCCTGCTGTACAGAGTGCAATATCATCCTCTCCCTCCCAGGATAGTAATTGCAATATCACTGGGCGGGAGCACGCAGCCTGCGAATTATTATCATCCTCTCCAACTCCGTATACTAGGAACTATATCTCAGAAAACTGTACCCTCAGTGCCATATTCGGACTAATAGCAAAGGCTTCTTCCGGGAATATTAGGAGCAATATTACCGTGTAGCTATCCATCCATTGCTGTAATTGGAGTCATGTGATACTCTACCCCCGTTCATATTAGGATCAGTGTCACGTGGTGAGTGTACACCTACTGCGATATTAAAACTAAAGTCCTGCTTTCCGACCCTGGATATTAAGAACAGCATCACAAGTAGGTTTACACTTCCTGTGGAATGAGGAATAATAATATGATTATTAATCATCAATGATCGATTTTAATAATTATCAATGATACTAAAAATTCATAAGATACCATTATTAATTTTGGATAATGATTTTCAATACAGGATTATGCCTGCTTTCAATTAATTATTAATATTAATGTCATCAAATAATATTATTAGTTCCTAATACTAATCATTATTGTATTCCCAGCATCTCTGGGTATTGATTTAAGTCACATTAATTGCTAATATCATAATATTATTATTAATAGTGATATTACTAATCATTATGATTACAAATGGTTAACCTTTTAAACCAGTATTCATTTTTACTCTCTTTATTGTGATCATTAATATCAATAATTATTATTAATATTAATATAATTATTAATATTAATGATTAATAGACTTGCTCCTGATGTCAACCCGGGAGAGGACGATGTTAATTTCTATATCACAGACGGTGTACACCCCCCGTGACAGAGGTTCCAACTTCTGCTTGGGAGAGGAGGATATGACAATCAGCGTCACTGGAAGTAGAAACAACAGTGGGATACTGTTCTGAATATTGAGGGAGGAAGAGGCTGATGTGACTCCTAATAGAGAGGGGGTTACTCCCTCTAAGGGTGTGCACACTGAAGGTGTACAATCGTCTGAGAAGGAGTTGAAAATTTTCCGATGGGGAGATGATATTACTCAGAATATGAGAAAGAGGCTGTGGGTCCACAAGGCTCCCAGAAGCCAGGGGGGCGGGCCGGGGGTGGCGGCTGGGAGCCCGATCGCGGGGGGTGCCTGCACCCCCGGCGATGGGGCTCCCAGAAGCCAGGGGGGCGGGCCGGGGGTGGCGGCTGGGAGCCCGATCGCGGGGGGTGCCTGCACCCCCGGCGATGGGGCTCCCAGAAGCCAGGGGGGCGAGCCGGGGGTGGCGGCTGGGAGCCCGATCGCGGGGGGTGCCTGCACCCCCGGCGATGGGGCTCCCAGAAGCCAGGGGGGCGGGCCGGGGGTGGCGGCTGGGAGCCCGATCGCGGGGGGTGCCTGCACCCCCGGCGATGGGGCTCCCAGAAGCCAGGGGGGCGGGCCGGGGGTGGCGGCTGGGAGCCCGATCGCGGGGGGTGCCTGCACCCCCGGCGATGGGGCTCCCAGAAGCCAGGGGGGCGGGCCGGGGGTGGCGGCTGGGAGCCCGATCGCGGGGGGTGCCTGCACCCCCGGCGATGGGGCTCCCAGAAGCCAGGGGGGCGGGCCGGGGGTGGCGGCTGGGAGCCCGATGGCGGGGGGTGCCTGCACCCCCGGCGATGGGGCTCCCAGAAGCCAGGGGGGCGGGCCGGGGGTGGCGGCTGGGAGCCCGATCGCGGGGGGTGCCTGCACCCCCGGCGATGGGGCCCCCAGAAGCCAGGGGGGCGGGCCGGGGGTGGCGGCTGTGAGCCCGATCGCGGGGGGTGCCTGCACCCCCGGCGATGGGGCCCCCAGAAGCCAGGGGGGCGGGCCGGGGGTGGCGGCTGGGAGCCCGATCGCGGGGGGTGCCTGCACCCCCGGCGATGGGGCTCCCAGAAGCCAGGGGGGCGGGCCGGGGGTGGCGGCTGGGAGCCCGATCGGGGGGCGTGCCTGACCCCCCGGCGATGGGGCTCCCAGAAGCCAGGGGGGCGGGCCGGGGGTGGCGGCTGGGAGCCCGATCGCGGGGGGTGCCTGACCCCCCGGCGATGGGGCTCCCAGAAGCCAGGGGGGCGGGTCGGGGGTGGCGGCTGGGAGCCCGATCGCGGGGGGTGCCTGACCCCCCCGCGATGGGGCTCCCAGTAGCCAGGGGGGCTTTCCTGGGGTGGCTCCTGGCAACCTGATCTGGATGTTTGAAGAATATCACAAGGGGTTGTCCAGTGTCTGTGATACTGAGATTAATATCTGTCTGTCGGCCTTGGAATATGGAGAGGGATGAATCACGGTGAATGTCCACCCTGTGCTACATGGCGAGTAATATCTGCCTGTCCCCTCCATGGATATTAGGAACAATATCCCGCCTGGGTGTACGCCTCCTGCTGTACAGAGTGCAATATCATCCTCTCCCTCCCAGGATAGTAATTGCAATATCACTGGGCGGGAGCACGCAGCCTGTGAATTATTATCATCCTCTCCAACTCCGTATACTAGGAACTATATCTCAGAAAACTGTACCCTCAGTGCCATATTCGGACTAATAGCAAAGGCTTCTTCCGGGAATATTAGGAGCAATATTACCGTGTAGCTATCCATCCATTGCTGTAATTGGAGTCATGTGATACTCTACCCCCGTTCATATTAGGATCAGTGTCACGTGGTGAGTGTACACCTACTGCGATATTAAAACTAAAGTCCTGCTTTCCGACCCTGGATATTAAGAACAGCATCACAAGTAGGTTTACACTTCCTGTGGAATGAGGAATAATAATATGATTATTAATCATCAATGATCGATTTTAATAATTATCAATGATACTAAAAATTCATAAGATACCATTATTAATTATGGATAATGATTTTCAATACAGGATTATGCCTGCTTTCAATTAATTATTAATATTAATGTCATCAAATAATATTATTAGTTCCTAATACTAATCATTATTGTATTCCCAGCATCTCTGGGTATTGATTTAAGTCACATTAATTGCTAATATCATAATATTATTATTAATAGTGATATTACTAATCATTATGATTACAAATGGTTAACCTTTTAAACCAGTATTCATTTTTACTCTCTTTATTGTGATCATTAATATCAATAATTATTATTAATATTAATATAATTATTAATATTAATGATTAATAGACTTGCTCCTGATGTCAACCCGGGAGAGGACGATGTTAATTTCTATATCACAGACGGTGTACACCCCCCGTGACAGAGGTTCCAACTTCTGCTTTGGAGAGGAGGATATGACAATCAGCGTCACTGGAAGTAGAAACAACGGTGGGATACTGTTCTGAATATTGAGGGAGGAAGAGGCTGATGTGACTCCTAATAGAGAGGGGGTTACTCCCTCTAAGGGTGTGCACACTGAAGGTGTACAATCGTCTGAGAAGGAGTTGAAAATTTTCCGATGGGGAGATGATATTACTCAGAATATGAGAAAGAGGCTGTGGGTCCACAAGGCTCCCAGAAGCCAGGGGGGCGGGCCGGGGGTGGCGGCTGGGAGCCCGATGGCGGGGGGTGCCTGCACCCCCGGCGATGGGGCTCCCAGAAGCCAGGGGGGCGGGCCGGGTGTGGCGGCTGGGAGCCCGATGGCGGGGGGGGCCTGCACCCCCGGCGATGGGGCTCCCAGAAGCCAGGGGGGCGGGCCGGGGGTGGCGGCTGGGAGCCCGATCGCGGGGGGTGCCTGCACCCCCGGCGATGGGGCTCCCAGAAGCCAGGGGAGCGGGCCGGGGGTGGCGGCTGGGAGCCCGATCGCCGGGGGTGCCTGCACCCCCGGCGATGGGGCTCCCAGAAGCCAGGGGGCGGGCCGGGGGTGGCGGCTGGGAGCCCGATCGGGGGGCGTGCCTGACCCCCCGGCGATGGGGCTCCCAGAAGCCAGGGGGGCGGGCCGGGGGTGGCGGCTGGGAGCCCGATCGCGGGGGGTGCCTGACCCCCCGGCGATGGGGCTCCCAGAAGCCAGGGGGGCGGGTCGGGGGTGGCGGCTGGGAGCCCGATCGCGGGGGGTGCCTGCACCCCCGGCGATGGGGCTCCCAGAAGCCAGGGGGGCGGGCCGGGGGTGGCGGCTGGGAGCCCGATCGCGGGGGTTGCCTGACCCCCCCGCGATGGGGCTCCCAGTAGCCAGGGGGGCTTTCCTGGGGTGGCTCCTGGCAACCTGATCTGGATGTTTGAAGAATATCACAAGGGGTTGTCCAGTGTCTGTGATACTGAGATTAATATCTGTCTGTCGGCCTTGGAATATGGAGAGGGATGAATCACGGTGAATGTCCACCCTGTGCTACATGGCGAGTAATATCTGCCTGTCCCCTCCATGGATATTAGGAACAATATCCCGCCTGGGTGTACGCCTCCTGCTGTACAGAGTGCAATATCATCCTCTCCCTCCCAGGATAGTAATTGCAATATCACTGGGCGGGAGCACGCAGCCTGTGAATTATTATCATCCTCTCCAACTCCGTATACTAGGAACTATATCTCAGAAAACTGTACCCTCAGTGCCATATTCGGACTAATAGCAAAGGCTTCTTCCGGGAATATTAGGAGCAATATTACCGTGTAGCTATCCATCCATTGCTGTAATTGGAGTCATGTGATACTCTACCCCCGTTCATATTAGGATCAGTGTCACGTGGTGAGTGTACACCTACTGCGATATTAAAACTAAAGTCCTGCTTTCCGACCCTGGATATTAAGAACAGCATCACAAGTAGGTTTACACTTCCTGTGGAATGAGGAATAATAATATGATTATTAATCATCAATGATCGATTTTAATAATTATCAATGATACTAAAAATTCATAAGATACCATTATTAATTATGGATAATGATTTTCAATACAGGATTATGCCTGCTTTCAATTAATTATTAATATTAATGTCATCAAATAATATTATTAGTTCCTAATACTAATCATTATTGTATTCCCAGCATCTCTGGGTATTGATTTAAGTCACATTAATTGCTAATATCATAATATTATTATTAATAGTGATATTACTAATCATTATGATTACAAATGGTTAACCTTTTAAACCAGTATTCATTTTTACTCTCTTTATTGTGATCATTAATATCAATAATTATTATTAATATTAATATAATTATTAATATTAATGATTAATAGACTTGCTCCTGATGTCAACCCGGGAGAGGACGATGTTAATTTCTATATCACAGATGGTGTACACCCCCCGTGACAGAGGTTCCAACTTCTGCTTGTGAGAGGAGGATATGACAATCAGTGTCACTGGAAGTAGAAACAACGGTGGGATACTGTTCTGAATATTGAGGGAGGAAGAGGCTGATGTGACTCCTAATAGAGAGGGGGTTACTCCCTCTAAGGGTGTGCACACTGAAGGTGTACAATCGTCTGAGAAGGAGTTGAAAATTTTCCGATGGGGAGATGATATTACTCAGAATATGAGAAAGAGGCTGTGGGTCCACAAGGCTCCCAGAAGCCAGGGGGGCGGGCCGGGGGTGGCGGCTGGGAGCCCGATCGCGGGGGGTGCCTGCACCCCCGGCGATGGGGCTCCCAGAAGCCAGGGGGGCGGGCCGGGGGTGGCGGCTGGGAGCCCGATTGGGGGGCGTGCCTGACCCCCCGGCGATGGGGCTCCCAGAAGCCAGGGGGGCGGGCCGGGGGTGGCGGCTGGGAGCCCGATCGCGGGGGGTGCCTGACCCCCCGGCGATGGGGCTCCCAGAAGCCAGGGGGGCGGGCCGGGGGTGGCGGCTGGGAGCCCGATCGGGGGGCGTGCCTGACCCCCCGGCGATGGGGCTCCCAGAAGCCAGGGGGGCGGGCCGGGGGTGGCGGCTGGGAGCCCGATCGCGGGGGGTGCCTGACCCCCCGGCGATGGGGCTCCCAGAAGCCAGGGGGGCGGGTCGGGGGTGGCGGCTGGGCGCCCGATCGCGGGGGGTGCCTGACCCCCCCGCGATAAGGCTCCCAGTAGCCAAGGGGGCTTTACTGGGGTGGCTCCTGGCAACCTGATCTGGATGTTTGAAGAATATCACAAGGGGTTGTCCAGTGTCTGTGATACTGAGATTAATATCTGTCTGTCGGCCTTGGAATATGGAGAGGGATGAATCACGGTGAATGTCCACCCTGTGCTACATGGCGAGTAATATCTGCCTGTCCCCTCCATGGATATTAGGAACAATATCCCGCCTGGGTGTACGCCTCCTGCTGTACAGAGTGCAATATCATCCTCTCCCTCCCAGGATAGTAATTGCAATATCACTGGGCGGGAGCACGCAGCCTGTGAATTATTATCATCCTCTCCAACTCCGTATACTAGGAACTATATCTCAGAAAACTGTACCCTCAGTGCCATATTCGGACTAATAGCAAAGGCTTCTTCCGGGAATATTAGGAGCAATATTACCGTGTAGCTATCCATCCATTGCTGTAATTGGAGTCATGTGATACTCTACCCCCGTTCATATTAGGATCAGTGTCACGTGGTGAGTGTACACCTACTGCGATATTAAAACTAAAGTCCTGCTTTCCGACCCTGGATATTAAGAACAGCATCACAAGTAGGTTTACACTTCCTGTGGAATGAGGAATAATAATATGATTATTAATCATCAATGATCGATTTTAATAATTATCAATGATACTAAAAATTCATAAGATACCATTATTAATTATGGATAATGATTTTCAATACAGGATTATGCCTGCTTTCAATTAATTATTAATATTAATGTCATCAAATAATATTATTAGTTCCTAATACTAATCATTATTGTATTCCCAGCATCTCTGGGTATTGATTTAAGTCACATTAATTGCTAATATCATAATATTATTATTAATAGTGATATTACTAATCATTATGATTACAAATGGTTAACCTTTTAAACCAGTATCCATTTTTACTCTCTTTATTGTGATCATTAATATCAATAATTATTATTAATATTAATATAATTATTAATATTAATGATTAATAGACTTGCTCCTGATGTCAACCCGGGAGAGGACGATGTTAATTTCTATATCACAGACGGTGTACACCCCCCGTGACAGAGGTTCCAACTTCTGCTTGGGAGAGGAGGATATGACAATCAGCGTCACTGGAAGTAGAAACAACGGTGGGATACTGTTCTGAATATTGAGGGAGGAAGAGGCTGATGTGACTCCTAATAGAGAGGGGTTACTCCCTCTAAGGGTGTGCACACTGACGGTGTACAATCGTCTGAGAAGGAGTTGAAAATTTTCCGATGGGGAGATGATATTACTCAGAATATGAGAAAGAGGCTGTGGGTCCACAAGGCTCCCAGAAGCCAGGGGGGCGGGCCGGGGGTGGCGGCTGGGAGCCCGATGGCGGGGGGTGCCTGCACCCCCGGCGATGGGGCTCCCAGAAGCCAGGGGGGCGGGCCGGGGGTGGCGGCTGGGAGCCCGATGGTGGGGGGGGCCTGCACACCCGGCGATGGGGCTCCCAGAAGCCAGGGGGGCGGGCCGGGGGTGGCGGCTGGGAGCCCGATCGCGGGGGGTGCCTGCACCCCCGGCGATGGGGCTCCCAGAAGCCAGGGGGGCGGGCCGGGGGTGGCGGCTGGGAGCCCGATCGCCGGGGGTGCCTGCACCCCCGGCGATGGGGCTCCCAGAAGCCAGGGGGGCGGGCCGGGGGTGGCGGCTGGGAGCCCGATCGCGGGGGGTGCCTGCACCCCCGGCGATGGGGCTCCCAGAAGCCAGGGGGGCGGGCCGGGGGTGGCGGCTGGGAGCCCGATCGCGGGGGGTGCCTGCACCCCCGGCGATGGGGCTCCCAGAAGCCAGGGGGGCGGGCCGGGGGTGGCGGCTGGGAGCCCGATCGCCGGGGGTGCCTGCACCCCCGGCGATGGGGCTCCCAGAAGCCAGGGGGGCGGGCCGGGGGTGGCGGCTGGGAGCCCGATCGCGGGGGGTGCCTGCACCCCCGGCGATGGGGCTCCCAGAAGCCAGGGGGGCGGGCCGGGGGTGGCGGCTGGGAGCCCGATTGGGGGGCGTGCCTGCACCCCCGGCGATGGGGCTCCCAGAAGCCAGGGGGGCGGGCCCTGTGTGGCGGCTGGGAGCCCGATCGCGGGGGGTGCCTGCACCCCCGGCGATGGGGCTCCCAGAAGCCAGGGGGGCGGGCCGGGGGTGGCGGCTGGGAGCCCGATCGCGGGGGGTGCCTGCACCCCCGGCGATGGGGCTCCCAGAAGCCAGGGGGGCGGGCTGGGGGTGGCGGCTGGGAGCCCGATCGGGGGGCGTGCCTGACCCCCCGGCGATGGGGCTCCCAGAAGCCAGGGGGGCGGGCCGGGGTGGCGGCTGGGAGCCCGATCGCGGGGGGTGCCTGACCCCCCGGCGATGGGCCTCCCAGAAGCCAGGGGGGCGGGTCGGGGGTGGCGGCTGGGAGCCCGATCGCGGGGGGTGCCTGACCCCCCCGCGATGGGGCTCCCAGTAGCCAGGGGGGCTTTCCTGGGGTGGCTCCTGGCAACCTGATCTGGATGTTTGAAGAATATCACAAGGGGTTGTCCAGTGTCTGTGATACTGAGATTAATATCTGTCTGTCGGCCTTGGAATATGGAGAGGGATGAATCACGGTGAATGTCCACCCTGTGCTACATGGCGAGTAATATCTGCCTGTCCCCTCCATGGATATTAGGAACAATATCCCGCCTGGGTGTACGCCTCCTGCTGTACAGAGTGCAATATCATCCTCTCCCTCCCAGGATAGTAATTGCAATATCACTGGGCGGGAGCACGCAGCCTGTGAATTATTATCATCCTCTCCAACTCCGTATACTAGGAACTATATCTCAGAAAACTGTACCCTCAGTGCCATATTCGGACTAATAGCAAAGGCTTCTTCCGGGAATATTAGGAGCAATATTACCGTGTAGCTATCCATCCATTGCTGTAATTGGAGTCATGTGATACTCTACCCCCGTTCATATTAGGATCAGTGTCACGTGGTGAGTGTACACCTACTGCGATATTAAAACTAAAGTCCTGCTTTCCGACCCTGGATATTAAGAACAGCATCACAAGTAGGTTTACACTTCCTGTGGAATGAGGAATAATAATATGATTATTAATCATCAATGATCGATTTTAATAATTATCAATGATACTAAAAATTCATAAGATACCATTATTAATTATGGATAATGATTTTCAATACAGGATTATGCCTGCTTTCAATTAATTATTAATATTAATGTCATCAAATAATATTATTAGTTCCTAATACTAATCATTATTGTATTCCCAGCATCTCTGGGTATTGATTTAAGTCACATTAATTGCTAATATCATAATATTATTATTAATAGTGATATTACTAATCATTATGATTACAAATGGTTAACCTTTTAAACCAGTATTCATTTTTACTCTCTTTATTGTGATCATTAATATCAATAATTATTATTAATATTAATATAATTATTAATATTAATGATTAATAGACTTGCTCCTGATGTCAACCCGGGAGAGGACGATGTTAATTTCTATATCACAGACGGTGTACACCCCCCGTGACATAGGTTCCAACTTCTGCTTGGGAGAGGAGGATATGACAATCAGTGTCACTGGAAGTAGAAACAACGGTGGGATACTGTTCTGAATATTGACGGAGGAAGAGGCTGATGTGACTCCTAATAGAGAGGGGGTTACTCCCTCTAAGGGTGTGCACACTGAAGGTGTACAATCGTCTGAGAAGGAGTTGAAAATTTTCCGATGGGGAGATGATATTACTCAGAATATGAGAAAGAGGCTGTGGGTCCACAAGGCTCCCAGAAGCCAGGGGGGCGGGCCGGGGGTGGCGGCTGGGAGCCCGATCGCGGGGGGTGCCTGCACCCCCGGCGATGGGGCTCCCAGAAGCCAGGGGGGCGGGCCGGGGGTGGCGGCTGGGAGCCCGATCGCGGGGGGTGCCTGCACCCCCGGCGATGGGGCTCCCAGAAGCCAGGGGGGCGGGCCGGGGGTGGCGGCTGGGAGCCCGATCGCGGGGGGTGCCTGCACCCCCGGGCGATGGGGCTCCCAGAAGCCAGGGGGGCGGGCCGGGGGTGGCGGCTGGGAGCCCGATCGCGGGGGGTGCCTGCACCCCCGGGCGATGGGGCTCCCAGAAGCCAGGGGGGCGGGTCGGGGGTGGCGGCTGGGAGCCCGATCGCGGGGGGTGCCTGACCCCCCCGCGATGGGGCTCCCAGAAGCCAGGGGGGCTTTCCTGGGGTGGCTCCTGGCAACCTGATCTGGATGTTTGAAGAATATCACAAGGGGTTGTCCAGTGTCTGTGATACTGAGATTAATATCTGTCTGTCGGCCTTGGAATATGGAGAGGGATGAATCACGGTGAATGTCCACCCTGTGCTACATGGCGAGTAATATCTGCCTGTCCCCTCCATGGATATTAGGAACAATATCCCGCCTGGGTGTACGCCTCCTGCTGTACAGAGTGCAATATCATCCTCTCCCTCCCAGGATAGTAATTGCAATATCACTGGGCGGGAGCACGCAGCCTGCGAATTATTATCATCCTCTCCAACTCCGTATACTAGGAACTATATCTCAGAAAACTGTACCCTCAGTGCCATATTCGGACTAATAGCAAAGGCTTCTTCCGGGAATATTAGGAGCAATATTACCGTGTAGCTATCCATCCATTGCTGTAATTGGAGTCATGTGATACTCTACCCCCGTTCATATTAGGATCAGTGTCACGTGGTGAGTGTACACCTACTGCGATATTAAAACTAAAGTCCTGCTTTCCGACCCTGGATATTAAGAACAGCATCACAAGTAGGTTTACACTTCCTGTGGAATGAGGAATAATAATATGATTATTAATCATCAATGATCGATTTTAATAATTATCAATGATACTAAAAATTCATAAGATACCATTATTAATTATGGATAATGATTTTCAATACAGGATTATGCCTGCCTCAATTAATTATTAATATTAATGTCATCAAATAATATTATTAGTTCCTAATACTAATCATTATTGTATTCCCAGCATCTCTGGGTATTGATTTAAGTCACATTAATTGCTAATATCATAATATTATTATTAATAGTGATATTACTAATCATTATGATTACAAATGGTTAACCTTTTAAACCAGTATCCATTTTTACTCTCTTTATTGTGATCATTAATATCAATAATTATTATTAATATTAATATAATTATTAATATTAATGATTAATAGACTTGCTCCTGATGTCAACCCGGGAGAGGACGATGTTAATTTCTATATCACAGACGGTGTACACCCCCCGTGACAGAGGTTCCAACTTCTGCTTGGGAGAGGAGGATATGACAATCAGCGTCACTGGAAGTAGAAACAACGGTGGGATACTGTTCTGAATATTCAGGGAGGAAGAGGCTGATGTCACTCTTAATAGAGAGGGGGTTACTCCCTCTAAGGGTGTGCACACTGAAGGTGTACAATCGTCTGAGAAGGAGTTGAAAATTTTCCGATGGGGAGATGATATTACTCAGAATATGAGAAAGAGGCTGTGGGTCCACAAGGCTCCCAGAAGCCAGGGGGGCGGGCCGGGGGTGGCGGCTGGGAGCCCGATCGCCGGGGGTGCCTGCACCCCCGGCGATGGGGCTCCCAGAAGCCAGGGGGGCGGGCCGGGGGTGGCTGCTGGGAGCCCGATCGCGGGGGGTGCCTGCACCCCTGGTGATTGGGCTGCCAGAAGCCCGTGGGGGTATGCCGGTGTGGCGGCTGGGAGCCCGATAGCGTGGGGTGCCTGCACCCCCGGCGATGGGCCTCCCCGAAGCCCGGGGGTCCGGCCCGTGGTGGCAGGTGGGAGCCCGATCGTAGGGGGGTGCCTGCACCCCCGGCGATGGGGCTCCCAGAAGCCTGGGGGGCGGCCGGGAGTGACTACTGCATGCCCGATCGCGGGGGATGCCTGCTATTAGTCCCAATATGGCACAGAGGGTACAGCTCTTCTGAGATATTGTTCCTAGTATACGGAAGGGGAGAGGATGATAATGATTCGCAGGCTGTGTGCTCCCGCCCGGTGATAATGTTATTACTATCCTGGAAGGGAAAGGATGATATTGCACTCTGTACAGCTGGAGGCATACACCCAGTCTGGGATATTGTTCCTAATGTCCATGGAGGGGACAGGCTGATATTACTCGCAATGTGGCCCAGGGTGGACATCCACCCTATTTCATCCTTCTCAATATTCCAACACCGAGAGACTGATATTACTCTCAGTATCACAGACACTGTACAACCTCTTGTGATACTCTTCCAAATATCCAGATGATTTTCCCCGCTCCCACCCCGTCCGGCCCCCCCTGGCTTCTGGGAGTCCCATCGCCGGGGGTGCCTGCAACCCCCGCGATCGGGCTCCCAGCCGCCACTGCCGGTCCGCCCCCCTGGCTTCTGGGAGCCCCATCGCTGGGGTTGCAGGCACGCCCCCTGATCCGGCTCCCCGCCGCCACTTCCGGCCCGCCCCCCTTACTTCTGGGAGCCCCATCACCGGCGGGTGAGGCACCCCCCGCGTTCGAGCCCTTGGCAGCCACCCCTGGCCCGCCCTCCTGGCTTCTGGGAGCCAGAATGAGATTAGTAAAAGGGACCCTGGAAAGCTGACTTGCTCCTGAACCGTGGGAGGGTGGTGTGAGATGGTTCCTTTGATGAAGCAGAAAGCAGCCCTCTCCAGACACTAAGTCTGCCACTCCATTGACCTTGGACTTTCAGCCTCCAGACTGTGAGAAATTAGTATCCGTTGTTCATAAATCACTCAGTCTAGGTCAGGCATGGTGGCTCACGCCTGTAATCACAGCACTTTGGAAGGCTAAGCCAAGTGGATCAAGAGGTCAAAAAATCGAGACCTTCCTGGCCAACATGATGAAACCAAATCTCTACTAAAAATACAAAAAAAAAAAAGAAAATGCCAGGTATGGTGGTGGGCACCTGTAGTCCCAGCTACTCAGGAGGCTGAGGCAGGAAAATCACTTGAACTCGGGAGGTGGAGCTTGCAGTGAACCGAGATCGCACCACTGCTCTCCAGCCTGGGCAACAGAGCAAGGCTCCATTTCAAAATAAATAAATAAATAAATAAATAAATAAATAAATAAATAAAAAATAATTAAAATAAACGTCCCAGTCTATGGCACTTTGTCATAGCAGCCTGAATGAACTAAGACAGCTCAGTATGAATCAAACAGAAGGCCAGGTCACAGGAACCTAAAGGAAGTCCTCCTAGAAGCAGAATGACATCAGGGAAGACGGAACAATGGCAGGAGGGGCAAAGTAGGACCTCAGGGCTGTTCTAGGACACCCACGTCCCAGGCTGTGAGGCTACCTGTGGAGCTTGGCATCCTGCCAACCCAGATCAGTGGCACAGGTGCCTACCGGGAGCTGTGCAGCAGACCCCCTCTTGCTCAAGGAGCCTTCTCGGGACCAGTCTTCCGGACTGGCATTGGACAAGAGCTTTACAAATGTCCTCACAATTGCATCCATGGGCAAGAAATTCCACTTCTAGAATCATTCTTAAAGAAAAAGAAAAATGTTTAAAAAAATAAATAAAACAATAAAATTAGACTCATTCTTGGAATGTTGCCAGGATATAGCTTACAAGATAGGAAAACAAGCTCAAATTATAGGAGTGTATTTAATAAAAGAAAAAAAGAAAGAAAAGAATAGAACAGTCAGAAGATGGTCATATTCTAGAAGAGCTGCAGGAATAAGGGAATTAAAAACAATATGCTCCAAAACCCTTTAGAGAAGGTACGCTTGGGCTCCAGACATTTGGCCTGGTTTTTTGGACAAAAGTGGCGAATTGGTCCTCTCTCCCTCTCTCTCTCCCTCTCTCTCTTTCTCCCTCTCTATATCCTTCCCTCCATCCCTCTATCCATCCCTTTCTCTCTCTCTCCCTCTCTCTGTCTCTCTGTCCCTCCCTTTCTCCCTCTCTATCTCCCCCTTTCTCTCTCTCTCTCTCTCCCACTCTCCCCCTCCCCCTGTCTCCCTGCCTGCTTCTCTGTCTCCTCCCTGCATCCCATACACATCATGGTAGAAAGGCCCCTTAGGATCATCCCACATCCTCTGTGGCCATCCACACCTGCCAACCTGCTCTCTGATCTGTATACTGTCCTGGTTTATTCTGCCCACCTGAAAAAGCTCGGCCATGCAGGTAGAAGATGCTGCTGTTCTATTTCCATGATGCCAAATGCCTAGAAATTAAGGGGAAAACGTATTCACCAAAAAAATGGGATTTTATGTTGAATCTTAGCATTTACTTCTGTTATCCTCCTTTTTTTTCTTTTGTTTAGGTCTGTGTCCTGGGAAGCTCTGGGATGAACATGACTCCTGAGCACAGACGCCGCCCTCACAGAGGCTCGTGTATGCTCGGCTTCATCCGCGGAACTTTACACTCACACTTGACTCGCCCACTTTACGTGTCTTTTTTTTTTTTTTTTTTTTTTTTGGCCTGACTTGTAGAAAACCAATTTGAGAATAAAGTTTAAAAAGAGAGTTTCTGAACCCTTAACTGAGGTCAAAATCTTGGAGTGAAAGCCAAAGATGCAGTGTCCAAGGAGTCAGGGGAATGGGGGCATCTTCGAACCCAGAATCAGTCAGCAGTGGGGAGAAAACAAGGGCTTCTATGTGCGGCTCCCTGATGAGCACTCGGAAAGCAAATGCGTTTCAGTCCAGAAGAAGGTCAAGTGAGGAAATGACCTAAATGGGGCTTATTCCTTGCTCAGCCCTGAGACTAGGCTGGAGGCCCCAGGCAGGAGAGGGAGGGCCAGGCCCCATAAGCCTCTCCCCACGGAAAATGATGATGGGCCAGGAAGCTGCAGAGTGAGTCGACCTTCTTGCCCTCTCTGCAGAGGCCTGGCCCTTGTGAGTGAACCCCCTCACTCCCTCTTATTATTTAGTCTTGCTACTGTTGACATATTAAAGTTGGTGATCATTTGGAACATGAGTGCTAAACTGAATTTTGTTAATTCTAATAATTTATCGGAGCATTTTTATATTTCTAGGAAACGGAATTATACATTATCCTCAGAATTATTTTATCTTTCTTGTTAATAATAACAGTCCTTCAGTCGCCCTGCCTTCCCACTGGGTGTGAGTGCATCTCTGCTAATGTGGGGCATGAGAATGGATGCCAGAGGCAGAGCAAGCAGCTCAGAGGCCATAGCAGCTATTTATTTTTTTGTTTATTTATTTATTTATTTTGAGATGGAGTCTCACTCTGTTGCCCAGGCTGGAGTGCAATGGCGCGATCTCAGCTCACTGCAACCACCACTTCCTGGGTTCAAGTGATTCTCCTGCCTCAGCTTCCAGAGTAGCTGGGATTACAGGCACCCACCACCATGCCGGGCTAATTTTTGGTACTCTTAGTAGAGACGGAGTTTCACCATGTTGGCAAGGTTGGTCTTGAACCCCTGGCCTCGGGTGATTCACCCACCTTGGCCTCCTAAAGTGCTAAGATTACAGGCATGAGCCACCATGCTCGGCCCATTGTGGCATCTTAATCACAGAGTGAAGAAGGCCTGGACCCAGCGTGAAGATGATGAAAAAGGGGAAGAGCAGCTCTCTCACCTATAGTGCTGCCAGGCGCTTCCAACTTTCAACATAAGGGACACTAAATAGCTTTCCCAACGAAAACAACTGAGATGTTGGGTAAAACCTACAAAAATGCATCTTTGTAAGTGCATTACTGGGCTGGCATTGAAGGATGGAATCCACAGCAGTCGATAAGGAATTGGCGGGAACCAAAATGGAATTTATTTTTCTGTTTAGACACTTGCACAGGGGATGGGGCATCAGAAACAAAACCGGATGTCTCTCCAAAATGAGGTCAGAAATCTGACATCTTAGACTTAAAATAAAAGCCCACCTCAGAGCAGGAGCAGCAAGGAGAGCAGCTGTCCCTGCATTGGTGCTGGGTGGAGGGAAAACCACTGACCCTGAGAACCGATGAGAAACAGTCCTCCAGGAGTTCATGCTTGAAGACCTCGAGAGCATGGGTCAAATCGACGTGGCACCAGGCGGCTGCTAACTTCACCTCCACCCCATGTGAGTGAACATCTTTGCTGAAACAATGCAACCCTGTCCTCAAAATATCTCCCCACTTAAAATTCCAAGAAAGATAAGTCCCCGTGCAAAAAGTTACAAAACATAAGTAAACAAAGTACTGTGGATACATCCAATAATTCAAGAAACAAATTGAGCAGAGCCACAAAAATCCAAAATGTGGAAAAGATCAACTGCTGGCAAAGTATCCACTGCTGTTGCTACCGTTAAGAGACTGTATTTCATAAAAAGCTAGACACGCCCCTCTGTGGCCTCACACTTGCCTTCTCAGGCAGGTCTGCCCCAGAAATGCCTTTGCACTGCCTTCTCCAAGAGACACATACGGGGCAAGAATATTTAGGCAGTGATTGTAGACATAGGAAACACTTGAAAGCCACCCAAATACATCTCTATCAAGGAAAAAAGCTGGCATAGTCACATTGTGGAATATGATACAGCTGTGAAAATGAACTGCCATTAGAAGCATCAGCAATGAAAAATTACAGTGAACAAAGGAAATTACTGAAAAATACACTGCTATTCCACATACAGTTCACAAACTATAACATATGACATGGCTGAATAATATACAGAGAAATGATATAACTTATGAAAAGCAAGACAAACATTAACACATTAGTCCTATGTCTGGGTGAAGAAGGGAGACCCAGGTGATGAAAGAAGGGCGCATTGTAGCCTTTCAAGACACTCGATGCTAATGCATGATGACAACAGCGCAATTAGTAATCTATCAGATTATGCATTCAGTTTTGTTTGTTTGTTTGCTTTTGAGGCAGAGTTTTGCTCATGTAGCCCAGGCTAGAGTGTAATGGCACGATCTGGGCTCGCTGCAACTTCTATCTCCTGGGTTCAAACAACTCTCCCACCTCAGCCTCCCGAGTAGCTGGGATCACAGGTGCCTGCCATGATGCTCAGCTAACTTTTTGTATTTTTTTAGTAGAGACGGGTTTCACCACATTGGCCAGGCTGGTCTTAAACACCTGACCTCAAATGATCCACCCGCCTCAGCCTCCGAAAGTGCTGGGCTTACAGACATGAGCCACCGTGCCCAGCCAAATTTTATAGACTCTTAGGTGTCATATATTTCATAATTAAACATAAAAAACTAAATGTTTACTGTAGTTTGTAAATGAAAGAGCAATAAAAATTGTTGCAAACTTTTAAACATCAAACCTGTTGTATAGCCCATAGTGACCCTCCTATTAAGCTGTGGTAAGCTCCAATTGGTATTTCATTGTTATTTTCTAAAAACTAGGTGAACAGATGAAAAACAGAATTCAGTTTTAAAACAAGATATTAAGATAATGTTACTGGTTGAAAGTGTCCAGGTTGTTGGTGCCTTGAACCAAGAATTGGACGCAATGCAAAAATGGAGCAAGGAAAGAATGAAGCAGCAAAGCAGACATTTACGGAAAATGAAAGCACGCTCCACAGGGTGAGAGCGCCTGAGCACAGGGGGCCCGTTACTGAAGTTTCTAGGGCTTAAATCCCCTCTCGAGGTTTCCATTGGTTACTTGGTGTGTACCCTACGTAAATGAAGAGGATGAAGTAAAATTACAAAGTCATGTACTCGGTGTAAGCCCTGTGTAAATGGAGAGGATATTTCTTGTCATACCGCAAGAGTTTCCATTTGATTTCATTCTCGGAAGTCAAGGTGAATCGGCCTTATGTTCCTGCCTCCAGACCCTTTTCTCCTGCCTCCGTGGAATGGATGGCAGGACATGGAAAATGGTTTTGTCCAAATGACATGTCCCAGGGCACTGGCAGCTGAGGACAAGAGGGAACCAGTTGGTGTCACTGAGGAACGCTCACCCGTGTCTCCACACCGCACAGAACAAAGTGAGTGTCCTTGTCCTGAACCCTCTGAAGTGAGTATCTCGCCTCAGGGCTTTCATGAAACCCTTTTTAGGAGAGGCTCCTTCTCTCTCCTTCTGCAGCCACAAGGCAGCAGGGATAGCCCCTCTCTCGCTGAAGTTCTTCTTAAAAAAACAAAGAGAATAAAATACTAGAATTAATGTAATGAATAATAAAATAATGAAAATGAAAGTATGTTTCACAGAAGCAGCTCTGGAATTTCATGTATTGGTGGCATTAAAAGCAGAAAATGGGCCTATAGGCCTGGCAGGGTGGCTCATGCCTGTAATCCCAGCACTTTGGGAGTCTGAGGCAGGTGGATCATGAGGTCAGGAGATCGAGACCATCCTGGCTAACACAGTGAAACACCGTCTCTACTAAAAATACAAAAAATTAGCCATACATGGTGATGGAGCCCTGTAGTCCCAGCTACTCGGGAGGCTGAGGCAGGAGAATGGCGTGAACCCAGGAGGCCGAGCTTGTAGTGAGCCGATATCGCTTCACTGCACTCCAGCCTGGGCAACAGAACAAGACTCTGTCTAAAAAAAAAAAAAAGAAAAAAGAAAATGGGCCTATAGAGCTCCATTTAATGGCAAAAAATTAAGGAAAGAATAAAAAGACTCTGCTAATAATGGTGACGTGAGCTGCTCATATTGTCATTTTCTCTGGGACCTAATATTGGGGAGGAGGTGGGACCACCTGCCACCAGGCTCCAGGTGATTTTCGGGCTGTTCCCCCAAATCACTGCAGCCTCTTCCCTGCTGGTCCCTTGATCCTGCTGCTGTGCCGGGCGTCCTGAGTGGCAGGAGGCACCTCGGCAGCTTCCAGTGGGATAGGCCTGCGGCATTCTGAGCCTGAATGCCGTGATCACTAGGAATTAAGGAGACATAAGCAGGAAGGGTTCAGGGATGGAGTGGCCGCTTCTCAGGGATCAGTCTCGGGCCCGAGCTGAGAAGAATCCCCTTTCAGGACGATGGCTCCAGGCTGAGGTCAACGCTGTTTCTGTGCGTTATGATGACTGACCTGCATCCACAGGGAAGCGTATCCGGGCTCCTTTTTCCCAGGCAATGTTGGGAATACCTTGAAATGGGCACTGGTGGATTTCAATTCCAGCCTTCCAGAAGCCACTCCAAATGGAAATGGAGCTAACGGATGCAGGTGGAGTAAGTAAACAACTTTAGGTCCCAAACAACAATTTTCACATACAATATAGTGTACAGGGAAAAATAAAGCCTTGGGACCCCAACTCACAGCCAAAACGGAAAAAAATCATTAAGTTGGAAGCTGAATCATGCAAGAAACTGCCTTTCCTTTTGTTCCTAAGCAGATAGTTACAGATAGCTACATCTCCACAGGAAGCTGGTCTATGTTCACCTTATCTTATATAAAGGCTTATGTAGAGGACTGATTTACCGCATGTGAGATGAAGACGTAACTGATCCTTCCTCATCTGCTCTCTTTCTCTTGCAACCTGAGGAAGACCACAGGTTCCCTCTCTCCCCTCCTGCCCACCATTTTCCTCCAGCCCACCCTTCCCCTCCAGCCCACCCTTCCCTCCTGCCCACTCTTTTCCTCCAGCCCAGCCTTCCTCTCCAGCCCAGCCTTCTCCTCCAGCGCGCCTGGAAGAGGAAGAGGTCTGCAGCTTACATCAGAATCTCGAAGTTGACACCCAAAAAAGGTAAAAGATCCTGCGGGATGCTGGCATATACAACTAATGAGATAACGCTCTGGGTGTACATCCTAGCATACAGGAAGAGCATTCTTGTTCATGGCGGTGGTTTCAAATATTTCAGTGAGTTTTCCCTTGAATGCCTCAGTTGGGAGCCACTTCAGTTCAGCGCAGGAAGCAAGGGAGCTTCAAGGACTGGTAGTTATGAATTCAAGCTTATACACAGCGACAGATCACAGGTCTGTGGAAGATACTGGTCAATCAATATTCAGAGGTAGCATTCCATAACTGAAGCATAGGGCATATCTGACTTCATCTGACAAGGCTAAAATCATGATTGTTTTTCTAACTGGGAAATGTATGTAACTTATTTGCCAATAAACAACCATCTCTCTCTCCCCATTTTCTGACATAACGCTAGTCGTTAGAGAAATGTTCCGATGATGTTCATGAAAGAACAAACCAATGTCTTCCGCTTTAATACCACCTATTTCACACATATGACTCTTGCTGCTTCCATGTGACACTAAAAATATCGGGAGTGCCAGGAAGTCTCTTTAATCATCGTTCTCCAACGTGCTCAGGAGATGAAGTCATTCTGTGAAGTGGACTTCAGTTGACACCACTGAGAAAATGTCCTAGAGAAAGTAAAACTTGTAGTGGCCTCATACTTTACAGAAATAATCCAACTTCTTTCTTTCATTTCTTTCCGGTTTTTGGACATGAATTTTAATTGGTTCATGGCGACCTGTTTCTGCATCAAAGTCTTGGGAAGCTTCCATCTGTTTTTGTATTATATTATATTATATTATATTATATTATATTATATTATATTATTTAGAAATAGAGTCTCACTGTGTCACTCAGGCCAAAGTGTAGTGGTATGGTCACAGCTCACTGCAGTCTCAACCTCCCAGGCTCGAGCCAATCCTCAGGCCTCCACCACCTGAGTAGCTGGGACTGCAGGTGTGCCACCATGTCCTGCTAACGTTTTATTTTTATTTTTTTATTTTTTGTAGAGACAGGATCTCGTTATGTGGCCAAAGCGGGTCTCAAACTCCTGGTCTCAAGCAATCCTTGTGTCAGCCTCCTAAAGTGCTGAGATTATAGACATGAGCCATGGCACGCAGCTGATTTATTAGTTTATTTTCTCAGAACTCTATGCAACCTGATTCTTAATACATAAGGAAAGAGAAGCCAGTCAAAAGTGGAAGTAGTTGCACACAATGAAAGTGTCATTTGGCACTTAGACAAGAGAGGCGGATTATAAAAATGAAAGATCTACATGTCGCAATTGGCTGTGGGCTTGGACTCCAGCACTTTTTATTTTTATTTTTTTAGGAGATAGTGTCTCACTCTCTTACTCAAGCTGGAGTGCAGTGATATAATCATAGCTCACTGTTATCTCAAACTCCTGAGTTCAAGTGATCCTCCTGCCTCGACCTCCCAAGTACCTGGGACTACAGATGTGCCATCGCTCCAGGTAATTTTTTTTTTTTTTGAATTTTTGTAGAGACGAGGTCTCCCTGTGTTGCCCAGGCTAGTCTCAAACATGTGACCTCAAGCAATCGTTCCCCCTTGGCCTCTAAAGCACTGGGGTTATAGGTGTGAGTCACTGTACCCGGCCAAGAAACCAAACCCACCTGTTTTCTATATGAAGTTTAGCATCTAGATACGAAGCAAAATAAGTTTTCAAGATCAAGGAGTCTGAAGGGAAGCTGCTGGGAGGGGAATGGGCTCAAGGCAGCGTTTTCTGGTCTACAGTTTTGCTTATTCTTGGACTTTCCAAAGTCCTGAAAGAAGCAGAAGGAAAGTGAGAAGAGAGGAAGAGGCAGGAGGAAAGGAGGAGGGCTGCACCTCTGCTGTTGCAGATTAGCCCAAGCCGGCTCAGTGGCTGGGAAGGAAGGGAGGAAACCCCCAAGGCCGAAGGTGGAGTCAGAGTCCTGGGTCCAGCAGAGACTGGACAGGAGGAGGGTGCCGGGAGCCAAAGACCTTCCTGCTAGCACTGCAACCTCTTAAACTGCTTAGGCTTTTATCTAAATTTGATATGTCCGCATTTTGTAGACCTCCAAACCAAGTCACTCAGGGTAACCCAGACAGGAAGGGGAGGATGATAGGAGAAGGTGCCCCACCTGATGATGCCCTTCTGGCTTTTATCCATTCCTGGGAATGACTCTTTCTCCAACTCGGGGGATACCCCTATGGGAGAATACAGTGGCGTGGACCAGCAGTGGAGAATTCCAAGTCCAAAAAACGATTGGCATTTTCAAGGAAAGTAAGAAATCATCCTGCATATATGAAATATTGGGAAAAAGGTTGTTACTAATAATTCTCAAGCGACCACTCTGGTGAGACTAGGTTTCTCTGGGGATGTGTGGAGCAGGGTGTATGTATCGAGTGAGCACATCCCACCCTTCAGACTCCTTCAGCTCCTGTCTACTGTAGCAGTCAGAGGGCAACTCCTGTCCTCATCTCCTCTGAGCGACCCACTCACTCATTCACTCACTCATTCATTCACTCGTTAACTCATTCACTCACTCACTCATTCACTCATTCACTCCTTCACTCGCTCACTCACTCATTCACTCACCCTTTTACTCACTTGCTCATTCATTTACTCATTCACTCACTCATTCACTGACCCATTCACTCACTCACTCACTCATTCACTCACCCATTCACTCACTCATTCATTCCCTCATTCTCTCACTCAGTCATTCCCTAACTCACCCTTTCACTCACTCACTCACCCATTCACTCATTCACTCACTCATTCACTCACTTATTCACTCACTCACTCATTCATTCACTCAATCATTCACTCACTCAAATCATTCACTCATTCACTCACTCATTCACCTCTTCACTCACTCATTCACTCATCCTTTACTCACACACTCACTCATTTATTGACTCATTCACTCACTCACTTGTTCATTCACTCACTCAATTCTTCACTCCCTCATTCACTTGTTCGCTCACTGACTCATTCACTCACTCTTTCCCTCACCCATTCACTCACTCACCCACTCATCTGTTCACTCACTCATTCACCCACTCACCCATTCACTAAGTCACTCATTCATTCACTCACTCACTCACTCATCACTCATTTATTCCCTCGGTCACTCACTCATTCACTCACTTATTCACTTGCTTATTCACTCACTCATTCACTAAGACGCTCATTCATTCACTTACTCACTTATTCACTCACCCATTCACTCACTCACTCATTCACGCATTGACTCCCTTGGCAATTCATTCACTCACTCACGGTCACTCATTCAGTCATTTACCCACTCACTCACTCATTTCTCCTTCCCTCATCCACTCACTCACTCATTCACTGACTGACTCACTCACTCACCCATTCACTCATTTACTCACTCATTTACTCCTTCACTCACTCACTCACTCCCTCCTTCATTCATTCATTCAGCAGCACCCATGACAGGTTCACTCTGTCCTGGGCTCTGCTGTTGCCCTGGGACTGCAGCAGGGAATAGTCAAAGATCTCTGAATCCACGGCATTCAGAGTTCAGCCAGGGGACCTTTCGAGAAGCCCAGCAGATAGGTGAAATGCCCCATGTGTGACACTGACGAGGATGTTTTAAGAGCAGCAGGGAGGGAACAGGAGTGTGCATGGAGCCCAAAATTTCTAAGAGGGTGATCTGGGGAGGCCTCACCGTGCAGGAGACCTTGCAGGACAGACCTGTGGAAAGTGGGCAGAGTCGGTAGGGAGAGGAGGGCCTGGGTTGAGGAAACAGCAGGCTAGGCCTGAGGTTGTCGGGTGCCTGCATGGGCCTCTGGGCAGCACCAGGATCTGAAGGGACCAGAGGACAGGCCAGCGTGGCTTGTGTGGGGTCTGTGACTCCGAGTCAGCAGAGAAGATGCCTGAATTACATCCTGATAGGTGCACCCTGACTTTGAAGCTGAGGACACCCGAGACATGGAGGTGGGGTGGAGGTTGGGGCAGAGCAAGGGATGAGGAGGGAGCCTGTTCCGGTCCAGGTCAAAGGTCGTGGCCTGGCCCTAGTGGCTCCAGATGCAATGAAGAGCCAATGGGGACTTTCCTGAGGGACTTAGATGCCAGGGTGGAAGAGCACTGAAAGGCTTCACCCTGAGCCCCTGGGAGGATGGAGTCACCAGGAGCTGAGGTAAGGAAGACTGAGCGATGGGGGGTTGTGTGGGGGGTACAGAGGCCTGAGCTCAGTTTGGCCCCTGCAGATTTGAGATGCCCACTCCATGCACAGGCCGAGACAGCAGAGAAGGGGAAGAGGCTGCAGCTCAGGTAGCCCTGGGATGTGCAGCCCCACATGCTGGGGCACTGGGTCATGGTGTCCTCATGGCTGGTAGCTGCTTCTCTCCTGGGATGCCAGAACTCCTTTAGGGCACATCGGCAACTCCTGCGCTCACCACTGAGGGGAAGTGGGAAGGGCAACTGTCCCTATGCATGTTCTCCTTCACCTTGTCCTAGGCAGGTCCCAGGCAGCACCACCCTCCCAAGTGGCTCCCCTTGGCCTCTGTCTCTAGTGTTCACAGCCAGACCCTAGAAGAGGGCTGGACTCAGCGGCTCACTTCTGATGAATAGAACCAGGCAAAAGAGATGGTGGTCTCTCCTGAGATTGGATTGGGAGGAGCTGAGGTTCTGTCCACTGGAACTCTCCCCCTGGCTCTTGGTAGGTGCTAGTTCTGGCAAAGCCAGTCACCCGCCCAGGGCAGAGGGCAACCTGAAGCTGATGCCACAGAGAGACTGGGGCCTTCAGTCCAACAGCCTGCAAGCAACAGAATCCTGCCAGCAACACAGAAGTAAGCATGGAAGCAGCTCCTCCCCTGATGAGCCTGAGCCTTCAGAAGACACAGCAGCCCTAGGCAGACACCTGCTGCAGCCCTGGAGAGCCCCTGGGGCAGAGGGCCCAGTGAAGCCTGCCTGAACTCCTGGCCCAAGGAGTAATCATTCCTGGGGTATAAGTGTGTGCTGGTGTGGGCCTTTGGAGTAATCTGTCAAGGGACAATAAAGAACAAGCACACACCTCAGGTCCTACTGGGTGGAAGCTGTACAGTCAGCACGGCATGTAATATCTTCCTCTTGAATTAGAAGATTCATTGCTAAGGCCAAAGTTAAAAAAAACAAAAACAAAAACCTCTAGTTGTAGCAACATTGAAATACATGACTTTCAAAAAAAAAAAAAAAAGCCATAGCTATTCTTTTCCATCTTTGCTACAGGTATATATTAATATATGTTAATTCCCTGACTGACTGAGCAATGGGCCAAACTCATAAGAACAGATGTGTGAGGACCGTCAGTGACCACCCTGACCCCAGCCCTTATACACAGACAAACTTTTGAACATAATCCGTAACCTTGGGGGTCTTGACACTCTAAATTTTATTGTTTTTCATTAGCTATTTCTATTCCCTAAACAATACCTGTTCATCGCAGAGAAAAATGGCATTGCCTATACTAAGCAAAAGAAAGGAAATAAAATGCTCAGAAACATTTACATATGTATGCAGACTCACACACACACACACACACACACACACACGCACTCACACACAGGCTCGCACTGCGTCTAGGCCTGCCTTTTCACTTATTTGTATGTCCTGAACATATTTCCATGTCAGTAGACACATATCTTTGTAGCGGTAACAGCAACTAAATATTATTGCAGCGCATATTTTTACCATCATTTATTTAACTCATCATGTTTGAACTGTTAGGTTGTATCTATCATTTTCTGTATTACAGACAATTTGATGACAAATGACCAATCCCCTAATGTTCAATATAAAAATATCAATTGTATAAGGAGATAACGGGTATTTGGCTAAAATAAAATTCAGTGTGGCCCACCTTCTCCACATGTAACATGCTCTAAAAAGGCATGAATAATTAAATTAGCCCTTCTATTCTCCAGCACAGATCCTGAGCCCAACTGTGGGTGCAGGTGCTTAGAGCCTCGGTCTGCTCTTCTGCCCGCCAGAAGGCAAAGGCCACTCAACTGCCACCTTAAGACAGCCAGGATTCGCCTCTCCCTTTTAATTAATAGAATAATGCTCAGGTTCACTGCATGAGAGCAGCGCTCTCTGACTTTGCATTCATCAGGATAACCTAGGTGGTTTGTTTAAAACTACACATTTCCTGGCTGAGCTCCCAGAAACTGGACTTCAGTGGTTTAATGGGGGTGTGCATAGGACAGGTGATTCTGAGGACCACGAGGGGTTAGGAATTTCGCCGTTAATTCTGGCCAAGGGAGAGATTAGACCATCCAGCATTGTCTGCAGCATATATTTTTTTTTCCTCTTTTGCAATGAATATTTGATGCTCAGCGGGATGAGCCCCAGGATGAGGCACACATCCAAGAAAAATCCATGCCTCTCCATCTTTTCCCCAGGATTGCCCTTTGGTGAGACTCTCCTTTGCGATTGCTTCACTTTCCCGGGTTCATAGAACAAACCTCTTCTTAGTCTCTTTTGTTGTTTCCTATCTGTTCAACAAACACCCACTGCGCAGGACCATCCTCCGGAAAGCCCTCGAGTAGGGCCGTTTGGGAGCCCTTCTTCGTGGGGTGAGCACTGAAGGAACCGGGATCCCATAAGCCCGTTCTTTTGTAGGGGCTGCTCCCTCTCCCATCGCAGGTAACTGGCACCAGGTTGCTAAGCTGTGGATGGGCAACTGGCACAGCGCTTTGGATGTGCGTATTTCAGCACGTGGAGTTGGCCGGTGAAGTCAGCCGAGGTCGGCACAGCGTACAGCAGCGCGCCTGTCCATAGGGAGGAAGGGTCGTCCCGCCTCCCCGCCAGGTCAGTCCCGTTGCGCCTCCTCCTGTCCCACTCTGACTTTCGCGCGCCCAGGCGTCTCTGAGGGTAGCGCCCCGATACTCTCCCCCACCCCAAGGATTCTTCTCCCCACGGGACGGGCTGGGGGCCCGGGAGCGCCACAGACCCCGTGGACCCGGGAAATCGCAGCTTCGTCATAGCTAAGCTCGCCGCGCTCAGCTTTTCCCACCACCTGGAGGATCCACTCTCCGTGCGTCCTTCCCGACCTTAGGCTGCAGAGAAAACGTGGGGGCGGGGATCGAGGAAGCCGCGCGCAGAGGCTCCTAGCGCAGCCCCAGGAGGAATCCTGCCGCCACCAAGAAGCTGTGCGCGCGGCCGGGCTCGGCGCTGACAACAGCCGGATCTACCGGGCCTGCCGCGAGCCTCCGCGTCCAGGTGGGGTCTCCGCGCCCCAATTCCACCCCGCCCCGCCATCGGCGCTCCCCGCAAGTGCGGGGTTTCCACCGGCCCCGGCGTTCGCGCCCACTCACGGTCTCCCTTGCCCCCCCCGCCCCCGGGAGATGCTCCCGGCGTTCTATTCCGCCCTGCCTTGGCCCGCCCAGCGAACGATGTGACCCCGCCCCCTTGCGGTCTCCCCTCCCCCGGTCGCTGCCCCTGCCCCCACCTGTGGCGCTCCGGGCATCTCTAAAGGCCCCAACCAGAGTCATCCAACCCACCCGCGAGGCTAGCGCACCGGCAACGCGGCCCCACCCCCAGGGACTCCGCCCACTTGTGGTGCTACCCCCGCCTCCGCGACCTCACCCACCTCTAGCGCGGCAGCCACCTACGACGACCCCCGCGTAGGTCCTCCTGCCCACACCCGCCCCCGGCCAGCCCCTGCCCCTTTCTCTGCCCCTTTCCCTGCCCCTGCCCCTGCCCCTAGCCGCGCCCCCACCCCCGCAGCCCCTCCTGTGCGCTTGGGCCCCGCCCGTCAAGGCCCTTTGACGCTAGGGCCGGGCGGGGGCGCGGGCGGGGCAGCGTTTCCGAGTCGGGCGCGCGCCGGCAGGGTCTCCATTGCCTGCTGCGCACCCGGACTAGCGGCTGCCCTCGGCCTCCTCGCCTTGGACGCGGACGACTCCCGGGCCCCCAAGGGCTCCTTGCGGAAGTTCCTGGAGCACCTCTCCGGGGCCGGCAAGGCCATCGGCGTGCTGACCAGCGGGGGACATGCTCAAGGTGCGCGCCCCCGTCCGGGCGGCGAGGGAGGGACGGAAGGAGAAGGGGAGAACAGGGAGAAGGGGAGAACAGGGGAAGGGGATGGGGGAACCGGGCAGAAGAGGGGGAAGCGGTGGGAGGACCCGGGGAAAGGTGGGGAAGCGATGGGAAGAACTGGGGAGAAGAGCGGGGAAGCGATGGGAAGAACTGGGGAGAAGCCCGTGCCCGGGAGCGGCAGGGGTACCTGCGGGGCGGCGGGAGCCGGCAAGGCAGCCCCGGGGTCCTTGCCGGGTGGGGCGGAGGAGGAAGGAACACGGCGGTAGGAACCTCCATTCGGAAAATAGTGAGCTTTCCACCCTCTCCGGTTTATGTTTTAAATTGAGCCTGGTAGAGGGGGTCGCCTGGAGCACCTTCCGGGGTCGTTCTGCCTCTGAGCTGTAGGATGGGGCCGGGCTTCCCCTCCGAATCCTGGGTACAGCGCGATCACTTCTTAAGTTGCCCCCGCCCCCCAACTCCGCCCCACGCCACCCCCCAGCATGTCGAGGAAGAAACGGCCGGATCCCGGCGGGCCTCCTGTCGCCTAGGGCCCCCCGCGGCGTGGGCGGGGTCCCGGCTGCTGCAATGCGGGAAACGGCAGGGGTGCTCTGGGTTCCCGCTTGGCGTCTCCGAGGCAGTCCGGCAGCCCCTCGCGTTTCCGCTGGAAGATTTTAAAAAATCTTAAAGATTTTAAAAAATCTCGTGACAAAACCGAAAACTAAAATGGGTCCCAGGCCCTCCCCGCCAGCCTCCGCGGACGGGAAGGACCAGGAAGCGGGGACTCCGGGACGTCAGTGGCGCTGCAGCGCGGGCTCTGGGCTTCCCCTGTCCTGTAATGTGGAAAGGGCTCTCCAGGAGGGGCCGAGCCTGGGCCCACGACGCAGGCGCTCCGGGAGGACATTTAACATTGAAGAGCGAGAGGTGGTGGAGACTGCGCTCCCCAGCCCCCGGGTGCACGTAGGGGCACCGGTGCCCGGGTTCAGGAGGGTGAGGCCTTCTTGGCCAGGTAGCCTTGTTAAATCTATCTGAAAATCACAGATAACTAAGTATCAAGTCGTCACAGATCATTTTAGTATCCTGAATGAGATGGCTACGGAAAACATGAAAACATCG
Source organism: Macaca fascicularis (assembly GCF_037993035.2). NCBI lineage: Eukaryota > Metazoa > Chordata > Mammalia > Primates > Cercopithecidae > Macaca > Macaca fascicularis. The sequence continues at coordinate 98,393 of NC_088378.1, forward strand.
TTACTGGTTACGTGCATGGTGCATCCAAAACATTGTTACCTGCACAGTGGCAGCACTGATATTTGTGGGCTTTTGAACGTGTGGACTGGAGTGTTAAGAGCCCTTCAGAGTTATGACAGTAGTTTGATTTGAATGTTCTTTTCTTGGCGAATAAATGCTGTACATTGAATTTACCCAGGAAACTAGGAAGGTGAACCCACACGAAGGACACAGACCTGTGGGCTGCTCCAGGCGCCCTTAGGGCGTTGCAGGGCGTGAGCCATGCGCTTCCTGCTCAGCCTCCTGAGAGCCGTGACGGCGTCTCTGTTCTGCCTCACACTGGACCCGCTAGTTTCATATTCTTGTTATGGTTCCGAGGCTACAAGCGGTTGGATTCTGTGAGACACTCTCTGTCTTCCTCCTCCGGCTGCTTTCAAATGGGTCGTCTTTTTTTAGAACTGATTTTTTAAGCAGTGATTGATGGGGTGAGTTGTAGTGCTGTCCTGAACTGCAGAGGGAGTGCATTGAGGAACCTGGGTTTTGATGCTGTGCACATCAGCAGAGTCACCAGCCCAGGGCCCTGTCAGTTCCATTATTAAGCTCATTTCTTGCTCTTGTCATCGTTACTCAGACGCCTTAAAAAAAAAGCAAACTCCTGCTTACCGTCACTGGCTGAGTTTGGCAAATGGGTGTTTACCCTGGAAAGAGGGGCATTTTGTCCTCTGGAACGTCTAAGGCGCCCTTTGGTGAGGTGGTCTGTTTCTGACCACTCTATCCCGTGGGCGTCCTTCCTGCTTCCACCTTCCCTTTCCGAACGCCTCCGCCTCCAGGGCTTTAACTTTCCTTCTGTGTGTGTGCCACGCAGAGGTTATGACTGTTGTGCCAGTGCCCTGTTTTTTCTCTCTCTTTCTTTCTTTCTTTCTTTCTTTCTTTCTTTCTTTCTTTCTTTCTTTCTTTCTTTCTTTCTTTCTTTCTTTTTTTTTTTTTTTTGCTGAGGGCCCAAAACTTGCTGCATCTCAAAAGAAGCAATTGCATCCATTTGTTCGCGATGAGCATAAACTGCTCTTTAAGGGATACTAATTGGTAAACCCGGCTGCTGTGGGTAGAAAGACAGAGGTGGCCGCGGAAGCAGAGCTCTGCCTCTTGGAAGCCTGCACAACCTTCCTGCTTTCTTTCTTCAATATCCGCGGGGGGGGGGGGGTTGGTGGTTAATTTTAATAAGCCCTGGAAACCAACAAAGCAGGAAAGTGCTAAGATATTGAGGTGTGAGATTTAAAATGACAACCAGCAGCCTCTCATTCTTCCTTCACTGAGGAAGGAAGGAACCAGTTGCCTCTTCGTTTTGGGGCTGCAGGGTATGTTTGACAGAGACACTGGCCCTTTGTGCTGTGTGACTCATGAATTGAGATAGTTCTTTACTAAGTGTTTTGTGCAGTAGGTATGAAAATGGGGAAAGAGGGAGCACTGTCCGGGGTGGAGAGGCGTGGAGAGACGCTGTGATACATAGCGAGTCCTTTTCTTCTGGGCTCCTGGTTTTCAATCTTTTTCTTCTTTTTTTCCTAACAGCTTGAAAGATGATTTTTGTGTCTTAATTAAAAGATTGAAGACTGTGGGTCAGACCGAAACTAATTCCATTGGCATCAAAGAAAAGAATTCTTTACATATTTATCGATAGGCATAATTAATTTTTTTATTTTTTGCTGAATTATCTGGTTAGTCAAATCATACATTAGAGAAGTAATATTAAAAATTAAAAAATAAAAAATGTATCTGTAAACATATCCCCCTTCCATTCCAGTCTTTGTCTCTGTGTAATTTTAGAACCTTGGGCCATGATGTACATAGAGTTTATATTCTTTTAATATCTTGCTACTTCATTGTTTTCATGTTTAATCTTTGGGTTGATGTATCACAGGTTACTTGACCGTTTCTTACAGGTGTTTGGTTTAGTTTTTTTTTTCCCTTAACGCTAATGTAAATTTGAGTGTTTGGATGGTAGTTTTAGCAGAATTTAAGGCAGAGTCTCAGTTAGGGTGATGGATCGATTTATAGTCCCTAGTTTGAGGAGGGAGGTGGCAATATGCCCTTTCTTCTAAAATTGATATGTTAAATCACAATGGACATTTACATGATTTTGAGCACTTGGGACTCCCCTGGGGTTCACTGGTATTGCAAGGTCAGGGCTGGGGATCTTCTGCTGGAGAGGCCCCCAGCGTGCCCAGCGCAGGGTCCTGAGTGTGTTGCTGCAGGACAAGCTCTGGGCTTTGCCCTGCAGCGGCTGTCGCTCTGGGAAGAGCTGGCTGCTCCAGGAATGAGGCCTATGCTCTGAAGCTCACAGTCAGCAGACCAGCAAAGGTCAGCACAGATGACCTTATATGAATCATTCATTTAACAAGCATTCATGGAATACACATTCCATGCAGTTGGAACTTAGAGTGGAAGGCCATCAGTTCACTGTTGTCTCAGCAGAACTTTGTCCCTGGGTCCCTGTTGAACTTAGAGTGGAAGGCCATCAACTCACTGTTGTCTGAGCAGAGCTTGGTCCCTGGGTCCCTGTTGAACTTAGAGTGGAAGGCCATCAGCTCACTCTTGTCTGAGCAGAGCTTGGTCTCTGGCTCCCTGTTGTAGCCTCCGCTCCTAGGAGGTGCACGGTGAGTGTTGGGGGACCCTCCACAGGCACAATTGCTGAACAAGGACCCCTCCCAAGGGTGTCAGCCCTAGGCCCTGAGCTCTGAAGAGGAGGAAGGCATTCCTGGGGCCATCTCCCCTTCTGGATACTGAGCTCTGCACAGAGAGAAACTCTTCTACATTCACTGCAGTGAAGTTCATACTTTAGAGACTGGGGCCTGCATTCCCCAGAATTTCCATGGCCACAGGTGGTTTCCGCACCATGCGACTGGTGTCTATGTTCCCTGGAATTTCCGTGGCCATAGATGGTGGCTGTACCATGTGACTGGGGTCTGCATTCCCTGGAATTTCCGTGACTGCAGGTGGTGGCTGCACCATGTCACTGGAGTCTGTGTTCCCCAGGATTTCTGTGACCACAGGTGGTAGCTGCACCATGCGACTGGAGTCTGTGTTCCCCAGGATTTCTGTGACCACAGGTGGTAGCTGCACCATGCGACTGGAGTCTGTGTTCCCCAGGATTTCTGTGACCACAGGTGGTAGCTGTACCATGTAACTGAGGGTCTGCGTTCCCCTGAATTTCCGTGGCCATAGGTGGTGGCTGTACCATGGGAATGAGGGTCTGTGTTCTCTGGAATTTCCATGGCCATAGGTAGTGGCTGTACCATGCGACTGGGGTCTGCGTTCTCCAGAATTTCTGTGGCTGCAGGCTGTGGCTGCACCATGCGACTGGGGTATGCATTCCTCGGAATTTCCGTGGCCATATATGGTGGCTGTACCATGTGACTGAGGGTCTGCATTCCTTGGAATTTCCATGGCCATAGATAGTGGCTGTACCATGTGTCTGAGGGTCTGCGTTCTCTGGAATTTCTGTGGCTGCAGATAGTGGCTGTACCATGTGACGGAGGGTCTGCATTCCTGGAATTTCTGTGGTCGCACATGGTGGCTGTACCATACAACTGGGGTCTACATTCCCTGGAATTTCCTTGGCCACAGGCAGTGGCTGCACCATGCATCAGGTCCTCTGTCTCAGAAATTGGTGCCATTGTCTCTGTTACTCCCTCGCCTGACACACAGAGGCAGTTCCTGACTTTATCACTCCCAGGAAACACACAGGCATCTGTTTTGGATCCTTGTTTTATTTCCCCATCACCTTTCTCATCAAAGGGAAATTCACATCCCTCTAAAGCTGAAAATGGTGTGGGGCCCCCTGGTGGTCTTTCCAAGGCATTATCAGCAGGTAAATTAGATCATGTGGGCCAGTGTACCTGAAATGAAAACAGAAAGGTAAGTCGTGTCACTAAGCTTTGGTGGGAGATTCAGGGTCTTTGTTAGTGGCAGAATCATCCAAAGTAAGTTGTTTGTTCACTGCAGATCTAGATGGTTGGCTGTGTCAGGATTAAACTTAGCCAGTGTCGACAGAGTGTCGCTTAATCCCTCACGGAAGCGTGTCAAGTACATTGAAGAATAGCTGCCAAGTCTGCTATTGTCGGGAGAGAGGCAGGTACGTCTCTCGCTTAGCCCAGTGCTGCAGGAGGCCAGGCTCACGTCAGGCTGTGCGTGTGAGTGGGTTGGATTTTTAGCACTCTGGGACGGTAAAGCACAAACATCTATTTTTAACTTGTGGGTGACCTTCTTCTGTGCTGCTTGAGTCTCTGTGGGCCTTTCTCTGTTTCCTTCCTGAGGAGTCTGTGCCAGGGTCCCAAGCGTTCTCTGGGCTGCACCTCCGCGCCTGCCCAGTGAGGAGCCTCCTCCTGGTGGCTGTGGGACTGGGCTGGGCCCACACTGTCAGCATCGTCTGGGGTAAGCAAGCCCGTCCTTCCACACCTCAGTGTCCCCAGCTGTTGAACAGGGCTAATCAACTGACCGTCAGGATTAATGGGGATCAGATGCGCTCATCTCATAGCCCTGCTTGGTAAATAGCCACTTCCACTCTGTCCTCCAATGTGCTACTCTAGACTTTTTCTTTACCTCCATTTAGCCAGGTGATTCGAGGTGACAGTGACAGTGACTATCAAGAGGGATGTACAGAGGAAACCAGTGGAAGAGAGCTCGAGGAGCAGACATGGGCGCAGGGAGCACAGTGCGGGGAGCACGGCTGCAGGGAGCATAGGCATGGGGAGCACAGATAGGTGTAGGGAGCATGGGCGTGGAGAGGACGGGTGCGGGGAGAACGGGTGTGGGGAGCACGGGCGTGTGAAGCATGGGTGCGGGGAGCACGGGTGCTGGGAGCACAGGGCATGGAGAGCATGTGTGTACTTGCTCTGCTCTGACAGAGGCTGCCGAGCATGTACTCTGTGCTCAGATGGGTCAGAGCCTCAGTGCCTCTTTTTAAAAAAAAAAAAAAAAAAAAAAAATCTTTTTTTAAAGATAGGACTTCTGTCTTCCTGGTGGCCCCTTTTAGTCGATACTCTTTTAAGCCTGCTTTTCCAGAGAAAAGCTAGGAAGGATGGCCTATATAGGTTCCAGTCTGGGCATATCTGGAAGAATGGGTCTTTTTTAGGTTTGAGTCTGGCGTACCTGGGGACATCTTTGAACCTCCACTCAGAGTCCCAGAACCACGTGTAGAGGCTCCCCAAATGTCTGCTGGGACTTTCCCCTCTGCTCGCGGATGATGAAGAGCAGAACCTCACCCTGCCACGACCTCTGGGGTCCTCCTTCCTGGAGGGCAGTGCCTTGGTGACCAGCGTGTGTAGGAGTCTGAGCTGGCACCTTCGGGCTATGCTGTGCAGCGGGGGCTCATGCCATGGGGCATTCTTGTGTTCTGCACCGGGACTGGTGACGTTGGGCATCCTCGTGCAGTGTGGACCACATGAGGTGCACATGAGCCAGACAGCTCCCGGAATTCGGAGCCTGGCTCTGTCTCAGGCCACCCACCTGTCTGTGGCATTTCTGAGGGATTGTGGGGACCGTATGAGTCTGTGTCCCCACCCTTACTGGCTGGACACCTGTGCCAGGCTGGAGTTTTATGTTTCACCATCCCCTGTTCCGAGTTGTGTGAATATTTATTTTCATTACCTACTCTCATGAGCTTTCCTTTTTAAAAAAAAAAAAAATCGGAGACAGATTTTGAAGTCCCCTGGCCCCACCGTTCGTGGACCTAATGGTATTGCAGAAATTATGACTTCAATTATGTATAATAACTGGGGCTACTTTAAAAGTCATGTAAAGGAACAAGGTGGAATAGCCATTTCAAGCTGTACATCATGCTGGATTCTTAAGTGAACATTATCAGGCTTTCAACACATTTTCTCTTTTTATTTACTTTGGAGAATATAACGGATGCTCAGAAGCTGTTGGGATTTAGTAAGAGGAAGTTATCCTTAAGAAGCTATTTAAGCAAGGGGACAGTTGGAGTAAACGTAAATTATGAACACACACCTATTCCAAACCAGAGAAATAAAAGCATCAACTGTACTGGGGTTGAAACTTGGGTGCTAGTGTGTCTTTCCTGCCCACAGTGACTGTGGCAGTGCTGTGGGCAGGAAATTCTGGAAAGAAGACTTGGTGCCAGTGGTAATTTTTGTGACGATTCATTTGCTTTCAGCTCAAGTGACTATAGTCTTACTTGCAAATGGCTAGGTCTCCACCAATGGACCACAACACTGACATAGGACACATGAGAAATGACCCTTGGGTTTTTAAGAATTATTATTTTTAATGGACACATTATAGTACATATCCATGGGATACAGTATGATATTTCAATACATGTTTTTCGTGTGTAATTAGCAACTCAGGGTAATTAGCATGTCCATCATCTCAAACATTTGTCATTTCTTAATGCTGGGAATATTTAAAATCCTCTCTTCTAGCTGCTTGAAAATATACAATAAATTGTAAACTATAGTCACCCTACAAGGCTATAGCACACTAACCCTTATTTTTACTATCTAGATGTAATTTTGTATCCATTAGACAACCTCTCCCTTTCTGCCTTCCCGCCGCCCTTTCCTGTCTCTAGAAGCCACTGTTCTACCTTCCGAGGTTAGAATATCGTTTTCCTCATAGAGATCTTTAACCTTCTTGGTTAGATTTCTTCTGAGGTATTTTTATTTTTATTTTATATTTTTGTAGTTAAATGGGATTGCTTTCTTGATTTCTTTTTTCACTGGCTCATTGTTGGTCTTTAGAAATGCTACTGATTTTTATATGTTGATTTTGTATTCTGTAACTTTACTGAATTTGTTTATCAGTTCAAAGAGATTTTTGCTGGAGTCTTTTTTTTTTTTTTTTAATATATAAGAGCACATTGTCTGAAAACAGACAATTAGAGTGCCTCCTTTCCACTTTGGGTGCCCTTGATTTCTTTCTCTTGCCTAACTGCTCTTGACTAGGACGTTCAGTGCTGTGTTGAATAGGAGTGGCACAAGTGGGCGTCCTTGTCTTGTTACAGATCTCAGAGAAAAAGCTCTTAGTGTTTCCCCATTCCCCATTATGTTAGCTGTGGGTTTGTCACATATGGCCTTTATTGTGTTGAGGTATTTTTCCTTCAGTGCCTCTTTTGTTGAGACTTTCTATCATGAAGCAGCGTTGAATTTTATCAAATGCTTTTTCTGTATCTATCGAAATGATATTATGGTTTTTGTCCTTAATTCTGTTGATGTGATGTAGCATGATTATTGATTTGTGTTTGTTCAGCAATCCGTGCATCCTGGGATAAATCCCACTTGATCATGGTGTATAATCTTTTTGATTTGCTGTTGGATTCAGTTTGTTAGTATTTTGTTGAGGATTTTTGCATCTGTGTTCATCAGGGATATTGACCTATAGTTTTGTCTTTTTATTGTGTCGTTGTCTTATTTTGGTATCAGGGTAATGCTGGTCTTGAAGAATGAACTTGGCAGGATTCCCTCCTCTTCAATACTTTTGGAATAGTTTGAGAAGAATTGAAACAAAAATGTGTAGAATTCAGCTGCGAAGTCACCTAGTTCTGGGCTTTTCTTTGTTGGGAGACTTTTTATTATTACTTAGTCATACATGTTACTCATTATTGGTCTGTTTTAGGATTTCCGTTTCTTCTTGGTTCCATCTTGGTAGGTTGTACGTGTCCGGGAATTTATCCATTTCTTCTAGGTTTTCCAATCTGTTGACATATAGTTGTTCAAAATAGTCTGTAATGATCCCTTGTATTTCTGTGATATCAACTGTCATTCTCCTTTTCTGTTTCTAATTTTATTTCTTTGGGATTTCTTTTTGTTTGCTTAGTGTAGCTAATGGTTTGTCTATTTTATTTATCTTTTCAAAAAACCAACATTTTTTTCTTCATTTTTATATTTGTTAGTTTCAAGTTTATTTAGTTCCTCTTTGATCTTTGTTATTTCTTTTCTTCTACCACTTTTGGATTTGATTTGTTCTTGCTCTTCTAGCTCATTGCAGTTCGTTGTTAGGTTGTTTATTTTAAATCTGTTTTTTAAATGTAGGAGTTTATTGTTATAAACTTTCCTCTTAATACTGCTTTTGCTGTATACCATAAACTTTGATATGTTGTGTTTCTGTTTTCATTTATTTCAAGAAATTTTTAAATTTCCTTCTTCATTTCTTCATTGACCCATTGGCTATTCAAGGGCATATTGTTTAATTTCTATGTATTTATACAGTTTTGAAAGTTCTCCTTGTTGTTGATTTTTTTTTAAATTAAACTTTGTGTTCTAGGGTACATGTTCACAATGTGCGGGTTTATTACATATGTATTCACGTGCCAAGTTGGTATGCTGCACCCATTAACTCATCATTTACATTAGGTATATCTCCTAATGCTATCCCTCCCCCCTCCCTCCTCCCCCCTCCCCACAACAGGCCCCAGTGTGTGATGTTTCCTTTCCTGTGTCCAAGTGATCTCACTGTTCATTTCCCACCTATGAGTGAGAACATGCGGTGTTTAGTTTTCTGTCCTTGCGATAGTTTGCTGAGAATGATGGTTTCCAGCTCCATCCATGTCCCTACAAAGGACATGAACTCATCCTTTTTTATGGCTGCATAGTATACCATGGTGTATATGTGCCACATTTTCTTAATCCAGTCTGTCATTGATGGACATTTGGGTTAGTTCCAAGTCTTTGCTGTTGTGAATAGTGCCGCAATAAACATACGTGTGCATGTGTCTTTATAGCAGCATGATTTATAATCCTTTGGGTATATACCCAGTATTGGGATGGCTGGGTCAAATGGTATTTCTAGTACTAGATCCTTGAGGAATGACCACACTGTCTTCCACAATGGTTGAACTAGTTTACAGTCCCACCAACAGTGTAAAAGTGTTCCTATTTCTCCACATCCTCTCCAGCACCTGTTGTTTCCTGACTTTTTAATGATCACCATTCTAACTGGTGTGAGATGGTATCTCATTGTGGTTTTGATTTGCATTTCTCTGATGGCGAGTGCTTATTGTAGCAGGACTAGCCTCAGACAAAACATGATGGGAGGCTACATGTATCAGCTAACAGAACAAAACGTTTTACACTGCTTTCTCAAACAATGTCTGGAATTTACAGATAACACTAGTAGTTTTGGTCAGGGGTTAATATTATTATTATTATTTTAACCACCAGGGCCAGGTGGTGGTGCCAAGGTCGTCTAGCTATTTATCTTACTTCTGTTTCTTTCTAACTTTTTGTTTTCTCCCCCTTCTCCTGTCTTATAAACTAGGGAAAAGGGGAGACGGGGAAAAGCTGGGAAAGACAACAGGAGAAGTGGTGGTCTCATTCTATATTATGAGCATTTTTTCATGTCTCTATTGGCTGCATAAATGTCTTCTTTTGAGAAGTGTCTGTTCCTTGTTGTTGATTTATAGCTTTATTCTGTTAGAGTCTGAGAATATCCTAGATGTTATTTCAATTTTAGAAAAAATGTATTGAGAATTCTTTTGTAGCCTAGCATGTGGTGGATTCTAGAGGATGTTCCATGTGCTGAGAAGAATGTGCATTTTGTATCTGTTGGATGAAATGTTCTGTAAATGTCTGTTAGGTCCATTTGGTCTACACTGGACTTTAAATTTGATGTTTTGTTGTTATTTTTTGTCTAGATGACCTCCAGTACTGACAGTGGGATTTTGAAGCTCCTACTATTGTTGTGTTGGTGTCTCCCTGTCTCTCTCTATACATATATATGTATATATAAATTTATTTGAGACAGAGTTTTGCTCTTGTTGCCTAAGCTGGAGGGCAGAGGTGCAATCTCAACTCATTGCAACCTCCACCTCCTGAGTTCAAGTGATTCTCCTGCCTCAGCCTCCCAAGTAGCTGGGATTACAGGCATGTGCCACCATGCTGGGCTAATTTTTTGTATTAGTAGAGACAGGGTTTCACCATATTGGCCAGGCTGGTCTTAAACTCCTGACCTCAGGTGATCCACCTGCCTCCACATCCCTCCAAAAATGCTGGGATTATGGGCGTGAGGCACCGCGCCCGACCTCTCTCTCTATTTAGATCTACTAATATTTGCTTTATATATCTGAGTGCTTTGTTGTTGGGTGCACATATACTCGTAATTGTTATATCCTTTTGCTATTTTTATCTCTTTATTATATAATTACCTTTTTGTCTCCTTTTTACAGTTTTTGACTTAAATTGTGATTGATCTGAAATAAATATGGCTACTCTTGCTTACTTTTGATTTCCATTAATGTGGAATGTGTTTTTCCATCCCTTCACATTTAGTCTATGTGTGTCTTTGCAGCTGAACTGAGTTTTTTGTAGGCAGCATATACTCGGTTTTTCTTGTTTTAAATTCATTCAGGCTGTCTCTATCTTTTAATTGGGAATCTTGGGATTATTTTGCTATTGATATCACAGTCCAGACATTAAGATTTTCTCACTTAAGTCGCTTGTACACAAATTAATATGAAGAGGAAGTAGAGTTTTTCTTTTGTCCTTTTGAAGAGAGTGATGGATTATTATTTTGACTTCATGCAAGTGAGGGACTCACCATGCCTGTTGGGATTTTAGAATTTCTTTCCTGTTATTAGGAACAGCAATGATCTGTAATGGGTTCCTGGAATCATCCAGTGATGGTCTGAATATCTTAAAAGTTTCCTTTCATGTCTCATTTTCTATTTCTCCCCTAGTAGCCATGCACCCGGGGCAGGACCTGGCCTTACATTTCCTTGGTTTCTTGATGATTTTTTAGGTTTAGTGTTTGACACAGTTAGGATTCTGGATAAAATCAGCCCTCCTGGGAAGTGTGTAAGTCAAACAAGGAGTTTCTGGTGGCGTTATACAGGTTTCCCATGCCCCGTGAGTACAGGAATAGCCCCCTGGGGAAGGAGAATGGGCACATGATGGCAGGGAGCCATTCTTGGATGGTCCCATCGTTCTGCAGGAATTGTCATGCAGGAAGAAGAAGCACATGGCGACTGAGCTGGTAGTGATTCTGCTGATAGTTTTGATCGTTATGATTTGCTCCTGAAAGGTGATGTGGGATGAACTGCAATATTTAGAATGCTGACATTCCTTGAAACAAAGATATAGAAAAAGGCTTATAATTGCATGATGCCTTGTAGTTTTCAGCTGCTCTCATGTGGATCCTTTTTCGTCCTTCTGAAATGCTTTCCCAGGAGAGAGCGTTGTTCTTCGTGTATAGATGAGGAGCCTGGGTTTCAAATGGTTAGGAATTCAGTGCACGCATTGGAATCTTTAGTTTCCTGGAACATTTTCTATTCAAGTATAGACCACATGGCCTCTAAAGGCTGGCTCATTCTTAACACCGCGAATGGGCACCCAGCCTCACCTCTGGGGTGGGTGGCAGGAACTCCACAGCCATCCTGGGTGCTCTGGGGTGGGGTGGCTGAGCTGTGGCAGCCCCTCCCAGCTGAGCAGCAAGGCTGGGGAAAGCTCATTCCATTCCCCTTGGTTCTAACCAGGTAGAGGCTTACACTGCACATTTCCTTAGCTGGGAACCTTTAGAACTTTACATTTAAATCTAGTCTGTGATCCAGGGGGTAGACACATGGGTATTCACTGTACAATTCCTACATTTTTTTGTATATTTAAAAAATTTTTTTATGTGTCGTGGATGACAAAAGAAATGAGACCCCTTTGAGTTAGCTTTTCTGTACAGCATCTTCTAGAATCAGGAGGCTGGACAGGGTTTAGTTTCATCAGAAATCTGAATCTTTCTGGTCAAGAGACGGCACTATTAAGTTCTTGGTTGTGTGGTTTCTGGGAAAGAAATATTCTAAATGAGTTCCAGGAATCACCTCTGTGGGATTTCTACAGGAAAAGTGACCACTCTTGAAGCTTCTCTGTCACTAACAAGAATAATGGTGACGGTTTCTAAGCTGTCTCCAGCCAATCTTTAATTCTTTTATGCAGAGTGCTTTTATTCCAAGTGAAGTGCCCTTCTGTTTAATAGTGACCTGCAGTTATTACAGGGATTGCAGCTGCATTTGATGGACGTGAACCTGCTCATCTCTGGCTCCCCAGCTTCGCCTCTGGGGTGCGTGGCAGGAGCTCCACAGCCATCCTGAGTGCTCTGGGGTGGGAAGTCTCTAGGGGGAGTGGACAGTGCATGGCCGGGACGTTCCTGTCCGACGTTCCACACTGGTGTATGGGCGTCTCTGCCCTGTTTCCTCCGTCCGTGCGTCTGTGGCGTTTCCTCTGTTCGTGCATCTGTGGACTGTTTTCTCCGTGTGTGCCTCTGTGGCACGTTTTCTCCGTCCATGCGTCTGTGGCGTTTCTTCCATCCGTGCGTCAGTGGCGTTTCTTTCGTCCCTGCGTCTGTGGCACTTTTCCTCCCTCCGTGCGTCTGTGGCACTTTTCTTCCCTCCATGCGTCTGTGGTGTTTCCTCCGTCCGTGCGTCTGTGGTGTTTTCTCCGTCTGTGGATCTGTGGCGTTTCCTCTGTGAGTCTGTGGCCTGTTTTCTCCATCCACACTGAAGGCCGTCACTTCGCTCTAGTCACCACTTACTGATCGCTCCCTGTGTGCTGAGCCTGTGTCAGGCGTGTGGCGTGTGTCACCTGTGTGGCAGGGGTTTGCGTGACACACAGGGACACACGCTTGGGGAGCTGCAGTGATGGGGTCATAGCCACGCAGCTCAGCCCTCGGTCTGAGGGTCTTGGTGCCCACCCAGCTCTTCCCGAAGCAGCCTCGGGGCAGATCCCAGCTCTGCTTTCTCTCCTCGAGGTACCTCATGAGGTAAACTAAGCAAATCGAAAGTAGGAAACAGTTGTGAAATGAGGCCTGGGTTCAAGTGTGTGTGTTCATTTCTCTTTACATGTTTACTTCACGTACCCCCAATGATATACTTTCCAGCTGGTATAACAATTAATTACCAGCCATTACTGGTACAAAATTCCATGAAGGATATTTGAGGAGGGCATAGTCTCAAAAACATGCTTGATTTTCACAGTTGTGATTTGCATGATAAAGCTGTCAGGACTGTGACTTTCTTTTGTTATCTTATTTTTATTTTTAGACCCTTGGGAGGAAGTTATTTAGTGATTACTTATAATTGTGAAAATAATGTAATGATTACAGAATCTCATTAGAATAAATACTATATTTTCTGTTCCTTATGTCAATGAAATCATATTAATCCAGGCCGATGTTGGCAGGAATTGTCACGTTTAAAATGGGTAAGATATTTATGTGATGTGACGACCTCCCGTATTGTCTCTGGAACATATCAGAACTTTCATCTCAATTCTCACTTTTTAACACTCTACCTTGTTTTGTAATTATTCTTGTTTGCATCAGAATTTTGAATCCACGTACCTGAGATGATACTTACGTATGCATGTACGCATGCATGTGTGTGCATGTGTGTAGGCGTGTGTATGTGCATGTCCACGTGTCCATGTGCACGTGTATATATATGTATGTGTGTGCATGTGTACGTGTGTATATGAGTGTACGTGTATGTGCATATGCGTGTGTATGCATGTATGTGCATATGTGTGCATGCATGTGTGCTCATGCACACATGTGTATGTGTGTATGTGTATGCACATATGTACACGTGTGTGTACATGTATAGGAACGTGTATGCATGTGTATGCATCTGTGTGCACACAGATATACCTTTTCCTTTCATACAGGCTGTTTTGAGTATTGCTGTTAGGCAGTGACAACTTTCTGTTTCCTCAGTCAGAAAATGGGTAGCTCATCATTAATAAAGATGAGCATTCAACATCAAGAATAACTAAATACAAATGAAATTGTCATATTAAATAAATAAATTCCAAAACAAAGGCAATGTTCTGTACTATGTGTTCACATTGAACTTTCTTATAAAAATTGGTGTGAATGTTTCCCACTTATTGGAAATCACATGACTAGTTTAAGCCAAAACGTGGAATATTAATTAATTCTGTTTTCAGATCACTTTTGCATATTTATGATTGATCTGTTCTGCTGTTCTGGAAGCTCTGAAAACCACTCTGTCTTACTCTAGCTGGTGCCACGGTTGTGAGAATTCAGGGAAACAAGGTTTTTGCCAGTTTAAGTATTTTAGATCTCAAACTGCCTCTTTTCTGCATCATAAACCAGTCTTAAAGAAAGACATAGTGTGACTTGTAGTGGATTATGTCAGTTTTATTTTCTGTGGCTGAATCATCACTCTACATTGTGAATTAATGTTATTTTTCAGATCGTCTTTATAACACAGGGAGGTTCTCCAGTGTTGAGTGCAGGTTCAGTGAAAGTACTAACACTGTTACTACGGACTTAAACAGACTTGTTTTCTGAGGTGATAACCTTGGAGTCAGGCATTCAGTGTCCGCCCATCTCTTGGTTCCGAGTTCTCGGTCCCCTCCCGCTCTCCTCTCCCTGTACCCTTACTACTGTCTTACCTTCTTTTTGACTCCTAGGCCCTCGGAAGATGGTGTGTTGGGGGCAGGTGCCTGCTGTGAATCTTTGATAACTTTGGGAGAGAACTTTTTCTTTGGAGCAAGACCCCTCTCAATAAACTTTCAGTAGCCTGAGTATCATCTGTTGTGTGAACTATTTGTGGAAAATGTTCAGCATTTTTCCTTGGATTTTGACTGATCTTTCTCCACCTGCCAGTTTCTTCTCAGTTTGCCATGTCTGTACCCTCACCAACCCGTTCCAGCCTGTTTACGTGTAAAGTATTTGAAGCAGAGCTCTGCAGATGAGAGAGTGTGTGTCACCCCCCGAGTTCCCTTCCTGGCCTCTGAGTGTCGGTTGTGTTTTGTTCCGAGGGACGACTCTGAGGCTCCTGGCCCCTGTTTTGGAGTACCTCACACTAAAGTGGGTGTAAAATGAAAAATGGGTTTATGCTGTATTATTATAATTCATAGAGTAGATGATAAAAATGCTTGAATCTGAACAGCAACTGAAAATGAGGACATGGTACCAGTTTGGATGTTGGACGACTTTCTTGAAAAAAGTTTTCATCAAATTTAGAAACTGTGCGTGTGCTGTTTTCTATTTCATACTTAGAATCTGTATAGTGTGTGTTGTATGAATGTGTTGTATGAGTGTGTTGTGTTGTATGTGAGTTGCATGGGTTGTATGTGTGTTGTATGTGCATATTGTGTTGAGTTGCACTTATTGTACGTTTGAGTGTTGTGTGTTGTATGAGTGTGTTGTGCGTGTATTTGTGAGTTGCATGCTTTGTATGTTGTATGAGTGTTGTGTGTTGTATGTGTGTATGTGTATGTCGTATATGAGTTGCATGTATTGTGTGTGATGTATGAGTGTTGTGTGTTGTATGAGTGTGTTGTACATATGTTTATGGGTTGCATGTGTTGTGTGTTGTATGAGTGTTGTGTGTTGTGAGTGAATTGTACATGTATTTGTGTTGAGTTGCGTGTGTTGTGTGCATGTTGTATGTGTTATATGTTGTATGAGTGTGTTGTACGTGCATGCTGTGTTATGCGTGAGTTGCATGTGTTGTATGTGTTGTATGAGTGTATTGTATGTGTATGTTGTGTTGTGAGTTGCATGTATTGTGTGTACGTTGTATGAGTGTTGTGTTGTATGAGTGTGTTGTACGTGAATGTTGTGTTGAGTTGCGTGTGTTGTGTGTGTTGTACGTGCATGTTGTGTTGAACGTGAGTTGCATGTGTTGTACGTGAGCTGTATGAGTGTGTTGTGTGTGTATGTTGTGAGTTGCATGTATTGTATGTATGTTGTATGAGTGTTGTGTGTGCATGTTGTGTTGTGAGTTACGTGTGTTGTGTGTTGTATGAGTGTTGTGTGTTGTATGAGTGTGTTGCATGTGCGTGTTGTATGTGAGTTGTGTGTTGTGTGTGCTGTATGAGTGCATTGTACGTGCATGTTGTGTTGTATGTAAGTTACGTGTGCTGTATGTGTATATGAGTGTGTTGTACGCACATGTTGTGTTGTGAGTTGCATGTATTGGTTATGTGTCGTATGAGTGTGTTATAAATGCACATTGTGTTGTGAGTCACATGTATTGGGTATGTGTTGTATAGGTTGTGTGTGATTGTGTGCAGTGTGTGTTGTCAGTGTTGTATAAGCCCATTGTACATGCGTGTTGTGTTGCATGTGAGTTGCATGTCAGTGTGTGCCATGTGAGAGGCGTGGCATCCACATGACTGCTCCTCAGTGAGTCCTGCCTTGCAGCCCCTTCAAGCTTGTATCTTCCCGAGCAGCCTAGAAGCAGTAGCCTGTTTGCCTCTGCCCCTCCCCAGGGGGCCTCAGCCAGATCCTGTGCTCAGCCCCCGGCTGGACAGTCTGCCTCTCTTGTCTCTCTCTCTTCTCTCTCATCGTCCTCCTGCGCCTCCTCCTTCTCGGGACCTGCATCCTTCCTCTGTGCTTCCTGGCAAGCCACACCTGGGACGTTGGAGTTCAGGCTGTCCTCCAAACCGTTTGCTCCTCTCTGAAGAGCGCCCCCCTTGACTGGCCGTGAGCAGCTGGAGTGGATTGCAGGGAAGGGAGGTGGGTGTTCCTGTAGAGACGCCAGGGTCTTACCTGGGGAGAGGGGAGCCTGCACTGGGCAGGCCGCCCTCCTGAGGAAGGGGATGGGGTGGGAGGAGGCTCTCGTGGACAAGGGGCCCACCTCCTGCCCTCCTTCCCTCTATCCCAGTCTGTTGTGAGGGAGGGCGGGACCCTAGGTGATTTCTATGCAGATCTTCAATTATCCACGCTGTGAAACAAATACTTCTGTTTTTAAGATCAGAGGAAATCTCCTTTGTTTGTCTGCCTTTTATTTTATTTTATTTTATTTTATTTTATTTTATTTTATTTTATTTTATTTGAGAAGGAGTTGCCCAGGCTAGAGTGCAGTGGCGTGACCTCGGCTCACTGCAACCTCCACCTCCCAGGTTCAAGCAATTCTCCTGCTTCAGCCTCCTAGGTAGCTGGGATTACAGGTGCCCGCCACCACATCCGGGTAATTTTTGCATTTTTAGTAGAGATGGGGTTTCACCATGTTGACCAGGCTGGTCTCAAACTCGTGACCTCAAGTGATCCACCCGCCTTGGCCTTCCAAGGGGTTGGGATTACAGGCGTGAGCCACCGTGCCCGGTCTCTCTGCCTCTTAGTTAGAACCTGTGTATTTTATGTTTTACATTTCACTTTTCTGGGTCAGAACAGTAGTGTTTCTTTTTCGCAGTGTTGCTATGAATGTCCTTTACGATTAGGAGACTGGGTTGGCTGCCCACTGGAGAGTGGTATCACTGGGTCACGGTCACCATCTGCCGCAGCAGCGTCCAGAGTGTTTAGAGTCTTTCCTGGACGTAGACACCCTTTTGTCTGACATTCAGATAAAACCAATCACCACATTCAGATAAAGAGGTCAGAGCTGGGAACCGTTAGTGCACATCCACCTCTCCCGAGAGTGTTCACGCCTCTTCCACGCGGGGCTAGGCTGCTGCTGAGCATGGTTCTGCTGGCTGTGGCTGTGGCCTCTTTCCTCAACCACAGCCATCGCAGGCCTGCCACAGTTTTTATTCTTCTAGAAGAGAATAGGCAACACAAGAGAAGCAAGGTATGTTAGATATGAAACCGTTAAAAATTATTTCCTCAAACATTGTATATATTTTTTGCCCATACCTAATTTGATAGCAATTTTAAAAAGATTAAAATGAAAAAAAAATTCCCCTATATTAAGTCTTTGAAAGGCATCCAACTTAGTTTTCATACAATTATTCTCTCTTTGGAGTCATACTTTATTGGTTTCAGTAATGTGTAACAAATGCACCAGCGTAAACAGATTTAGGAGCAAACAACTGCTTCGTAATTATAGTTCAGCTCGCGGGGCCCAGCTGTGGGGGTGCAGCCTGCGCCTGCCTGTGCGCCAATAGGGCTGGTCATCTTGAGCATCTGGGAGTGTCTGGGTAAGTGAGGTCTGGGCAAGGCAGCATCCACAGACCTGCGTAATTCTCACTTTGTCCACGTTATCCGGCAATGCCACAAAATTATCAAGTAAGTGTTCTCCAAGCGCATATTCAGTTAGTGTTTGGAAAGTGCATAGGTACCTCATACAGCACCTTTAAGAGGAACTAGGAGCCCAGGAATGAGAGCGGGTGTGAGGCCTGTACTCTCTTTGCATAGATAAAATATGCATGTGCATATCTGAGGCCAGAAAGTTAGATTGGGGCCAGAATGTGGAAGTCCTTACCTGTGGGATACTAGGGAACCACCGAGGGTTTCGGAGAGAATCGTGTCTCTGATGTGCGGCATGCCGTGGAGCCGGGGGGTGACAGGGCAGGCTCATGCAGGGCACTCGCCGTGGCCGGAGGAGGAGAGAGGGCAGCCAGTGAGCTGAGCAATTCGGTGCCTGGGTCAGGAGGGGAAGAGGGAGTACAGGAAGGCGGATGAAGCTGCGAGTCTGCACCCCGAGGTCGCCGTTGCGCTTTGCCGGAAATCAGGAGAAGCAAGTGTGGACCTGACTCAGAGATACTTAGAGACACCAATGCAAGCTGCAAGTTTGGAAATACAGGAGGAGGCTTGGGGAAAATCTGGAGCAGGGAGCATTTGGGAGCCTCTTAGGTAGAAGTGCACGTCAAGTAGCCAGAGTGTGAGGCGTGCATGTCTGGAGAGAGGAGGCCAAAGGAAAGCCCACATTTGGAAATGGAGGAAGGGTTGGAAGACCCAGAGGAGGCCCTGCTTAGAGTCCAGAGAAGAGCTGGATGGCGCAGTTCACTAAAGCCCAGAGCCGAGGGTTTCCAGGAGAAAGTCCCAAGTGTTGCTGAAAACCAGGGGGCAGGACTCCAGTTGGAGCCTGTGAGGGGAGCCTGGCGGCCCTGATCCCTGAGAGCAGCCAGAGCCTGGGTGTCATGGTGGAAGTGGGTGGGAAGTGCAGGAAGCAGGTGGAGATGGTCCTTCAAGGCCTGGTGCTTCACACAGGTAGCCAGCTGTGGACCGAGACACAACTGGAGAGGGGCCTGAACCCAGAGCATCTCCAGGTGGAGGAGGGAGCCAGGAAGGGCAAAGGTATCCGGAAGAAAGGGGGCAGGCATGGAGCCAGGTCCCCAGGGAGGCTTCAGTCTTCTTTCCCTGTTCATGGACTGGTTGTTGGTTATTTTGAGTTCTCAAAGTCGTCCACTCGGTGCGGTCCAGAGAAAGTTCCCAGGGTCTCAAGCCGGAGCAGGCCTTGTGCTTTTCCGAACACTGTGCGTGTTGACTCAGGGTTACCGTCAATGGCTAATTCTAGCGTGTCTTTTGTTGAAGTCTGCAGAAGAGCCTCAACCAGCACCTGCTTTTGAAGAACTTAGAAAACTTGTGTTCTTCTGATTCTGGGATTTTTGCCTGAAATGCCTCGTATATTTTTGGCTAGGTGTTGTTAGCACTTGTGTTACAGCATTTGGAGCTCTGTATTTTTGTGATGTGCTAGCTGTGAGGATGTTTAAAATTAGATTCCTAGAAATCAGGTTATAGGAGCTCTCGGCCATACTTCATGGGTTATGTTTTGACCCCTCATAGTGGACCCCGTTGCAGTGGCTATTCTTAGTATTTGTGGAACACCTGACTGGTGATGCTAGGAGAATGTGATTTGTTTTCTTTGTAAGTCTAAAGTCTAACGACCTTGTAGAGTCTTTATACCTATCTCTTATAAATCAGCTTTAATATACTTGAAAATGTCCTCATTGTGCCCTTGAAAAGCAGGCTCACATTTTAAAAGTCATCCTTTTAAAATCCTTTTCTGCAGCCTGTGCCCTTTGTCTGTTTTGTTACCTTCACTGCAACATCATGAAACAGGGACAAGGGCTAGAATCTATTTCATACACAGAGCTTGAAACAGGGACAAGGACTAGAATCTCTGTTTCATACACAGAGCTGAACTGTGCTGAGCGACCTGCTATGCTGACGTCTGTTTCTGTCATGAGAGGGAACCCAGGCCTCTTGACTTTTCCTTTTGTACATTTTCAAAAAGCATATTTTTTCCTCTCTTGGGTCCATTCCATAGTGGGATTCTCTCCTAAGGCTGTTTCTTTGCGTTCCATTTTGACAATTATGATTTATTTCTGAGATGATGAAAGGGCAGTGAAAAGGCCTGGGAAAGAGAAAGCAGGAAGAGAAGGAATTGTCTCATGATTTTAGTCAGAAGGAAATCACTCAGACAGAAACGCTATTCCAAGTGGGTCAGATCCCAGGAAGTGGGATTGAATAAGTGACATGATATCGCACAACTGTTTTACATTCTTGCTGTTGCCAGGGGTAATGAAAAGAACGAGTATATTCATTCCGAGGTCAAATATATATCTTTGCTGACTCTGACTATAATTAGCAGAATTCGTTCAGTTCAAGTTTGAGAATACCTTTACAGAAGAGGGTCTTCGTGCACGTGTGCCTATTTCTATTTATATGTTCACACGTATTGGAGTATAAATGTGTGTGTGCTGTGTGTGAGACCTCATTATTTGAAACAAGAAATGTGCAGTAGAGCTTATTAATTACGGGAAGGTACATTTGGGGGATAAACCACTTTGTTTAGAATTGAATAATGGGGTCTTTGAGGGATGTATATATGTATGTGTGTTTGCATTTATGTGTATGAAAGTGTGTATTGCATGTATATGTGTTGCGCATGTATGTGTGCCTTTGCGTGTAATGTACATGTGCATGCATGTGTATATGTGTGCATGTGTATTTGTGTTGCATGTATGTGTGTGCATGTGTTACATGTTTAGGCACGACTGCACATATGTGCAAGTAGGCATGCATGGATGCTCATGTGTATATAGTTATACATGTATATTTGTGCATGTTATGTCTACGCACTTACGTATGTATGTGTGTCAGAATGTGTATGTATATGCATGTGTGTTTGAGTGTTGTGTGTATGCTTGTGCGTGTGTGTTTGAGTGTTGTATGTTTGTGTGCGTGTGTTTGAGTGTTGTGTGTATGTGTATGTATGTGTTATGTGGTGGTATTATGTGATTATGTGAACGTGTGTGCATGTGTGAATGTATGTATTGCATATAGGTGTGCGTGTCCGTGTGTGTGTGTGTGTGATATGTGTCTGTGCATGCATGCATGTGCACATTTGATTTGTGAATCCTCTCTTGGAGGGGCATGTTCCTGGAGACAGTGCATGGGATCCTCCGCTGTCCTCTCAGGGAGAGAGACATTGTGAAAGTTCGAGCCATTAGGTAAACATGCCTGATGTTCTATAAAATATATATTTAAATATACCACTGGGGTTAAATATATGTTAAATGGGTGCAAAGCTGTTATATTGCATTAAAAGTCATGTTAGTACTTCCTGGTTAAAGGCTTTGTGAATGATTTCCTGTACATGGGACATAATACACCACACAGAATTACAGCAGGTCAATGGTATTTGCCAGGAGGTCTGGCTTATGATTGGTATTTCTAGTTGCAGACATGCAGGTTGAGCTTTGCTGGACTTAGAGGAGGGTCATTGACTCTGCCCACTGAATGATACCAGCGTCTCTGCTGCTTCCTTTTTCTGCTGGCTTCATCCAGAGCTGGGACAGCTGCTCTCAGACGCATTGTACTTTTTTCTACATAAAAATCTGCAGCATTTGTTAGCAGTCCAGTAGCAGACCGAGTGGCAGGTCCAGGGGCAGGTCCAGCGTCAGGTCCAGCATCAGGTCCAGCGGCAGGTCCAGCATCAGGTCCAGGAACAGGTCCAGCGGCAGGTCCAGCAGCAGGTCCAGTGTCAGGTCCAGCGGCAGGTCCAGCCAACTTTCCACATGGCCCATGTGAAAATGTACCCTCTCCCTTCCATTTTTTAAAGCAGTATCATTAGTAGAGCCTACTGCCATTTCTCCTTGAGCTCCTCACAGTGGATGGTAAGCATTTGCTTTATTAAAGCAAAGTTCCGTGCTCTTTGTGCTAAGTCCCCTCTGCCTTTCTGTGAGAGGCTAGAATTGGGATCGACCCTCAGCTGTGCCAGAGCCTTGGTACATGTCTCAGTTCTGGAATCTACTCTGTGCTTGTTGCCTTCCATCCACCGACAGCCGTCTGTCTTCCTGTCACTCCTTCAACATGGAGTCCAGCAGTGTGCACACAGGTGAGCCTGTGTGAATGCTGGTTTTGTAGGATCTTATCGGGACCTTAGTCATCTTTTCACTAGGAAACCAGACACTGCAAAGGACTTAAAGAAAAGCCCAAAGAAGCCGTATCAGTAGAATCATAGAGACAGAATTCTACAACCATGGGAAATGGCATTGATTATCATGAAATGTGCATTTATGTGAGGCATAGTAAAACATCACATTTCTTACTGGGTAAGAGCTTGGAAAAGATTATGAAAGTATAACTGACTCTACTCTTGTATCGTAGAACATGGTAAAATGATGCAAGGTATTGTATAGAATGGAACAAACAGAATATAATTATATAGAGTAGCGCAGAATAGAACAAATAGCATAATGTTATATAGGGTAGCATAGAATAGAAGAAACAGTGTAACATTATGTAGTATAGTATACAATAGGAAAAATCGTATTACATGGTCTAGAATAGAACAAGTGGGATAGTATTGTAGAGTATTCAGTTGAACTAATGACGTAGTATTGCATAGCATAATACAATCTAGATTAGAACACACAGCATAGTATTAATATTACGTAGTGTGGTGTGGAATAGTAGAGTCGCATGGCACAGAACAGAGAGGATAGTGTTCTGTAGCACTGATGCAGGAGTTTTGCTCTTTAGCTCAGCTGGGTCCAGGTTCTTGTCTCATGACCAGGAAGAAACAGGCACGGGGACATCGAAGAGTGAGTGCAGTGGAACTCGTTAAGCTAAAAGTTAAGCTCTCAGCGAAAAGAGGGGTCCTGAGAGCAGATTGCTGGTCGCCCCCTTCCCAGTTGACTACAAGGGCTTTTATATAGAAGCTGATGGGGCTGGTCTCGCTGTCTAAGGAGCAAATATCTGGTGGTTCCACCCCATTCCCTCGTGTGCATGGGGACCTTTAGTCTGCTGTGAGCATGTTTAGGAGGGCCCCCCCGTGCAAGTCCCCCTATCTGCACAAAACATGGGCTGGAGGCTCTCTGGGACCCTTCCCTTACTGTCTGCCTAAAGCAAGCTGGCTAACTCCTTTCTGTATAGAAGAAAATAGAATAGAATAGAACAGATAGTACAGCATTTTATAGTATGGAGTGAAGCTGTAGTATTCTATCATAGAGAATGGAATAGTATAGAATAGAACAAACAGATCGTACTAGTGTAGTATAGAATAGTAGCCTCATGCAGCACGGAGCAGGGTTGTGCTCCCTATGTACAGAGTGTAACCACCAGGAGAGCATTCTTCAGTGGGGCGTCACTGGCCCTTCATATTTCTTTGGTTCTGCGGAAATGAGGAGAGGAAGTTAATAGAGGGGGAGGAGGTTGGCTTTCTTACTTTTAAGGCGCTCATTACTTCTTGGGGATCATTTGATGGTCCCCTTTGGTAGTGTTCTGTGATGCAGTCTCTGTACTCTGTGTAGGGTGAAATGTGGGGCAGTCTGTGGACTCTGTGTAGGGTGAAATGTGGAGCAGTCTGTGGACTCTGTGTAGGGTGAAACATGAAGCAGTTGAGAAAGGATGAAGTCAGAAGTAGCTCAGCAGAGATGCACCAACTCTTACCTGGGAGACTGTGGAGCAGTCTGTGGACTCTGTGTAGGGTGAAATGAGGTGTTTTGTGTGAATTGTTGTCTCATGCCTGGCACATGGCAGAGCCTCCGTGGATCTTGCCGTCGTGAACCCTCTGATAACTTCTCTACAGTGCCGTCCACACTATAAATACCACACATTGTGGGAAGTCCAGGCCTTTTCAAAGGCTGGGTTTCATTTTAACAAAATTGTTATGCCCTGCTTATTTGGAATGGCCAGATCATCCTGCACTTCTGACTTCACCTGTCCAGCTGGGTACACCTCCCTGCGTGCTGCCAAGGTTTACGGCGGAATTCCCTGACGCCACTACCCTCACTGTCTGCACCTGAATCTGCTGTGGGGTGATTTCCTTATTGGACTTGTCTGGGGACCTCCTGAGGGGTGGATGGGTGAGGACTGGGTTATCTGGGGAAGGTGTTCATGGCATTCCTGTTTGCAGTCTGTGTCTCTGTTGGAAGAGATGCTTTTAGCACATCCGTTAATCCAGACGTGATTAGCAAGGAGTGTCTCTCCCAGGTAAGAGTTGGTGCATCTCTGCTGAGCTACTTCTGACTTCATCCTTTTTCAAGTCTGTTACAAAGAGAACTTTGGTTTCTCAAGGTTTAAGAATTGATGTCAAAGAGCAATTTAGTGTTCTTTTTGAGTCACCAGCCTTGCTGTGGATGATTCATGAGTCTTTGGTGGTTAGGGCCACAGCACAATCGGTGGGCCGTCTGTTCCCCACCCTGGTGGATACTTTCTCACCCAAAGAAATGTATTCTGTTAACATGTCTCAGTTAGAATATTTTAGTAGGAGACAGAGTTATGGCTCTTGTTTTAATTTGTAATAGATGATTACTGTAGCAGGGTCAAGGTTGAGACTTGCAGTGTAGCTCATGGAAAACATTGATTAGAAACACCCAAAATATATCACCAGCTTTGTTGCTGCAGCTCCAAGGGACTAGGAATGCATATATATTTTTTCTTTTGTTATTATTTATTATTTTTATTTTTGAGACAGAGTCTTGCTCTGTCACCCAGGCTGGATTGCAGTGGCATAATCTCAGCTCACTGTAACCTCTGCTTCCAGGGTTCAAGAGAATCTTGTGTCTCAGCCTCCCAAGTAGCTGGGATTACATGTGCCTGCCACCATGCCCAGCTAATTTTTGTATTTTTAGTAGAGACAGGGGTCTCACCGTGTTGGCCAGGCTGGTCTTGAACTCCTGACCTCAAGGGATCTGCCAACCTTGGCCTCCCAAAGTGCTGACATTACACACATGAGCCACTGTGCCTGGCCGCCATGATCATTTTAAATGTGGCACTGAATATCTGCCTTTTTTTTTTTTTTTTAAGAAGTGCAAATGTTACCTCTCACACCTCTATTCTGTTGCTGGCCTGGGCTGGCCAGCAGGGTTCCCAGGCTCGAGGCCATGTCTGAAGTGTTGTTGGACAGTGTGGATCTGTGACCCCTTGGTCTTTGGGGACGTGGGGCACCCCGAGACACCCACAGTCTTGCGAGGGCTTACGGCTCTGTGTGTGGCTGCTGTGAGGCAGCCTTCGGTGGGGAGGAAGGAGAGCAGAGCCCATCTGTCCTGGTGTGGAAAATGCCCAAGAAACCAAAGAAATGGTACAAAAAAATATCATCTGCCCTGGTGCCATTTCTTTAAAAAAAAAAAAAAAAAAAAAATTCACTCTGAATGTGGTTCTGTGCTTGAGGAGGATAGAAAATACCTGGAAAGGCACAGAAAGTGTTCTTATGGGGTCAGCGCCGGGAAGTGGGATGGGAGGCTTGGGAGTGTGTGCAAAGGAGGAAGTGGCATATTTTATTCTAGTTTATTTGGTAGAGCAAGTGATGAAAGTGAAGCTTGAGTGATCAGAGCAGCTCGGCCTTGCCATGGGTAGATCCCAGCGTGTCCCGCCTCCCGCCTGCAGCTGCAGCTCTGTTTCTCAGTCACAAATGAGACAGGTGGCCTGAGGTTGTGGGCCGAGGAGGGGCAGCTCGGTGTCCCCAGCACCTGACTGTCCAGGCTGCTTTTGGGCCAGCCTGAGGGAAGGGGCGGAGGAGAGCTGGGAGGGTGCACAGTGCGTCCTCCTCCCCCGCCCTGGGACTGAGGTAAGCCCAGGCTGCTGTCAGGATGGAGGAAGATGCCCTCAGGACGGAGGAAGAGGCCGATGGAGTTTGGTCAGCAGCCAGTGTTGTCTTTCCCACAGGGGATACGCAGTGCCCCAACTAGCAGGAAAAAACTCTGCTTTAGTTTTTAAATTTTGCTCATTCTCTTTATCGTGCTGGTCATGGTAAGATTTGGATATTGTTGGTAGGAATCAGTGTCAATTGCGTACAGTTGACTCTTGTCCAACACAAGCTTGAGCTTTGCGGGTCAACTTATAGGTGGATTTTTTCAACCAAACTCAGGGAGAAAATACAGTGTTCTGCCACGTGAAACGCATGTCGGAGGGCTGATTCTTTGTACACGCAGAAAATACAGTGTTCCTGCCATGTGAAACGCGTGTCGGAGGGCCGACTCTTTGTACACGCAGGTTCGGCAGGTCCACCTGTGGGGCTTGAATGTGCCTGGATTTGGTGTCCATGGGGTCCTGGAACCGACTCCCTGAGTCCAGCGAGGCTGGCCCCGGGATTGACTCCTTGAGGACAGCGAGGCTGGCCCCGGGACCGGCTCCCTGAGGACAGCGAGGCTGTTTCTAGTAGCAGGTGGTTTATTTTGTGTTTTCCCCCTGGCTCCACACCCCGTTCTCAAAGACACGGCTGTCACAGGGGGACCAGCTGGGGCAGGGGAAGAGTGGAGGGCACCTGGTAGAAGTGGCCGTGGACTCTCTTAGGAACGATAACCGTGACACCTACCGTAGACGAAGATGTTGTTGGTCTGCACTCTTCTCGTGTTGGTCTGGGGCATACAGTGGCCGTGGGCTGGTGTGGTCCACAGCCCCGGTCTGGGGCATGCAGTGGCTTTGGGCTGGTGTGGTCCACAGCCCCGGGCTCCGTGGTCCCTGACCCTGAAATCCCATCCGGTCCTGTGTCACCTTGGGCCAGCTGTCTCCTGAGGGGAAGGGAACAGGGAACAGCCCTCCCCGCATGGCCTCCCCAGCACCACCCACCCCCAGGACTTCCAGTGTTGACCCTGCTGGGGGCTCCTCTCTCCTGGGGGGACCTTGTCCCAACAAGAGGACTCCATGGGCTGCAGGAGGTGTCGAGCTATTTTCTCTCCTGGAACTGGGTTGCTGGCAGCTCCCAGATGCAGGAGGAAAGGCTCAGAAGTGCCTTCATAATAACGAGTTGTTGACGTGAACTTTGGACAGCAAACACTGCTTACATTTCCTTTTCCATTTTGATGCGTTAATGGTGTGCGGCAACACCGTGACACACGGGGATGCAGGTGATGGGTGACCCCCCCGCAAGGGGGCCATGCACCTGTTTGATAAGAAGGCATGCTTCTCTTACTGCAAATAAAAACTTTTAATGGTTTTCTGCCAGAAAGACCCTGTCCTTTATGTAGGATACATAGCGGATCATTTGGCAAGGGATTGGGGATTTGGGGTTAAACTAAAAACAAATTAATTTTATTTTGTAGCACTCTGAACCCATTTGAGTTAATTATTCATTGAGAATTTGAATAGCACACACTGTTCTGACTTCCAATTTCCCCCTAATGAACGGCATTTGCTGTAACATGACAAAACCCTTAGTCTTAGAATTACTGGGTAATGTGGAAAAAGTCAAAGTTGGTTCTCTGTTGTTTTGCTTTAAGGAAATTATATTACTTTGCAGCCACTTAGTTTTCTCCTTTCCAGTAAGAAAAATTGCTTTCTTACTACCTGAAAATTCGTGAAGGTCAAGGGGACACAGGCTGCAGTGCATTAAAAGCCACCATCAAATGTGGACGTGGACCGAGTTTTCCCCTGTTCTCTCCCACCATCAAATGTGGACGTGGACTCAGTTTCCCCCTGGTCTCGCCCATCATCAAATGTGGACTTTGACCCAGTTTCCCCGTGTTCTCGCCCATCATCAAACGTGGACGTGGACCCAGTTTCCCCCGTTCTTTCCCACCATCAAATGTGGACGTGGACCCAGCTTCCCCCTGTTCTTGCTAACCATCAAATGTGGACTTGGACACACTTTCCCTCTGTTCTTGCCCACCATCAAATGTGGACACGGATTCAGTTTCCCTCTGTTCTTGCCCACCATCAAATATAGATGTGGACCTAGTTACCTTCTGTTCTCACCCACCATCAAATGTGGGTATGGACCCAATTTCCTTCTGTTCTTGCCCACCATCAAATGTGGGCATGGACTCAGTTTCCCTCGGTTCGTGCCTACCTTGCCACCATGGCTCATTTCACAATCACTCAGGAAAGGAAGAAACATTATTTTTAATAGGCATGAAGGCAGTTGTTTTTAACCTAAGGAACAGGACATAATTCCAGCAATGGGAATGACCAGCCGAGTGGGTCTGTGTGAGGTTTGGAAGAAAAAAAGGATTTTAACTTCCCCTCTCTGTGTGTGCCCACCTCCTCCAGTTGAGAGTCACAGATTTAATTACTTTAATTTTGAGCTTAAAATAATTTGACAACCTAACAAAAACTACTACAGTCCTATAAAATTCTGCTGTGTGTTTGGTTTTTCAGTTGCTTTTCTGAATATGGTAAATGAATGCATTATGAGTTGTTATTTTAGTAATTGCTGTAAAAATTAATGTATGTTATAACCAAGTGTTATAAAGTTAATTTAGCACCAAAGTAAAGCTAAAGCTGCATTGATTTCCCAGTGTAGTTGTGCATAACAACGGCTCCATGAGGCAGGGGCTGTGACCCTGCAGTCTGGTGGAAGCAGGTGCCACCTGGCTGGTGCGTTCGCTGCCCGTCCCCTCTTGCTGCCAGGCAGCTTTGCAGTTTCCAGGCTATGCGGGAGTTGAGGCCGGTGGTCAGTAAGAGACGGTGGGGAGTTGGGTGGTGCAGGTTGGCGTGGGGTGGAAGGAGGCGTGGAGAGCCTGGGGAAGCCTGGACAGCAGCTCCGGTACCTGCACAGGGGGGCAGGGTGCAGCGGCACGGGACAGTGAGTAGCTCCTGGAAACAGCCGTTGGGGTTTTTATAGATGAGTCTGTCTTCAGCTCTGCATCCCTTTCCTGCTGAGTCCGGGTGGAGGGTGGAGGCGTCGAGCGCTTGTTTCTCCAGGTGAGGGCCCATCGGACACAGCCAGTGTTTCCTGGAGTCCCCTCACCTGGGAACGTGCCCCTGCACTTTTCAGAACAAAAGAAATCTTAGTTAAACTTGACACATCACCTTTCCAGAAGGTATTTAAGTCTGTATGCCTGTTAAGTCACCTAACTTTAAAGAGTAATGATACAATATGCTTCTTTTTTGGGGAGAAAACCTAGCTGATTTAAAAGATAAAATCAGAGGTTGGGGTCGCAGCATTTTGGAGGAGACTTGGTTTATGTCCTAGTGGGCAGCAGTGTTTCCTCAACTATGGTGTTTGCTCTATTATTACATTACAGAGGTGACACTTCAAGCATAGGGAAATGGAAGGCAAAACAGAGCCCCCATTCAGAGATAAACGTTATCAACATATTCATGCACTTCCTTCTGCTGTTTTTGCTCTTCACTTTTTATTTTAAGGCCACGTTCGTAGGATGGATATATAATTGTTTATGGTGACTTTAAAAGCACCTTTCTTGCTAAAAAGAGTATTTTTTCAGTCTGGAAAATTTAGACAACATGTTTTGTTTAAAAATTAATTATAATACCACCGTGAAGTCATCAATGTTTTTATACATTTTCTTGGTCTCTTTATGGACTTAATAGATACAATTTAACAAATTGGAAATAACGTAATATTATGCATAAAATGTTTCTTGGCATTAGAGATGGAGCAGAGAGGAGGCACAGGGCTTCCCGCTGGCTGAGGTCCTCCCAGGGTGTGACCAGCAGCCTCCCAAGTTTAGGGTCTGCACGGAGTAAGATTTCTAAATTGCCTTACACCACAACCCCTGCAGCCACGCGTCCCTTTGATAAGGGGGTGTACTCTGATAGATTTTTCAAGACAAGAGTTTGCTGGATCTGAGGCTGTTTCAGCTGCTTCTGGAGACGGCAGCTCTGGGACGTTTGTGCCAGCTCTCCCTCAAGACCCCACGGATGCCACATCCTCATCTTTTGGAACCCAGTGTTGTAGAGGAGAAATCTGAAGCCAGTTTGATTTTTGCTTCTTGGTAGGAAACTGATGTTTTCAGGCTTTTCCCCTTTATTTCCATAATGAAGATGATGTCCAACCTCATCCAGAGGTGTGTTTGTTACCTTGTCGGGAATGTCCAGCCCTTATGTCCCCCTTCAGGTCCTCAGTCCCTTTCTCAACTTCCTCGCAATCCTCCCCATCTCATCCATCTTCACTGTAATTCTGTTATTTTTTCATTTTTGTGCTCAGTTTCCCATGCGACTTTTGTTCTTGTTTCACAGATGCCCGTGCCAAACTTTATGTCTGGGGCTCGAGGGCCGTGTTTTATTCTGTCTGCCTCTGCATGTACTTTTGAGAAGTGGGGTTGGAGGTTGCCCCCCAGGTGCTGTTTCAGCTGGACCTGCCCAGACTCTGTGAATTGGGGGCGTCGGGCAAATCCCATGTGGCTCTATGGTGGGCCGTGCTGCTGAACCGTACATCTGAGGTTTGGGGGCCGTGTTTCATTCTGTCTGCCTCTGAATGTACTTTTGAGAAGTGAGGGTGGGGGTTGCCCCCTGGGTGTTTCAGCTGCACCTGCCCAGACTCCCTGAAGTGGGAACGTCGGGCAGAACCCGTGTGGCACTACAGTGGGCTCTGGTGCTGACAGAGCAAGAAGCCGCACTCCCAGGACGTGCTTGCAGCTGTGGGCAGGACTGGGATTGTGACAGGATCATTTCTTTCTCTAAAATACATCTCAACTGTTATCCAGAGGGTTGGCTGTAGGCTTTCAACAGCTTCACTCTTCTTAGTTACCAGGAGACAATTCACTAAACAGAGTTGCTGTCAGGGTTTAATTAGGAATTTCTGCGAGAGGCTGGTGGTACAGCTCCCTCTGCAAGCCTCCTGCAGCCTACCCGTCCCCACTCTTGGGCCCAGCCACCTGCATTGGTCTGTGGAGACTGCACATTCTCTGTTCTCCTAAGGGGCTCCTGGACTTTGGGACAGCCTTGGTAAGTTGATGTGTAACTCCCAGTCTCTTCTCTCTTTAAGTAAGTACGTTCATGGAATCCTGATCTTCGAAATTGTTTCATCTTTGTAAAACAGCCATAGTTTCCTAAGCCACCTTGTGTCTGAGTGTGAATCACTTGTTATTTTTCACTGCAGAATGAACAGAACTGGAATCATAAGATTTAGAGGGTGATGAAAAGACAGAGGTTAGCATATTCCATTTTCTCACCTTTTCCTTACACTTTTTCCTTAAATGCACCCCTCGTATGTCTGTGAAGTTCTTCCCAATTCTGTAACGTCACTCCATCCGTAAGTGGAACATTTGTGAACAGTAACAAGTATTGATGTATACACCTCTGCAACCCCGCTGGAATTAATGCTTTTTATTTATGAATGGATGGTCATCAGATGGCCAGAGGGATTCCCTGTGAATTGCGGGGGTCCTCATGCCTGCTTGTGAGTGACATGCACATGGCGAGGGCTAGGGAATCTGAGTCTCTGTGATTCGAGTAGTGACATCGTTTACGCAAGGCAGGTGGATGACTCTTTGAGCTTGGCATGCTCCTGGGTGGCACAGCACAGCTGACATGGAGTGGGGCAAGGGCTTGTTCCACGAGTTTCTGTGTTTTTGTTGTTGTTGTTGTTGTTGTTGTTTTTGAGATGGAGTCTCTCTCTGTCACTCAGGCTGGAGTGCAGTGGCGCGATCCAGGCTCACTGAAAGCTCCACCTCCCGTGTTCGCACCATTCTCCTGCCTCAGCCTCCCGAGTAGCTGGGACTACAGGTGCCCACACCACGCCCTGCTAAATTTTTTGTATTTTTAGTAGAGACGAGGTTTCACAGTGTTAACCAGGATGGTCTCGATCTCCTGACATTGTGATCCATCCGCCTTGGCCTCCTGAAGTGCTGGGATTGCAGGCGTGAGCCACCGTGCCTGGCCTGTTTTTGTTTTTTTGAGACGGAGTCTTGCTCTGTCATCCAGATTGAAGTGCAGTGTCATGATCTAGGCTCACTGCAACCTCCACTCACTGCAACCTCCGCCTTTCAGTTCGAGAAATTCTCTTGCCTCAGCCCCCCTAGTAGCTGGGATTACAGGCATGTGCCACCATGTCTGGCTGATTTTTGTATTTTTAGTAGAGACAGGATTTTGCCATGTTGGTCAGCTGGTCTTAAACTGTTGGCCCCATGTGATCCACCCGCCTTGGCCTCCCAAAGTGCTGAGATTACAGGCATGGGCCACTGCACCCGGCCCTGTGTTTGACTCTTAAATCTTCTTTTTCTTCTTAATATTTCTGTTTCTGGACGGCCACTCAGTGGATATGGAGGAAGAGTTCACAGATGTCCGTATTACATTTCTTACTTAAATTAGCCTCCCTTGAACACTGCTATAGGGTACAGATGCATGAAGGGCTGAAAGGGTGGTTACGTCCCAGTAAGTGTGAGCGTGGAGCTGGTCTGTGAGACCCCGGTGCCAGTGAAGGCACCCGTGTGAGATGGCCTGGGATGGGGGTGTTCAGAGCCCTGACCGTGGCACACACCCTTCAGCTTTGCTGTTTCAGGCCATTGCTCTGGTCATCAGTGAGCAGAAGGTCTAACAGCAGTGATATTTATCACTAGCTGTGTTGGCCAATGTGTTAGGAGGGTGAACCTGTTTGACTTAAGCTGTTTGACGGGTTTGCATTTAAATAGACAACTGGTGACCTGGTGCCTGGACGCTTGCTCTGTGACTTGCCCTACGTGGCTTCTCCCTCTGGTATGCGTTAGATGAGATGGGCGTGTTTAGGGTGGTGTGGCCCTAGACTAGAAATGCAAACCCTGCCTCACCCCAGATCTGCCCCACCCCAGTGTGACTTTTGGAGGTGGAGGCCCAGCATCCTTCACCTGCCCTCCAGGGTGATGCTGAGGATGCTGAGGTTTCAGAGCGCTGCTTTGTTGGCACTCCAGCAAGTCCTGCTTAAAGAGGCCAGGATCTGAAATGGCAGGTTACCAAATTGTATAGCAGAAAAATAGAAACGTTTCCTTAGAATGGGCGTAGGAAGAAAAATGATTTCCTTCACCATATCTGGAAAAGATTTCAAATTAGCAGGCACTATTTGGAATTATTAGTGGTCTCCTGTATTTCTTATCTTTTTTTTGTTTTTTGTTTTTTCTTTATTTTGATACAGGGTCTCACCCTGATGCCCAGGCTGGAGTGCAGTGGTGCAATCTTGGCTCCCTGCAACCTCTGCCTCCTGGACTCAGGTGATCGTCTCACCTCAGCCCCCTGAGTATCTGGGACTACAGGCACGATACCATACCTGGCTAATTTTTTTTTTTTTTTTTTTTTTTTTTTTTTTTGTAGAGACGAGTCTTGCTATGTTGCCCAGGGTGGTCTCAAATTCAAGCATTTGTCCTGCCTCAGTCTCCCAAAATGCTTCTGTACCCCTGACCCAACAAGGAAGGACAAGAGGCGTGAGCCACACTCCTGGCCTCCTGTCTTTCCTTGTTGGAGCAGGGATGTAGTAGCACTTGCCGCAGCTGACTTGAGTATATCTCGTTTTGCTTTGTTTTCGTCACGGGTAACCTGGCAGTGCTGCTGGCCAGCTGTTTTTTCGATGGACTGGCAGAAAATCAAACTGAGACCCGGGTTCCTTTCTCCCCGGGTACTGACCAGGTGGGAGAGGAAGGACGTTATCTGAGTATCAACTTCATGAGGGCTGGTGGGGAAACGTCAACTTTAAGGTGCCTGGGATCTAAGGCATGGAACCCAGAGTGCAGCGGAACATAGGGGATGTATCCTTGGGAGCAGAGACGTGCGGACCAGTGCCCTCGTTCCTGGCAGGTTCTGAGTGCAAGAAAAGGTTAGTGACCCAGCCGAAGTCACGGAGCAACCTGCCAAGACCTGCCTGGATGTGTGGCTGGCATCTGTGCTGGCCCCAAAACTGCCCATTTGGGGATTCCTTGCAGTTTCAGACCCATCTAGGGGTCCGGAGAGGGTCCCAACCATGACCTCAAAGAACGAGGTGTTGCCTTGAGATCCTCCAAGGTGAGGGTAGGAATTTTTTTTTTTTTCAATTAGCAATAATTTGTTGTGAATGATCTTGGACCTATTTTCCACTTCTTTGTATAGGAAGAGAGACAGAATAAAAAGTCTCAATGTGCCAGATGCCATGTAATGAAGTCGTGGGGTTAACATTGTTGATTATTATGTAACATCACGTTAAGTGGAACATATTCACACGTGTCCACAGCGTGTGCGTGTGCCCAGTCCGATGAGCACGTTGGGTTGGGGTCGCTGCTGGTTCATGCAGCCCCTCTGGGTGGTGCTTTCTCTGTGACTTGCCCAACACCTTTGCTGCTGCCTCTGTTGGAGTTCAGCCTTGACCAGCCTTGCTGCCACCAGGTTCTCGGGGCCTGTGCACCCTCTTCCCCGCGCGCACCCTCTACCCCGCGTGCACCTTCTTCCTGGGGCACACCCTCGTCTCCGCGAGCACCCTCGTCCTCCGTCCTGCCCACCCGGGGTCTGCTGTGTGTTTCTACTCAGCCCATGCCTGCCTCTTGCTGTGAGCTCAGTTTATTGAGGTGCGGTGAGAAACCAACAGAGGGGAGCAGTGTCCCAGCTTGTCAGGGCAGGAGGGAGCCTTGGGCATCTCTTCCCCAACTCTGGCGACCCACTCTTCGCGATATAGTGCTGGGGAGAGAGGTGAGTTCTAAAGGTAAGACGGCCGTGATTTCCTGAGTCTTAATTACCTAACACTGGGTCATCTGCCATGTCGCCTCATCGAAGGGCACCTCTAGAGACAAAGCAAAGCCTCTGGTGGCCGTGGGCGGGGTGGCCATGCCTGTCTGTGGGTTCTGTAGAACCTACCCAAAGCCCCTCCAGCCGTGGGGATGTTCAGGCACTTGCCGCCTGTAGGAAGTGTGCGTTAGCCGCGTGGTAGGTGCGGACGCCTGGAGGGACAGGCACAGGCCCACAGGCGTGTTGAGTGTGGGAGATTTAGCCACGTGGGGACGTGTGGCGGGATAGGCACAGGACCACAGGCGTGGCGGGTGTGAGAGAAAGTGCACAGAGTGCCCAGCAGATGGCGTGTGGTCAGCGGAAGCCGTGAACACAGGCCGGGCTCGGGAGACACATTTGGAAATACACTTTAAGCAACATCAATGGATAATGCTGTGATTTGGTTTCCTCCCGTGGTCCAAAACACGTTCTAGAGATGCCGCTGCTTTGTGTGTACCTGAGACAAGGGTCTAAATGTATTAGGGCCTTGATGTAATCTGTAAGACAGGTACAAAATGCCTATTTCAACGAGGCACTGAACAAGAAAGCGTGCTCTATTCAGTGCAATGAGAATGCTTCATTGTCATAAGCAAAGTAAAATGCCTCCAACGCGAGCTTGCCATGTGTTTAATGACCTTGGACACGAGCCTCCTAAACCTGCCAGAAAGTGCTTCCAGCGTGGCTTCATGCAGTGGTTTCATGCAGTGGCTTCAGTGGAGAATGTGCATATGTGGCTGATACTGAGAGCTGCGCAGCACCCTCCTGACCTGACGCATGCCCATGTGTGGACCGTGAGCCGGGCAGCACCCTCCCGACCTGACGCATCCCCACGTGTGGGCCATGAGCCGGGCATCCTGACCTGACAGGTCCGCATGTGTGGACCATGAGCCAGGCAGCACCCTCTTGACCTGACGGGTCTCCTTGTGCCCATTGTGGGACCTCCGTCAGTCAAACAAGTGACACATGTCAAACTGAATGCAGGGAGGAGGGTCCAGGATTGCACGCAGGCTCCATGTCTCATCCTTCTGAGGCCTTCTGGGAAGCCAGGAGGGCAGTGGGGTCTTTTGCGTGTTTCCTCCTGGTGGCTATGAATTTGTACCAATGGCTTTTTGCAAAAGGGCCCGGAGGCGGAATCAGACCCTGTCTTAGAAAGGATGACGTCTTCACGGGCACCTCTTTCCGCCACTCTAGTGCTCCTGTGATTTTTCAATATGTGCACCCTGCAGACTTCAGCCTGTTGGTGTCTTGGGGGAATAGATACCAGGATTGTTCCAATGTGTGCAAACCTGAAACAGGAATTTCTCTGCATTAAGTTGGTCACCAAAATGGGAGGTAAGGGGAGAGGGGAAGGAACTTCTTGGCCTCATCAGCCCTTTTCTTGAAACTCACAGTCAAACTTTGTCAAATTCTAGATGATGGTGCTTTAGTCGATGCATTTATGTATGTTATGTCTTGTTTTCTGAGTATGGTGCTTCGAGAATTTAAATATTAAGGTGAAATTGCCATGCACGGTTGAATTGGCACCATAATTTGACTCTCTGTAAAGCCTTTTGGTTTTCTGTTAGAGTGACTTACCATTTTTTGAGTTAACTGAAACAAACTATGCTGTCAGCACGAAGGAACCACTGTACAGTTAGGACATCCAATTAAATAGAATTCTCCTAAATAGAGCGTGCTCTTTTCATAAATTTTAAAAATTCATCTATTCATCAAACACATATTGAGTACTTATCACCCTGGTTGCTAGTCACTGTTCATATATATTTTTAAGGAATTACTTCCACCTAGCTCTGAAATAACATTGTATTTAGAATTTAGCCCAGAGGTGATTAAGCATGAACTTTTCTCAGCAGTCTTGTTTTCATTTTTACTTGAGAGCATGTTCTCAGACTCGGTGCCCAGCTGACGTTACTGTGCATTGCCCCAGGCACACACCTGGCCGGCGCTGTGTCTCTGGGGCTTTAGAGCAGGAAGGAAGGGCTGCCAGGTGTCTGGCCCTTCCATGTTTCCCTGGGGGAAGGATTAGGCCTTGGGCAGGAGTCTTGGCTTGTCTTACTGGATTAGCTGGTGTCATTCAGTCAGCTCTGCCTTGGTGTTAAGCTCTGGACTGACTCTGACCTCTGAATGGCAGAGGAGAGGATGGCGTTTTAGAATCAGTCATGCAGACCGGCGCACCCAGCAGGTCTCGGATTAAAAGTGGTGGCAATTGATCACTTCCCTTTTTGGGAGAACTGTGTGGATTGACTCAGACTTCTTTCTTTTGATTTTATCTTGAGACTTTGCAGAAGCAAAAATGCCTTTAAAAAATTAAATGATGGGCTTTTGTAATGTTTGTGTCTCCCCAAGATTCACAAGTTGGAATCCTCACCGCGAGGAGATAGTGCTAGGAGGGGGAGCTTTGGGCGGTGAGGAGGTCGTGAGGGTCTCATAAATGGGATTTGTGCCCTCAAAAAAGGGACTACAGAGAGCTCCCTCGCTCCTTCCATGGTGTGCGGACCCAGTGAGAAGCGCTGTCTATGAACCAGGAAGCCCTCACCAGGCCAACCTGTCATGCCTTGACTATGGACTTCCCAGCCTGAGACTGAGACTGAGAGCTGTGAGAAATGAACTTGTGTCATTTGCCAGCCCCTGCCCAGCCTGTGGTGTGTTGTTAGAGCAGCCTGGGTGAACGAAGGCAGGTCGTGAATTTTCTGTCATGCTTTCTGGCTTCAGATACTTGCTAGGGAGATGTCACCATCTTACCCAGGTGGAAGTGTCTGGAATCAGACGTTCCGTTATGATTTGACCTTGTTCTTGCCCCACGCCTGTGCCGTTCACACCTCCAGGTGTCTCGGCTGCCCGCGGCCCCTCCAAACGTTTCTGATTCGGGGTGTGGTGCTGGTCGCGGCCGTGCCGTCAGTGACCAGGAGTAGGAGCTCGCGCCCCTCGTGAAGCAGCAGCCTCACCCGGAAGCTGCCGAGAAGCATTTGACAGAAGGTGATCGCGCCTCAAGACTGAAACTTCCTGTTTACAGGGAATGGAGGTGCATAGTAGGGAATTTCATGATGGCCCTAGAAACAGATGCCTCTGGGGTAGGGGATATTCTGCAGGACAATGCAATGATCTTCTCGAAAAGTGAAGATCACAGATAAAAGGGGTGCGAGGCTGTCCCTGACTAAGACGGGGAAGGAGAGTCACTCAGCACAGTGTGTGGCCCGGATAGAAAAGACGTTTTCGGAACGACTGTGCTACCTGAACATAACCTGGACAACGATGCTCTGAAATCATTCTTGTCTGCCGATGATGGTACTGCGGCTGCAGAGGGGCCTTTATTCCTAGGGAACGTGTGCCTGAGGACTCGGTGAGGCAGCAGGAGCCTCTCACCTTCAAGTGGCTCCAGAGAAGAAACAAATCTGTCTCTCTGTCTGATCTACAGAGAGAGTGAGAAAGCAAATCTAACGAAATGTTAGCAGTTGTTGGAGCTCCACGTGGAGAAAACTTGACCACTCGTTGTACTGTTCTTCCACTTTTTAAATATGTTTGAACATTTTCATAATGAAAATGTGGGAAAGTAAAAATAAATCTGGAAATTAGAACGGAAGTGAGCCCAGCCAAGCGCTCTTGGGTTAAGCCGGGAAGAGCCAACGGTCCGTTGGTGTTCTCTCGACTCGTCGTGGGGATTTCCTCCTCCTGGGTTCACCACCTAGTTTTCCTTGTGATAGTTATTTTATACATAGCTATGAGCATAGGTGATACTGAAAACACACGTTTAGTGTGGTTTGTCATTAAGAATTTGGAGAACTGGCTAAATAAACCACTTGTACAGAGTTGAGATGAGCACTACCTGCCTCAGCGTCTGTGGTAACAGCTTCATTTGGGTGCAGAGCTTGGCAGAGGTTTGAGTGACTCTGTCTCGATGGTCCTCTGTCAGAGGACAAGGTTAAGCATCACCACCGAGGGCCCTGTTGAGCCTCTGGGCTGGAAGTAACCTCCGCCTGGCTGGTGAGGCAGCCTCTGAGGGCCTTTCCTGACAAAGCCCTTCACTGAGCTGCAGTTTGGCCATCTCTGCCCTCGCCTCCCCGACTGCAGGGCCTCGAGGTCTCACCACCTCCAGCCTGAGCACCCAGTGCCCAGGGGCAATTTCCCACCTTCCCTGGGGGCTCAGGATTCTGGCTCCCGGGGCAGTGCCCGCAGCTGGGCCCCTCCTCCTGGGCTGGGGGTAAGGCTGGCCACGGCCTCCTGCTATGTCCCACTGGCCACTTCACCGCAGCTGCAGCCCTCACTGGGTGGCCCCTCCTGCTTCTGTTGGATGAGGAGATGCAGGCCTTCACCGAGGCTTCCTGGCCTCGCCCCTGCTGGCCCCAAGGCTGTGCCGCTTCCCCCTTCCCAGCCCCTGGTCTCTGTACAGTATCTGTCCAGGATGTCTGTCCATCTGTCCTTGACATTCTGTCCAGAAGCAGCCACTGTCATCTTAGTTTGTGAGGGGCGAGCAGAGCCCAGGTGCGGTCGATGTGGAGATGCTCATGCACTTCAGTGTGCAGGGAAGTGAGTTCCTTCATATCTACAGCCTCTGCACAGCCAGCTGGGAGCTCACCCCATTCACAGGTGGATGTGCCTTGTTTTTTGGCCCAATCACCTGCATTAACTCAGAAGAATCACAGTTCCCTGCTTTTCTGTCTTTCGTGACCGTCCACCTCCCTCCTCTGCCTGGGGCTGAATGGTGGGGTCTGTCGTGGGTTCGTGGGACCCTCTGTTCTTGTGCGGCCACCAGGAACTGTTATCCGGGCTGATTCCACAGGAGGAGTTTGGGGTGAGCTCCTGAGCGACAGTTGGGAAGACTGACGTCTGTGTAAACCTTGCTTGTTCATGGTTATTCCTCTCAGTCTTCTTAAATTGTGAAAAATTGGGGACCATTTTGAAATATGGATTTAGGTATGGATTGGTGAGGAGAGAACGTTGATCTAATTGGGTTTACGTTGTGTGTGATAATTTTACACTATCCTTGGGAAAAACTGAAGATGTTGACAGGGTCATGAGAATCGTTTCTTTCTTTCTTTCTTTCTTTCTTTCTTTCTTTCTTTCTTTTTTTTTTTTTTTTTTTTTTTTTTTTTTTTTTTTTTTTTTGAGATGGAGTCTCACTCTTGTTGCCCAGGCTGGAGTGCAATGGTGCAATCTCGGCTCACTGCAAACTCTGCCTCCTGGGTTCAAACAATTCTCCTGCCTCAGTCCCCCAGTAGCTGAGATTATAGGCGCTCACCACCACGTCCAGCTAATTTTTTGTATTTTTGGCAGAGATGGGGTTTTGCTCTTAAGGGCATTGTTGATTAAGTATTAATTGGTGGCCTGCCGTTGAACTAATGTTAGTGTAGTGCTGACATCATCAGCCATGGCAGAAACTTACTTGGCATCCCTGGAAAAGAGGGCAGGGAAGCATAGTGCCCTGATACCACCTCATTCTCCAGTGCTACTTCCAACTCTGAGCTGATGGTCATTATGAGTGGATCTGCCCTGGACAATTAGTTTAGTGCAGCTGCCTTGGACAGTCAGGTTAAAAGTAACAAACCGCCACAAAACTCAGCTAATAAAATGTGAGGAGAGACATGGGGCACCAGGAAGGGGTGAGGCCTGTCTCCCTGTGTGCCATCTGTGTGGAGCCTCAGTACCTAGGGGACAGCGTTTACACAGAGCCCCAGGTTTTTATTAGCATTTCCCTGAATAAAATGTCACTTGTGAGCTGCGGACTGGGAGGCTTTTTCTGATTATTAGGTTTCGTAATGTGGGATCATCAGTAGGCAAGGTGGGCCTGAGGGCCATAGGATCTGGAGACTGTCCAGGGCTGCTTTCTGGGGATGACAGGCTTGTCCCTTCAGCAGTCAAGACACCAAAGAGAGTCTTTCTGAGAATAAAAGAGAGAAGCTTTTAAGGAAAAAAGCAGTTTCTCTCTCTGTTTGGGAGTTGAGTGCATTTTCCTACATTTACTCGGAGATGTTCCTTGGTTCCCACCATGTGCCATCGCCCCGCTATGGGGTAGGGTCACCCCACCGCGTACCTAACCCAGGAAAACTCCTCTGCAGTTATTTCAGAGGCTGTGTGCATTTCTCTTGCCTCAACGGGTAGAGTGAGTTTTTCTTCCTACTGTTTTTAGTCAGTTTTCTTAATCTAGCCTGTTACTGGGATAAGTTCCAGAGACGAGCAGTTTTAAAACCAATCTTTGTACGTTGCGTAGAGAGCAGTCCACCTGTAACCAGTTTGTTCCTGGAGGTACCGCAGTGGCCTTGGTTACGCGAGGGCCCCGTGGCTCAGGATGGGCCGAGGAAGGAGTGCGTGAGCAGTGGGCACTGGCCGGAGGCAGGGGAGGCGTGGCCACCTGTGGCTCGAACTCCCCCCATCCACTCTACCGCACCGCTGGGACGTGAACATTCTCGCCCTGGACGTTTTGTCTGAATGTTCAGTGCCCAGGCTCTTGGGTACACAGGCGGCCCCGGGTTTTATTTCAAAAGGGTGTCACGAACAGTGAAGTAACCCACGTGCCTAAGCTTTGATTGACATGAAGGAATGTAGAGGCTGCTGAAATCCTGGTCATTTTGGAACAAAGTATTTTATTAACAGTTTTCTAAAAGAAAGAAATCATTAAAAAATTGATCCCTGTTGAGGTAGAAGGATCTCGTCCTCATGCTCCTCAGTTCCTTCCAGAATCAGCTTCCAGTTCAGCTGCAGAACAGGTTCTGGTGGTGGCTGGAGCAGCCCAGGCACGTGCCGTCGGGTCTAAGTTCACACTGGTGCCCGTGTGGTCTCCAGTTACGGTGCGGGCCGTGGGGTCTGAGTTCACACCATTGCCCATGTGGTCTCCAGTTACGGTGCTGGCCATGGAGTCTGAGTTCACACTGGTGCCTGCGTGGTCTTCAGTTACAGTGCTGGCCATTTGTGCCTTTCTGGGAAGTTAGAAGGAGGATCATTTCATCACGTCTCTGTCCTCCCACACCTGATCTATGCTGGGCCACCGTGAATTCTTCCTTTTAACTGTTTCTCTCATCACGGGCAACACTGGTGTTCTGTGGTCAATGTTTGCCATTTCTGAAAACGGATTCTGTGTTTCTTTATATAATCACCTGGTCTCTTTTACGAATTTCACTTTTCTTTAAGAAAATCATCGTGCTTTTATCTCTTCAATCTCAACTCTGTTCCCTGACACAGGCTCTTACCAGCTCGAAAATTAAAAGTAATCTTTGATTATACTTAATACTTTCTAAAGTTTTCAAAAGTTTATCAGCATGTGGGTTACTGAACATTGACTGTTTATTTAATGGAAAATTAGATTCTAAGTAGAGTATTAGAGTGAAAATGATCTGTTGATTTTATTAAAATATTCAGGTAAAAATATTAAAATGCCTTCGCCAAACTTCATGCCTTTGTAGCGTGAAAACATTAAGCTGCTCTCTGCTCCCGGGAATGCATGAGTAGAGTATGTGTTTGAAAGCGTCATTCCAGTCTTAAGTTTTAGGTATTCTTAAAGGGGTTGGCTGGAGAAGTGACATTTAGCATTGAGTGAACGTTTGACAAAGATTTGTCTCGATATAAAAATAGTTAAAAACAATCTTTAGTGTTTCCTGTCAGGGTTCACCCATTAAAGAATGGTCTTGTAAAAAACTCATCGAGAGTGTCGGCGCCCAGAGGTGCTACCTTGCCCACAGTTGTGTCATCTGCTCTCACCAGGCGACACGCCCAGCGTTTAGCTGCACGTCAGATGTGGCCACGGGGCCACAGGACATCCCTGCGGACGGATGTTCTTATGCAGATTAATGAGGATGGAGACCGCTGCAGAACTGTAAGCCCCCCAGGGGCTGACGGAAGCCTGGGAATACCCGAGACACCAGAGTCACTGCTGCCTTGGGTGGAAGGAAACCTGCCCTGGAAGATGGGAAATGCAATAAGGAGAAAGTACCAAGGTACATGATGCTGTGAAAACGGAGATGTTTTAATTAAATTAACAATTAAAATCATTTTAATTATGTGAATTATTTGAATTCATGTTAGTTCTTTTTAGGAAATTAATACTTAAAGCAAGTTCGCTTTCTGAATTGTTTGAATTAATTGAGTCAGCACAAGAGTTAGCATTGATATCTGACCCTCTTCCAGGGTTGGGGCAGAGGAGATGGGGGCAGAGGAGACGGGCCTCCCACCCGCTTTCCCCCGGAGCTCAGCCAGAATTTCCCATTGAGGAGCCCTCAGCTCCCTGAGAGCCAGGAGCTCTTGCGGAGAAGCCGCTGTCGGCATGCCACCCGCTTTGATGGCCCTGCTCTGCCATCCCTGCGCTCCAAGGGTCGGACCCTGCTGCTGCCTGTGCCAGACAGGTCTCAGGGAGGTGCCAGCCAGGGGTTATGCATGGCGGGGCATGGGCATCGCTGTCCGGATTCCGTGGCTGCCGGTTTCATTCTCTCGCTGTTTGTCCCCCTAGCAAGACTCATGAGGTTCCTTGAGGACAAGACCCCCTCCTGCCACCTGGTCTGTTTCCTGAACGTTCTCTGCACGAGTACAGCCCCGGGATGCAGCCCTCGGGAATCAGGGTGGCGGCCATAGTAGGGCGGGTCGCTCTGCTGTGCACCATGATGGATGTTAACCGCTGTGCTTCACTTTGGGGACGTGTTTAAGTACAAAAGTAATTTTAGAATTTCACCATTATTTCAAGACAGCTAAGAGCCTATTAGCACAGAATCCCTGGTCTGAATGAAATCAAACGGTTCTTATTAATTATTCATGATGCTACGAATATGTAGCCTTATTTTTTATAATTGCCAGTCTGTATAATTAACCTTTCATTTGGTTAAAGTACTTAACACTAAGTAGAGCTGTAATTTCAACTGTTTATAAAGCATATGGAAGAATGTTTAAATGTTTAATTAGAACCACTTATTTTAGTTTCATAGAGAATTTTTTTTCTTGTCAACGAGGGTCTTTAATTATTTAAACCAAAAGAGAAAAACAGACCAGAAAAGAAGAACAACTAGTAAAGCTCGGAACTGCGAAGATGGCATCATTCCGTTAGTCTCGGGTTTTGCTTCCTGGGTTTGTGACGTGGTCAGAGTCCTTGTCTTTGATTTCCTAACACAAGTTGTTAAAGTTGGAAGTGAGTGTGAAATTGAGTTAGTCTCGCTTTATTCTTTCACGGATGAGAAGTGAATTATCTTCAGCAAGGTGGGTGCAGGCGTGGTCCCCGGGGGGTCACTGTGGTGAACAGGTCGCCCTTGTGGGGAGCCAAGTTCGTCATCACTGGGACAGAGCCCAGGACACTTCCCCAGCTGGCCAGCCTCTTCCTAGAACCCCACACATTGCAAAG
This sequence comes from Macaca fascicularis, assembly GCF_037993035.2. NCBI lineage: Eukaryota > Metazoa > Chordata > Mammalia > Primates > Cercopithecidae > Macaca > Macaca fascicularis. Next base: position 142,206 of record NC_088378.1, read on the forward strand.
GATGGAGTCTAGATCTATGCCATAAAGAAACGAGGGTGGTTACAGAAAGCACTACGATCTCAGCTGAGTGGCTCTGAGCACCCCAACGTTGGGGCACCTCAGCATCCTGTGTGGCTCAGGCTGTGCCCAGCAGGGAGGCCGGGCCGATCGAGCTGCGGTCTCCACCCTGAGAGTGAGGGCTCCTTCCCCCAGCGGGGGTTAAAGCATCATGTGTCCACCTGTGCAGTGGCTGGTCCCAGTGGCCCTGGAGGGCTGAAACCCTGGGTCCCGCCACTGGTCCGGGGCATCCGTTTCCCCTTCCTGCAGTTCCTGTGTCTGTGTGTCCAGGGGGCTCCGATCCCTGTCTTAGGACCATAGCTGAGGGGTCAAGTTCACCCGCTTTGGAGCTGGCCCGGATCTTGGTTCTGTGGATCCTCACTGTGTGGCTCTGGAGCAGTTCTGTCCTCAGGAGATGGATCCTCACAGCCGCCTCTTGGGGCCATGAGGAGAATTAATAGGACGACCCCCGGGTAGCTGCTCAAAGCCCTGTACGGGGCCAGCCCTGTGTCTCCACCAGTTCCTTTGCTCTGTGCTTCCCCCCACTGTCACATCACCAGCCTTTATTTCCTTTTCCTTGGACCCAGACAGCGAATGCTCCGCTGGTCTTGGCAGCCCCTTCTCTAGTCTGTCCTCGAATCACTTCCTGACGGACAGCCATGAGTAGCCATCGGCGTGACCAAAACCCCACCAAATAGAACCCAACTTTCCTATTAAGCTGTACAGAGCTGTCCCAGCCCCACTTCCCACAGGCTGGCCTCATTCACCATGGGATCCGTGGTTCTCACCTGGGGCTGGGGGTGCCCCTGGCATCTGGTGGGGAGTGTCAGGGATGTCCCTCCAGGCCCAGTACAGTCCCCCAGCCGGTGGCCAGCAGACAGCAGCACCCAACCTGATGTCCCTGTGGCTTCTGGTTCCCCGAGGCTGGCTGTGCTTTGCTACCTCTACATGCTCTCAGACGGGTGCCCTCTCTCCACCTTCACTGGTAACTGTGTTCCATCCATTAGAGCTCAAAGCACTGCCTCCCGGCAATGCAGCCCCTTCTCCTGGCCTGCCGTCTGCCTGTGCCCCACGGTCTGTACCGTGTCCTCACGGACCGATCAGAGCGAGGCTCCCAGGGATGGAGAGGTTCCTGCTTGTGTCTGCTTGTGTCTCTGTCCCACCTTCTCTGGACCTGGCACCGTGGCCTTTGCCGACAGAGGTCTTGGGTTGATTGTCAGCGAAGCAGACAATCTATATGGCTCTAAATGGCTGTGAACATGCTTGATTGGATTATTTTAAAAATAGTTGTATATGTAAACATTTGAGTGTGACACAGGTGGATTTTTGGGCTAATGGTCTTGTTCTTCAGGGAGTAACCACAGGCCCGTCCACAAGGACCATTTCCAGCTGATTTATGGAACGCTGTTCTACCTGGTTAATTTTCAACATTATCTCAGCCTGAGAGGTAGGTCAGCATGTGACGAAGTTCACTGGTTTGAATCCTAATCTGCTCCTTAGGAGCTGCACCTTCCATGCCTTCGTTTCTTCCTTGGTTAGGTAGGGAAGGTATGAGCTACCTCAGAGTTGTGAGTGAGGCCTGCATCAAGTGACCGCATTAAAGTGACAAGGACTGCACCCGGAGTGTTGATATTTAAAGACCTTTAAACATCGCGATGCTGCATTTTGGTACCCAGGTAAAATAGCAAAGTTATTTCAGATGAAGACACAGACCCTCCGTGAGGTGGGGGGCTGATGGCAGGAGGTGGACCACCGACCCTGTAACGAGGGCGTGGTCTGTTCGAGGCTGAACGAAGTGCACATCATTGCATGTACCACGGAGGTCCCTCTCGTGAAGTCCTGGAAGGGTCCATGTGGCTGAGCCGTGTGGTCTGTCTATGACGTCCGGCAAGAGCAGAGCTTTCGGGTGCAGCCTTGCTCTTGTGCGCACAGCCCTCAACGGTCTCAAAAGTCTGAGGCTTAAAGCAGGCTTGGGGTTTCCTTACACCTCCTGGACATCTAATTTGCCTGGCAAACATGTTTTTCTTGGGTGTAAAGGTGAAGGAGTGGGTGATTCTGGTGAAAGTGTACTAATTACTGCACTTCTGGGTCAGTGGCGCTTGGTTGAAGACACTATCTGCCCTGGATGGACATCTCTGGGGTGGTGAGAACCGGTGGCTGGATGTCGCGGGGTTGCCAAGAAGATGCCAATTTTTTCCTTTTTCCTGAGTAACAACACCCTACTTTGTTTAGGGAAGCAGCACACCCAGCTGAAAATCCAATTCTCTTGTACGGCGGAGCGGCTGGTGACACAGATCCAGATGCTGGGATGCTGATGGGGGGTCCTGGAGTGGGAGGTGTCAGGAGGCTTTCCCGACCCACAGCAGCCCTGGGCCCTTGTCCGGCCTTCTTGCCCGGGACATGACACCTGGAGGGAAAGCAGCTTCGGGGGCCCGAGGGCCAGAAGGCAGAGTCCTGGCGTGTGAGGCAGGCCTGGGCCAGGCTCCTCGGAGGATGTCACAGACCTGCTGCCCATGCAGGGACCACCCACCTCTGACCCCCACGCAGATTTTCCTCCGCAGCCTAGTGAAATCCTGGTACGGCGAGTGAGGCAGTCAGAGGCACCTTTTGTGGAAGGAGGACAAAGCTGAAGAGAAAGAGGTTTTCCTAAAGGCACAAGGCGCTGATTCTGTGTTAAGGATAATTCCTAGGAGTGTGGTTGCTGGTGGGTGGAAAACTGTAGCCAGAGAATAAGTGGGAGTGGCACTTGCTGGTATTTAACTGATTCGTTCATGAATGGTCCAAACAGTTCCAGTGAAAAGAACATTTCGGACACAGAAGTTTTCATCCTGCCTGACAATCAGCGTGACCGTGGGCTCTTCCATCCTTCCTGGGCGACAGTGAGAGGGTCTCAGGCCCTTCCGGCCCTGTGCTGGCATTTCCCCAGGGTGTGTGCCCCATCCCGAATAGGCTGGAATGCCTCTGGGTGCAGCTGAGCCTCTTGAAAAGGGAAGAGATATGATGTGCTCTGGCTGAACAGGAAAATGAGGGAGGACAGGGAGAGGGGCCTGGAGGTGAGGAGGATGGTGAGTAACACTGGGGACAGAGGACGTAGGGTAACACCAGGGACAGGGGGACGGAGGGTAACGCCAGGGACAGGGGCATGGAGGGTAACACCACTTCTCCAGGTGCCTTTGGGGGATGCTGCCACCTCTCGCACCCCAGAGTGAAGTCAACAGGATTCTGTCCCGAGGAGCCCCAGAGCCTGGCAGCTGGGATTGTCGCAGTATGAACCACTATTCACTACCTCTGCACCCTGGGACAGGCTCCCTGGTGTTTCCACCCTGGTTTCCCATCTGGACAGTGGGAACCTGAGTGTCCCAGAGCCCAGCTGTGCCCAGAGCCCTGGACTCGTGTGTCGTCGGCACTCATTAGCGTTTCTTTTGTTGTGGTCCGTGGACGAAGTGGCTCTCTCTTTGTGTGTTCACAGCCCTCCTGCTCACTTTACCTTCTGGGAACACTTTTTACATAGCCTCGTATGTGGGGAGGACTCGAGTGATTAATCGAATGTTTCATCAGGTGCAGTTCTTCTGTTTCCCAGTTTTGACACAACATTTGGTGAAATTTCCAGGGACTCCTGTGGTCAGCCTCACGGTTTCACTCTGTCACTTTCTAATGCAGTATTCTTTGGGAGTCTTTTCAATTAAGCGCCATCATTTAAAAATAAGTTTTATAATATGCAGTTTCAGGTTAATTCTTTACCTTTGTGTCTCAGGCAGTAGCTACCTACCTGTGAGTAGTCACAAAGGTTCACACAGTTTTCTCTAGCCATCCCTGGCTCGTAGCTCAGCAGGTCCCTTCAGATGAGTCAGCCAGCTGTGTACCTGCATGTTCAAGATACTTGTCAGGGGCCTTCCTCAGAGCAAGACCGACGCTCACCTCATCCTTGGGACTTTGGAGCCCGCCCTGGAGAGACTCCAGCCACGTCCAAAGGGGCCGTCCGGGTCCCACAGGCTGGTGGGAGTGACTTCTGAGCCACTCCAGACCACACTTTGTGTTCCTACACCTCACAAAGCCACTTAAAGTGCCATGTTCTGGTGCTGTGTGCCTCATCAGTGTGCCACACAAGCCTGCATGGGGATCTGAGTGGGCGCTGCCTTCCTCAGGCTATGCTTGAGTTTTGGGGCAACTGGAGCACTCGTGGCTGTGATTCTCGCCACTGTCTGGGCTTCCCTAGAGGGTCTCACCCGCAGCCTGAGGACCACATCGGCAGCCACCGAGGAGCCGCCAGGTGCGGCGTTGGTCCCACTCAGTCCTTCTCGACTTTGGTGAGAGAGTAGACAGCAAAACTGCAGCTGGGAGCCCCAGGCCTTCTCTGCTTGGGGCCCTGGGACTGACATAGCACAGATCCTGCCATCCACGTGCTGGGGGCCCTGCCGTGCGGCTCCCTCCTCTGGTCAGGGGCTGCACCCTTGGGCTGTGCAGCTCCTGGTTCTCACACTCAGGGGCCCAGGGAGGGTGGTGGATGAAGAGAGAAGGAGAAGGGTGGCAGTTTGAGCCCAATTGTGTTGGCTTCATCTTCCGCCTCTTGTCCCTAAGTACATTGGCAAAGTTTTCCAGGTGAAAACTCAGAAGGGATTTTTAATGACTGGAATCTGTGAATTCCATGGAAGCCAAGTCTGTCCACCTCTTTCACCCACCTCATTTCTCCCCGTTGGGGCTGATTTTGGCAGCGTTCATAGGGGCAGGGACGGAAGGGGTGGGGGCCAGCTGTCGGCCCTGTGTCCCTCCCCTCCTCCCCTCAGCGCCACAGCATTTCGGTGTCATCCCCTTCCCTGCATGTGTCCTCTTGAAAACCAAGTGCGGCTGGAGGGAGATGCCTGTGCCCACTCCTGTGACCTTCCCGCTGGCTGCAGCGGCCCCTCGGCAGGCATCTTTGTGGTGCTGCCTCCGTGCCCCTCCCATCACCTGACGCTCGTGCTCCTGAATCTTCACGCGTGTGCTCTGTGCAGCCACCTCACGGGCTCCCTGGGAACGGAGACAGTGTCTCACACTGGTCAGAATGCTCTTCTCTGTCCACTGAATAGTCCAACACAGAATCATTCCTCTGTGATTATTTACGCTTTGTTATGTAGAACTGGAATAAAGAAAAAGTGAATTTAGACATTACAGCCATCAGGTTGAAGCTTAGTAATTGCATTAGGGAATTAAATGGAAGCATTTGAGCTGCTCGAGTTCTAATTCCACATCTTCGTATCCCCATCACCCCATACCCAGTGTCTAACAGAGCTCTTGGTCTAGGAGTTTCTTGATAAATGCTTACTGAATTGAACTGGACTGAGCTTAACATTCCCACCCAGAGTTAGAAGCCAGTCCCTGAACAAATTGCATTTAGAACATGAGTTTACGTTACTGTGGTAAGGGGTATCCTACACGTCATAATTCCTAGTCAATATCGGGTATTTAGTCAAATAGACTCAAGTATAGAGAAGCATAGGCCCATCTGGCAAAAGGGCAAGGCACGCTGCTTTAGGTCCAGGTCCCCAATATCAACTATGAAAATAAAACGTCAACTCCAATGACAGCCCTGTCCTCAGCTGGTCACTGTTTACGCTAACAATTATAAACAGCTTGAACTTGCTGTCCTGAGAGGCAACACACCCTCCATTCTCTCTGCAGTGTAGCTGCCTTGGTGGATGGAACATGCCCCTCCTCCCTCCCTCCCCCATCCCTCCCTCCCCCCTCCTCTCTCCCTCTTTCCCCCTTCCTCTCTCCCTCCTTCCCCCCTCCTTCTTCCTATCTTCTCTCACTTTTCTCCCCCCACCTTCTCTCCTGGACAAGGGGCAGAAGAGAGGAGACCTCCGGAATCTTCTGCTTCATCCAAGCAGCTTGGGGGCAGCATCAACAGCTGCAATTTGGCTGCCCCAGCAGGTGCCTCAGGGCAGCCTTTCTAATGGGAATCCTGGAATCATGTCTTTCCTTAATGTGTCCTAAAGGCTGGAGGACATGAAGTGAAACAATGCTCCATGCTCAGTCCTGTGATTTTGTGTATTTATTGGACTTACTTTGAAATTTAACTAAATGATACCCAAGGTAGAGCATGAAAAAAAAAAAGAAAAAACAGGCTATGGTGTTTGAAAAACAAACAAAACCGTTTGGTTTGTTGGTTTGTTCTTAGACTTTCACAGGCTCCTAGGTCACACGTTTCAGTTCTCAGCAAGTGACATTCTCTGCAGAAGCTGTGTCAGTCTCTTGTTTGATGATGTCAGCCACAGCAGAAAGAAGCACTCCGTAGGCCCCGTGCTCAGCACCTTGGCGTGAGCTCCTGCCATCTTCTGTTCATGCTCATCACAGCTCTGTGCAGTGGGCATCCTCCTGATCCCTGTGGGAGGATGGAGGATGGAGGCGGAAGGGTGAGTGATGGCAGGATCACATGAGGGGTCTCTCCGGAGGTAGGGAGGGGAACCAGCCCAGGACCTTAGTGCCCATCGCATCCTTCTTCCTCCTCCTCTGCCTCTCTGTGACTGTTTGACTCAGGCTGCAGGGACAGACACGAGTACGTGCAGAGCCTGTGTGCACCCCTGGGAATGTGTGCTCATATTGGCAGGGAGGGATGTGAGTGTGTACAGAGCGTGTGTGCACACCTTGGCGGTGTATGCTGGCGTTGGCAGGGACAGATGTGAGCGCGTATGAATGTGTGTGCACACCTTGGGGATGTGTGCTGGCATTGGCAGGGACAGATGTGTACAGAGCGTGTGTGCACACCTCGGGGTGTATGCTGTTGTTGGCATGGACAGACGTGAGCGTGTACAGAGCGTGTGTGCACACCTGGGGGTGTGTGCTGGTGTTGATAGGGACAGATGTGTACAGAGCGTGTGTGCACACCTGGGGGTGTGTGCTTATGTTGTTTTGTAACCGGCAAATACGTGGCCCGTTGCGTCGGGCGGCCCTGCGCCCATGCTGAGTCCGTCAGTGGCCCTCGGGTTGGGGTCTCCATCTGCCCAGACAGCACTCGAGTGGCTTGAGGTTTCAGATTCTTCCTCTACGGATACTTGGGCCTCCTCAGGACCAAACATCAGAACCAGCCAACTGCAAACTACAAGAACGTTCAAATGCATCTTCAGTAGGAAAAACAAAAGCAATTGGAAAAATTTTCCAACGTGACCCCGTGGTTAAGCCGTTAGATACTCCAGCCAACAGATTGAGTCACTTTAAAATTCACACCAATTAAAATGGTTGTGAGAGTCGCAGAGCTTTACCGCTAAACCTTGAAATAATTGAAGCATTCTGCTCCACTTGCTTACAAACTAGAGTTGGGGATACCTTTCAGTCCAAAGTAGCAACCTTCTAAATCCAGCTTAGATGCGAGGCTCCCACTGACACAGGAAGAGACAGTGGCCCTTGATTATTCTCCTGTGTTCAAATACTGTGTCATTTCTTTTTTTTTTTTTTTTTTTTTTTTGTATCCTGATCATCACTTCTGCTTTTCCAATTCAAACTAAAGGGAGTTTAGTTCTGTTTTGGAGAAGCTGTGGTTAGTGGTTTCTTTTCATGGTTTGCTTAATCTCTTAAGTCTGGTGCTTACTTTACCCAAATAGATTTTTCTTTAGTACGACAGTGCCTTAACCCAGGGCTTCTCCCTCCATATCTGCTCCCCAGGAGGCTCCCTAGGAATGGGTGCTGGAGATCCAGCCCCTCTCCATGTGCCGTTTTCTTTGAGTCCAAGGTAGCTTTGGCTCAGAGAAGAAAAGAGGCCTCCGGGTTAGGTGCCTCTGACTGCTTGCTTGTGAAATGTTTAATGATAAGGCGACTTCCAAACTAATTTACACATTGATAGTTGTAGCTTGAAGTATCACCGCAGTCATAAGAACAAGAAACACTCCCATAAGGTAGATAAGCAGAAAAAAGCCATAGAAGTTTAATAAAGCGCAAATAAAATGGTGTTGTAAGGATGTCCAGTGGGAAATGCTCTCAGTCCAGCCCGATCCAGCTGTGGCGTCAGTCCAGCTGTGGCATCCTCCTGTAAAAACATTCAGCCACGTGTGGCCCTGATCGCAATCACTACTCTGAATTGTGATCCAGAATGTTGTGGGGGCCGATGCCGGGACTGTTCCAGCAGTTGAGTCTGATTGGGCGTCACGGTGGTGATGTGGTTAGCGCGGCCAGCTGGGCTGAGTGGTGGCCACCCGTGCACTCGCCACGTGCAGCCGTTATTCTGGTGATGGGGTTGCATGCGGAGCGGCTTGTCCACCTGGGCAATTAAAGTACTGAGAACCCAACCGCGGGCGGGTGCCTCCCGACATGGGAGCTGTCTTTTTTATCCAGGGCCCTGTGGCGCTGCAGACCCCTGCCGCCAGTCTGAGCTCACAAGGAGGTACCGGAGGGCTCTGCTGGGGCATGGAGGTCCCTGAGCAGGTGGTCACTTATTGCTTGTGGAGTGGTCCATGGCCTGTGAGTTTATTCTCGGGGTTTGTGTGGGCGAGGTTAACCAGTTCACAGCTGGGCACTTACCCCTTACACAGGTGACACTAGTTAAAGTGGAATCTATATTAGCTCACACGGGAGTGTGTGAGGAGCTGGGAGGGTAGGGGAGGCTTGGCCCTAGCACTAGATCCCGGTCTCCTGATGTTTCTGCGTCTTCCAGTTGAGGGGCCGTCAGAGCCGCTGTGGGTCCTGAAGACAGTGGGTGCCATATGGACCAGGGGATGCGGAAGCCTCTAGAGGCTGCGGGAGGCAAGGAGACGGTCGCTTCCCCAGAGCCAGCCCTGCCGCCACTTCGACGTTAGATGGTGGGACCTGTTTTGGACTCCAGCTTCCAGAAATGTGAGAAAATAAGTCAGTGTTTAGGGCGCTAAATTTGGGGTGATTTAGTGGAGAAATAGAAAACTAGCCCACAAAGGTGCACGCATTGAAATGTGCTCTGTCCAGGTGTTCACAGTGGTGTGAGGGGGATGGCATCGGGGTTCTGGGAACTGTGCAGTTTTACTGAAGGAAGGGGGCTCGCCACGCCTTTCCTCATATAACTGAAGGTATGTATGCCTGCCACACTGCCCAGGAGACAGGGACTAGAATTCTGACTTTATTTCTTATGGGAACCAAGCCACAGTCAGAACACGGTGAGGGCCGAGACGAGCTTCCTACAGCCTGAACTGGGAAGAGGAATCGCAAGTAGTTTGTGTTTTTCTACACAGACCTGTCCTTTTCAGGTTTTGTTAAGTTTTGGAAAAAGGGAGAAGCCAGGCACACCTCGGCGAGGGACAGTGTTTCTGGAGGTGGTGCGGCTTCAGCCTGAACGTGGCCGTGTGGTTGGGAGGCTCAGAAACTGCCCTCCAAGGGCACTCACCTATTCCTTATTGCAGTAATACCTCGTTTACAGAAATCCACAGAAATTACAGTGTGGGAGGCTTCTGGTCTGGATGGGTTTGTGTGGACCGAGGTCACGGGGTGTTGTCCCAAGTGCTAACCCTGATCTGGCAGAGGCTCTGTTCCCAAATAATTATTCCACAGTTTCAGAGCCTATATCTGAGTGATAGTCTTTTAACTTGGTTGCATAAAAGGAAACAAAGTATGTCTTGAGGGTCCAAAAATCCATGTGGTAATCATGGCTGTAAACTCATACCTGGGGCTTTGGGATGGAGTGAAAACCACCGTCACCTGGCGTGGACGCTGCGTGGTATTTTTAGCGTGGTGGCCTGCTCGTGCCTTGAACTCTATCTGCAGTGTGAGCAACAGCTGTGCATTTGAGAAATGTGGACAGGTCAGCTTGCTCCTCCAGGGGCCTGCAGGCATCCGGGTGAGGGGCCTGGGATGAGGCCACATCAATGGGAAGGAGCTTGGTGTCAGCAGATATGTCTGCCTCTACAGGCCCGCAAGCCAGCCAGAACCCAGTTTTCCTTTGGTCATCTAATGCCAGAAAAAACCTGTTTCTTAGAGATTCTCATAATTTATATTAATGAACCATTTCACCGTACATAAAATGTTATAAATGCATGAGGCTTTACAACTTGGCAGATGTGTAACTCACATGTCGTTGTATCAAACTGTTGAAGATATTTGTTTCACTTGAAGGTTTTTAGCATTTTATGTGCAAAGCAAATGCCAGTAGCATTTTGCAGGAGTATTTTGGAATTTTAAACACAGTGGGATAGTGCTGGGTCTCTGGGATACTGGTGAGGTGGACGTGACCTCAAGCTCTTGTAGCTTGCAAGCAGGATTGCTAAATTGTCACAACTGCAGTGCTGGAAAGTCAAAGTGGATTTCTGTAAATGAGGTATTAGTGCAATAAGGAACAGATGAGTGCCCTTGGAGGGCAGTTTCTGAGCCTCCCAGACACCCCAGGAGGAAGCGGGGGACGGGGGCAGTTACCCACCAGAACCTGGACGGTGAAGCTGGGTTTGCTGGTGGCCCTGCTTGGCAGGTCATTAAGTGCAATAAGAAACAGGTGAGTGCCCTTAAGAGCGGTTTCTCGGCCCCCTTCAGAACCGCAAGTGGAAGACGCTCCAAGGTGGGGGGTGGGGGTTCGGTTATCCACAGGAGCCTGGATGGTGGAGCTGGGTTTGCTGGTGGTCCTGCGTGGCAGGTCATTACATGTACTAAGGAACAGGTGACTGCCCTTGAGGGCAGTTTCTTGGCCTGCTTCGGAACTGCAAGTGGAAGACGCCCCAAAGTGAGGGGGAGCTGGTGGTTGGTTATCCAGTGGGGCCGGATTTGCTGGTGGCCGCTGCGTGGTAGGTCACTGCGTGGAGCGATGGGAGTGGAGTGGGAATAGAGGATGCACCCTCCACAGCTACTGCTGGGAGTTGGCTCTGGTAGCAGAAGGGGCATAGATAGAGGGATTCCCATCAGGGGCAACACGACTGGGGTCCCACGTGTGGTGGATGCCGAGGTGTGGCTATATGTAATCTCAGTCTGCACAGCCGTCCTGGTGAGTGGGTTCAGTTACCTTCCCATCTCACATTTGAGAAATCTCGGGGGCTCACATCACAGCTAGGTGGGTTGGAACTAATGTCTCAGGCAGGACGTTGGCCCCAGAGCCCAGATCTTACCCGCCCCCGCTCTTTTCAGTCCACCAAGCTTGTAGAGAGGGTTGTGTGGTGGTGGGTGGCGGCTGAGAAACCAACACAGTAGAAGGGGGGGAGGAACTAAACCAGGCAGGAGACACAGGCAGTGCTTGGGAGGTCTGCACGGGGTGTGGGTGTGGGAGACACCTCTGGGCCTGTGAACCCCGTTCTGTGCTCCTGGCTTGCCCAACCTTGGCCCTCAGCCACATGCTGCGTGCTTTAGGTGAAATCTCAGTCGCTCGTGTGGTGCGGGCATCTTTTCTCCCTGGCTTTGCCTCTCTTTAAATCACGGAGTCTCAGTGGGGATGGCGGGGCGGTTGGTGGTCCATGGAATTTGCCCTCCACCTCCCCATCCTTGTCCTGCCCTGTCTGGCCTGTTACCTGAATCTGCCTCTTCAGAGCCTGCAAATGAGTGGAGGCCACGACAGCCTCTCGCTGACCGACCTCTCAAACTTTTATTCATCAGAATAGTGTTAAATGCTGATTCCTAGGCACCCCATTGGACTCTACGCCTGCCTGGCATGGGTACTTTGGGGAAGGTACAGAGGGATGCTGGGCTGTTCCAGGGGGGAATTTGCATTGTTGAATGTCTATTGTGTTCCTTCCAGCACTCTACTTTCCACGCACACGTGGCATTAAACTTGGAAGACCTCTGGGTGCTGTGCTGGTGAGGAAGCCCCGGCTGGACGAGGGGCTGCTGGGGCTCGGACTTGATTCCCGGGCTGGGGGCTGGGGGCTGCGGGCTTATTCTCTTCAGTGGGCCTGCTGATGGGATGCCCTGAGAAGTCCTGCTGTGCACTCAGGGGAAGGTGCAGAGACAGGCTCAGAAAAGACAGACCATGGATTTAAAAATTCCTACTGGAAAATCTTTTATGAGCAAAGTAATTTGCATCTAACTGAAGACAATCATTGCTTGAATAATTGGTTTGTTTACAAAGTTGGTCCTATGAACATTAAAGTTTTCATTCATGCCTTACCTATAATGTAAATAGGAGCTATTACCGCAACTTAAATTAGCTTTAAATTTCGTATCAGATTGCAGTCCAGATTACAAATGGCTGCTTGATAATCTAATTGATAAAATGGAGGAATTTAGTGCTTGGAACCCAGAGTGAAGGGAACAGAATTGCTTTGGTTTCTCAAAAGCGTGTTGACTGAGTGGTGACCTGGGGTGAAGAGAAGTGGCTAGAGTCATTACACTCGAGGAGATGATCTGCCCCTGCCTTTCTCAGCTGTCTTCTGGACAAAACAAAGGGTGATAAATGGAAAAAATTCAGCACTGAGTTCGTCTATGCCCTGAGCTTCTCATACAGTCATTAATGGGCTGTATCTGTGAAGCCTCCATACAGGCACAAAGGAATTAGGCTAGAGTAAGGCGGCCGGCGACCTCTGGCGTCTGGACCGCGTGTCATTTCCTAAAACGCTTTTGGGTGAAATGACAGTCGCAATGTCTTGTTCAGAGGAGTGTAATCTCACGTATGAGATACAGATTTTAAACGATGGAGATTTTAAACACCAAAGCCAGGAAGCTTGGTGGGAGTGGCTGTCTTCCAAGTGGTTTTCTGTGCTGCCATGGATGAGGTGTGGATGTGTCATCTGTTGGTGAGATCCACTGGTGAAGGGGCTAAGCAAACCATGGAGGTCGGGGGTGTGAAGCTGCATCTCTTCTGGCATGCCAAGTAAATACATCTTGTAAAACTTGTGAATTTGACCCTGACCCTAACCCTAACCCTGAGTGTTGAAGTCTGGTGCAGTGTCTTGAGCCCTCTTCTGCATTGAGGGTGAGTGACTGTAAATGACCGATTCCTCAGTGGTGAAAGTTCAAATTTAGCTTCCCTGAGGAAGCCAGAGCTCAGTCACCCTTATCTCCATTGTAAACACTGCGGCCCCTACGCGGGTGGCTGCAAATTTCCAGGCCTTCCTTGGAGAAGCAGCCGTGAGGTGCTTGATTATTTGATAACATCAGCCACCTTCTGTCTTCTGTCTAATCACGGTACAAATGATTCTCCTACAAGGAAATGGATCTGGTTTCTTCCTGATCGTTGGAAGAAGCAGCCCGCCTAGGGACACCACTGTCCTCTGCACTTTCACAGCGAAGCCTGTGCCTGTCTCCAAGGAGTGTCACGTGTGTCGTGGGAATCGCTTCCTTAATTCTTCCTGCTTTTGATAGCTCGGGTAGCTCTGCCTGTTTCACCCGGGATGAGCAGCGGGTGGTCTCTGGCTGCTGTGGGACTAGGGCTTGGGGGTGCATCATCACATCCGGTGGCCTGTCTAGGTGGACATCATTGTCTTTTGCCTGTTGCCTGAGGCAGCTGTGATGCCATGGGGGTCATGCTTGTCAGGGCCAACCCAGTTCTTCCCGTGTACACCTCTCCTGCTGGAGTGCCTTTCCTTATAATGACTTGTTGAGTTAACGTGGAGAATGCAGAGAGGCTCTGGGCCTCTCTCTCTCCCATTCTTACTCCCTGGAGCTGTGAAGCCCGAGAAGGGAGCCCATAGCCAGAGGCTCCTTTAAATTGAATTAGAATAAAGATTTGATTACATAGCTAAACACATTTGAAAAGAACTTCACAGATTAAATTCCAGATTCAACCCTTCAGGCCCAGTGGCCACGTTTCGGGGCTCAGCAGCTGTAGGTGGCTGTTGTCTTTCTGTGTTGGCTGAGCAGATTGGGGCGTTTCCAGTTCAGCAGGCAACTCTCTTGCATGGCTCTGCCTGTGGTGAGGGCACCTAGGCTGGAGAGCCTCGTGGGGATCCCTTAGGCCTCTGGCTGCAGCCAGGCTGCACGGTTCCTGTGCCCCGGGTCCTCTGCAGGCCCAGATGGATCCCACCACAGAGCCAGCACTGCTAGACTTGGGTACTGTGTGCAGACAGCAGAGGGTCATGTCCGGGCCTTGCAGGGGATGGGGTGACTGGCCTCCTTGGCCAGGCTCCTGTTTCCGAGTCTTCAGGGGAAATGCATCCACCATCCACACCGTGCACCAGAGGAAAACTGCAGGCTTCTCTGTGGATGGTGAATTGAGATCATGCAGAGTGACTAGGTTTGGGCTCCTGACCAGCGTGGAACCTGATACCTTTAGGTGGAACCTGACATGCCTCCATGTGTACATGGCAAAGAGAATGCAGCATTGTCAGCTTGAATCCAGATGTGCTCCCGTTTTGAGGTGGAAGGTTCTGGGAGTATTGGCCATTGGTGATTGTGCTGCCGTGGAGGACTTTGAATGCAGGCACTGGTTTGGGATAACCCTGGTGTCCTGGTCCTGTATGTGGGCATCCCTGAATATCCCGGACTGGAGGAAGGCAGGGCAGATGGGAGGGTGACAAGAGGTGTCAGGTGTTTCCAGCTTTGGGGACTGATGCCATCAGATGGCCGAGATCAGGATGGTGGTGGCCAGGGACCAAAGCAGGGGTGCGTGGAAATGCCATGTTCCTCGGAGCATGGGGAGGACCTCTTGAACTCTATTCCTGGGCAACAGTTCTTCCATTCTCAGGAATCTGTGCCATTGTAATTGAGTAGCAAATTCTGTAATTGCTCTAATTACTTACTGTTAAGTCCCCATGCCAATTACCATAAATTAGCAACAGTGATAACAGTTTGCCTGGTCAAACCTTACCAAGAAAAACCAGTGGACCTAGTTTTAGTTGCCTCCAGTTCCCTCCAAATCAGATTCCTTAGCGGCTTGTGTCCCCACACTTGCTGCAGTTCCTCCTGGGCCTGGCAGGCACATTCCAGACATTCACATCTCAGCTCAGATGCAGGCGTGCACATTATTTATAGAAAATCGCACTGCGCTGTGATCGGCTTGAGCTGACGTTCTCTAGGTGGGAGGTGGAGGTTCAAAAGTTCTAATGGGATGAAATTAGAAATATGAATTTTAAAAATTCACGTGTTATGAACTCTGTTCAGTGATTTTCTCTGAAATGAGAGACTATTTGCAGATGAGGCAGTCAGCCTGCAGCTCTCCTTAAATCTGTCCTAGACCTCGATGCCATCCTTCAGCCTCTTCCTGGGTGTGGGGTGCTCTGCTTGAAGCAAAACCAAAGGAAAGAACGTGGTCTGCATCACTACTGCAGCCAGCTCAACGCGCACACCCACTAGGAGGGGCGTTTGATCACTTAACATTTTAAATGCATTTAACATTAAACCAGCAAGTCAGCCAGTGCTTTCTGTAAGCAAGTTGCCTGGCTCATGGGAACATGACACTTGACTTTTTGGAAGAGAGTACTTGCTTCTGTGGAGTCTCAATATTTGTCTCATTTCTTGAGACTCTGCTCAAAGTGATGAACGTGAGTAAATTAGGACTTTTTTTTTTTTTTTTTTTTTTTTTTTTTTTTTTTGTAAATTGGGCCACAGAGCTCTCTAGGCACAGTCAGGGGAGTAAACGGCTGTGAAAGATGCTGCCTGATGTGAGCCATGGCCAGGCACTTTGGAACCTGGGATCCCATCTCCAGCCTTTCAAAGGACACAGACGAATATAAAATGCAGATGGGAGAGTTCATAATTTGGGCATCTCTGTTCTTTTGAAATCAAAGTGTAAAGAAAAAGTTTTGCCTTGAGGTCTTAACCCATATTTGTTTTTCTCCTGAGGTTTTAAAATTTTCTTAACTGCTTTTTTCTCCCCCGATCCTTGGGGAACTTCTATCTTCATATCTTCTTAAAAGATATGGTTAAATTCAACACTGAAATATAAAAACATGCTTTCATATTTTTCTTTAAACTGATGTATCTGACATTGGTGAAGAACTGGGAGTATTGGTTTATTTTTATTTTTTTGAGACAGTCTTGCTGTGTTGCCCAGGCTGGAATGCAGTGGCACGATCTTGGCTCACTGCAGCCTCACCTCTTGGTTCACGCCATTCTCCTGCCTCAGCCTCCTGAGTAGCTGGGATTATAAGTGCCTGCCACCATGGCCGGTTCATTTTTGTATTAGTAGAGACGGGGTTTCAACATGTTGGCCAGGCTGGTCTTGAACTCCTGACCTCAGGTGATTCGCTCACCTTGGCCTCCCAAAGTGCTGGGATTACAGGCACGAGCCACCACACTCGGCCTGGGATATTCTTGATTATAATTGTAACATATCCCTTTAATAAAAACAAAACAGAACAACAACAACAACAAAACAGCTGTCTGAAAAGTCTCGAAATTAAAGAGCTCACTTGGTCGGGGATTTGGACACCAGTTGAATGGCCCAGCACACCATAGTTACATGGGCCACTCGGCCTGTTAGGTCCTTAGGGTATTTGAAGTCATATGGATATTTGCATTTCTGCCTCTGGATATAGTGTTAGTATTCGCCTAGTGTTTGAGGGCCAGGCTCAGATCCGGGAAAACAAGAGCCCCTGCCCTCACGGCACTTCTCTTCCATGTGTGTGTGTTAGGAAAATAGCATAAGATATTTTTTTCAATGAGCTGGGAAGATGGAAAAACAAGCTTAAGATGTTTACTTGTTCAGAAGAAGGGAAGTGCAAGGAACACTCAGCTTTGCTGCTGCTGAAGGAGGCCCCTGGTGGAGGCTGTTTCAGAGGTGGGGTTTCTCTGAGAAAGGTGGTAAGAGGCAAATAGGATGCCCCATCTGGTTTGCCAGAGATGGGGAAAGTTAGTATCCCCAAAACAGCTTCAGCATTCTGGCAAAGCTTTGGAAAACCAGCTACGGTGTAGGACCTTGTTGGCCGCTGGGTAGAAGGAAAACATTGCTGGTCCTGAGGACTGTACTGTTGTTCCACTGCTATAAAGAACTATCTGAGGCTGGGTAATAAGGGAAAAAATATTTAATCGGCATACAGTTCTGTGGGTTGTACAGGCTTCTACATCTGGGGAAACTTACAATCAAAATGGAAGGTGAAGGGGAGGCCGGCATGTCTTCACATGGCTGGAAGGGGAGAGAGAGTGAAGGGGAAGGTGCCATGCACCTCCAAACAACCAGATCTCAGGAGAACTATCATGAGGACAGCACTTGGGGGATTGTGCTAAACCATTAGAAACCACCCCCATGAGTCAATCACCTCCCACCAGGGCTCACCTCCAACATAGGGTTAGAGTTCAGCATGAGATTTGGGTGGGGACACACAGCCACACCATGTCAGGCTTCCCATTCTTCTCCTCCACGTGCTTCGCAAATGGTTCTGTCATTGGTTTTTGTTTCTGTTGATACATAATATATGTACATATTTTCAGAGTGCATGTGATACCTCGATTCACCCCTATATTGATGAAATCTGTGTACTTGGGATGTCTTTCACTTTAAATAGTTTCTTTTCCTTGTGCTGGTTGTGTTAAGTTATTCTCTCCTAGCTGTTTTGAAATACACGGTAGATGACCCACTGCCATCCCCCTGCTGATTTATCAGTAGTAGGTCTCGTGTTCCCATTGGGCTGTGTGTTTGTGCCCGTTACCAGCCTCTGCCCATCCTGCTTATGAGTGGGCTCTGCTGGGCCCTGTTGACCACCTACTTTTGGCCTCCACGAGATCTGCTCTCAGCTCCTGCTTATGAGTGAGAACATGCGCCGTTTCGTTGCTTGACTCGTTTGCTTAACGTAATGTCTTCCAACTCCATCCATGCTGCCGCGGATGATAGGGCTCTCCGCTGTGTGATGGAGTATTGTTCCTGTGTGTGTTCGGGCCACGTTCCCTTCATCCCCTGTTGACGGGCACTCAGGTGATTCCAGACCTTGGCTACTGTGGATGGAAGCTGAGAGCAGTCACTGGCTTTATACTCGGGGGACGTGAGCCACTTTGATGTTCTCAAGCAGCCTATCCCCAAAGCCCTCCTTAGAATGCCGCATTCGTTTGTACTAATGGCTTCTTCCACTAGGATGAACAGCTAGGAAGGGGCTTTGAGTGAATGCTCGGGTTTCTGTCTTTAATTGGTACCCAGCTACACTGGCCAAGCAGGGGTCCCAGTGACCCTGGACACTACCTCACATAAGGTCCAAAGATGCAGTTAGGTTCTTTTTTTAACTTAAAAAAAAATGCTTTTGACCTGGGTAAGCTATGGCATTATCAGTTAGAGTTTTTCATATTGGAAAGGTGTATATTTTATTTTCTAAGAGGGAAAGAAATCCTGTTAAATACTCTAACCACAGATTAAATCATGTCAAGGAAAGAGGTACTATTTTGGGGGAAAATTACCCCTTCATGTCAAAGATCAAGGAGATGACTTACATTGTTTAATTGAGTTAATTATGAAACCTTAAGTGGTTTTAAGAAGATGATCTGTGGATCCTGCAAGACATGAGACTGATACTGATTTAATGTTAGCCCTGACAGAATGTGGCTAATATTTAAAACTTGCTCCAGTATTGCTTGATAGATTGTAAGTTAATGTAAAGATCTGTTTGACGCTTTTATTTTACAAAATATTATTGAGAAAAAGTTTGACAGCCAAGGAACCGCCTTCAACCAATTTCTTCCTAATTTCTATCACCAGAAAATTTTGTCCTGTTAATTCCAGAATTTACTTTTGGAAAGTTCCCGTAAGTTGAGCAGAGGTATTGGTGGTTGAATGGTGACTTGAATTTAGGTGAAGATCGTTAAATATTTCATAGTCATGTTTGTCTTGGTGGTTTTAGCAATTTTATATTAAACTTAGAACTGCGAGTCAAACCAAATGTGTTCTTTTGCTTTTGTGATACTCCTTTGTATGACTATACTGGTAAAGAATGATAAAATGTGTATTGGGTATTTTTTCTGTGTAGATATTAGGATTTTTAGGGGAACAAATTAATCATTCTTCTAATATACACTGTGCTGTGTGTTGGGTCCTTTGTATATTAGTTGAATCACTATAATGAGGACCACTTGAAAGTCTGTTTCTATAGCAGATCTTTTATATGTTGACTTGTGTTATGCAAAATCCTTCATCTTCTAAGAAGACTAAGCAATGGGTTGGAGGAGAGATTTAATCACCCATTAGGTCTATTCCGAATGCCCAGAATTGAATGCAAGTACTAATTATGTTTTTGAAGTGGTGTGTGTGTGTATGGGTGTGTGTGGTGGACTCCTTTTTAGGTCATGGGAGGGAGGTAAAGCGAAGATGAGATTTGCTGATGAACATTTGTGCATATGCTAGTGGAGAAGTCATATGACTTGACTGCACCTGCGTACTCTGATTTTGGTTTCGTTAGTGTCCGTAGCCACAAGCCTCAACCGCCTCTGGGACCGACCCACCCTGAGGGGCTGTGGTGAGGGTTATTACAGAGTCGTGCGTCTTAGTGAATGACACAAACGGCCTTGTGTGCCTACTTTGGCTTTGTTTGAACCTCTACATTGTTAAACTAAGTTTAACATTTTGAGGATTATAAATTGTGATTCTTGTCTAAGAAGAGGTTTCTGTTGTCTCTGAAGACAGGAGCCCCAATACAGATGGTCCCTGGCTCCCAATGGTTACATTTCTGATTTTTTTTTTTCAACCTTGTGATGGTGTGAACTAGTCACACTCAGTGCATTGTTTGGCCCAAGATGGGCTGCCTCTGGATGAACCCGTTGTAAGTTGAAACTATGATGTCAAATGCACTTTCTATTTAGGATATTTTCAGCTTATGTTGGTTTATTGGAACAGTTTCATCCCATTGTAAGTCAGAGAGCATATGTGCTCATAAAAGTAGAGACGATCTCATAGATACCGTGAGATATAATGTCTCTGATGTTACAGAGATACGATGAAAACAATCAAGTGGGACTTGGAAGCCTTGGGAGGGACTCACATGGGCGGCTCCTGGAATGCAATCTTGAGCGCCACTGGCTTCTGGATGTGACATCTGTACCTTCTGCTTAGCCCAGTGTGTTATCAGCTGCTCTCGAGGGCAGAGAGGTCCAGCGTTCCTGTGTTTAGGTATTTGAGCTGCCTTAAGAGGCTAGGTCAATTCTCACTGGTGTCTTCAGGGCTTTAGGCCTTCTGAACAAGCAGGAGGAAGCACGACTTTGTAGAGCTTTGGAAATCTCAACGGACTTCAGGGCCATCCCCCTTGGCAGGAGAGAACCCCACTGGAGGCGAGCAGGGTTCCCTGCGTGCCTGTGCTGGGCCCAGGCATGTACGGACGTTGTGAGGGCCACAGGACACAGATCGGTCTTGGTTCACAACTGGTGTCGATGGCCACGCAGCATTTCTGCCAGGTACATGAGTGCGGGGACTTGGGTTTTGGGGTGTGCGTCCTGGTTGCCTAGTTGCTTGGAAGACCCCTATTCAGACCCCAGCCTGAGTCACCGTGACAGGCCTCCTGCTTCACACGCCACACGGAAGCCGTGGCGTCGGTCACTGACGTCCACCAGGTGTCAGATGTGCGTGTGTATCTTCCTTGGTCTCGGGATGTGTCTTGTTTTGAGGTTATAGTAAACGTTCTTTACAAGGGGTTTTGGATTTTTTATGTTGTTTGCAAGGAGGCAGCAGGGAGTGCTTGAGCAATGAGATCCCCTTTCCTACCAATGCAATTTCAGATCCCAGCAGGTAATTAAGGCAGCGGAGCTGTGGGATCACCTTTCCAACCAATGAGAATTCAGATCCCAGGAGGTAATGACGGCAGCGGGGCGGGTGGCAGAACCCTGAACTGTGGCTGTTTCTGGTGTCTTGCCCCGCGGACAGAGCGTGCTGGGGCCTCCGTGGTCCTCTGTGGGGTGAGTGGAGCGCATGAGCTGGGTGCTGCTGGGCCCTGGCTGGCTCCCCAGCCCGGGGTTTATGCAGGACTCGTTAGACAACTTGGAACCCAGAAAGCAGCACGAGGAGAACGGGATTGTGCCTTTCTGGATCCTTGGTGCTTCCCAGTCTCAGACACTGAGTAGGCTCTGAGGGGTCTCGCCGGGAAGACTTGCACAGTCGGCCCCCAGGATGGAGTGAGGCTGCAGCGGGTCTTGCAGGAGCTGGAAGTGGGGGTGAGTGTCTCGCAAGCGGGACCTTTCAAGTGGGCCCAGCAGGATGCATCTGTGGAAATGGTGCCACCTAACGCAGGGCTGCGGCCAGCAGGACCTGAAAGGCTATAGCGGGCTGTGTTTCTGCTCTCTCTCTCGAGTCTCTGCACGGTTTTCCTTGGTTTTTGTCTGTTTGGAGGACGCTTCCCCCTTTCTTGCGCTTACCTAGCCTTCTGAGCTTCTTTGTTGAGTATGACAAAGCCCTGAGAAGGCATTTTTATCGCATAATTGTGTTATCCTGGTGGCTGGATAAATGACCTGCAAATGTGGGTGACTCAGTAGCTCTGAGGGTGTTCAATATCCAAGCCAGAGGTGGGAAGGAAATGTTCAGGCAGGCATCAGAGGATCTGTTCTCTGCTTTACACTGGGGCCTTGGTTCGCTGACAGTCTTCACACTCGATCCAAAATGGGGATAATGAAGTCCCACGGATTCGGCTTCAGCTGAGAGCTGCCTCCAGCACAGTCTTGTGTGAGTAACAGTTTCTATGTTTGGTGCGAAGGGCGGGCGTCAGTTGATCTTATTTGTGGTGGTGCTTATGGTGGGTTTTCCTTAAGGAATGTAGACTTCATTAGCTTTGGCAAGGGAATCCTGAGTGATAAATTGGAAGAATGTCTCAGGAAATTCTGGAACCTGCAGTGAATCTGGAATCTGTATGAAATTGAGATTTGGATTCTCACGATTTCCTAATGCTACCCCGAAACCCAGTAGTTGAGACAGTCGTAGAGCTTCGGTTGTGCGGCCCCGGTTCCTCATTTTCAAAGGAACACGTTGCTTTCCTCTAGAATGTTCTGAGCTCTGAGTGCTGCTGGCAGAGTGACCAGCTCTCTGCATCAGAGGGGAAGCCAGGGCTGCGTTCACGGCGTCGCGGCAGCTGGGAGCTGACCCTGGACCTCAGGCAAGTGTGATGCTGACCATTTTCTGTAAACTCCAAGGGTGTAGTGGTCTCCTTGGCCGTTTACAGTCTTCTGAAGCTTTTGATGTGTCTGCACTTTGTAGATTTTTCAGAAGTAGACAGCCTTTTCCCACACCCTTGGGCTGAGTTTCGTCAGAGGCTGGTGTGTGGGAAGCACCACACCCACATTCTGACAGGGAAGACTCTGGTGCCCAACTGAGGTCAGAGTGGAAATTTGTTCTTCCTTCCCTCCAGTCTGGTCCAGCTGCTCCCTGCTTGGCCAGAAGAAAATCATGCTTATCCAAGTCGTAGGCAAATCCCCGAAGTCAAACATTTGTCTTTTTTCTTTAATATGCCCATTTAGTTTATATAGAATGATAGCTAGAGAACTGCCTTTTAGGGGAAAATTAATTTCCTTAATTACAGAGAACTTTTTGGATAAAAACTGCAATCAGGAGGCTATTTTGTAATAAGATCTAGTTAAATACTACAGTGGAAAGCTCCTTATATTTGATCTTAAACTTGGGCCCTGTGTGCGTTTCCGCATGCTCGTGCTCATGACGCCAGGGGCAGATGTGAACTACAGGCACAGTACATACTTTCTGGTTGCTTTTTTGAACGTCTTATTGCTTGACCTCTCCGACTCAAATGTTGAGTTATGTTGATTCTGTTCAGAATGTTTATCCCTCCGTCTAGGGTCCAGTCGTCTTTCAGGGAGGAACCGTCTTCCTCATCTCTGTCTCCTACAGTATTGTATATTTAATAGTCAAATATTTATAGGTTACATGGGTGACTGATCTGTTCATTAGGAGGAAAACAATGCCAAATTTCACATCATTAGAATGGACTTGTTAAATGATTGTTAGTATAATGAAGTTTCCATGGCAAAAGAGGCTTTCAGATGTGAGTGTAACGGACAGTGAGATGGGGGAGGACCCTGGGTTGTCCAGGTGGGTCCAGTGTCTTCACATGTGCCTTTTGAGAAGGCAGTACGAGGGTCTGCCTCAGAGGAGGAGACCTGAGGACGAGATAGAGGCCAGAGGGCTGTGGGGGTGAGGACGAGTGTGGGGCAGGGGCAGGGTCCGGAGGAGGTGCAGGGCTGAGGCCAGGGCAGTGGTAGGAGGGGTGTGGGGCTGTGAGTCAAGCTGCATGGTGGCTTCTATGAATTGGGAGACTCCAGGCAGGAATACAAGCTACTGACCCCTTGACTTCAGCCCTGGGACTCCTGACTTCCAGGGCTGAGAGGAGGTTTGCATTTGTGGTAATTTGTTGCAGCAGCAATAGGAAGCTAATGCATTGTATCTGTTCTTCACCTCCAAACCTTTGAAAAGTAACCCTGTTGTATCGGCCTTTTGTGTGCCCTAAATTCTAATGAGATGGTTTGTAGGAAATAATGGACACAAACGATGGCAGAACACAAAGTTGGACAGAAGCAGTGTCTTCTGTGGTTCTGTAGTTTGGGTCTGGGAAGTTAGATTTTGGTCAGAGTGTGTGGTCTTGTTCAGCGTATACCTGGAGTACTTGTTCAGAGCTCCTGGGGGAGTGGTCTTTAACACTGTTAGGATTAAAACTCCAAGCACATGAGGGCCAGAGTTCCTGAGTCAGTGTTAGGCGACCTTTGAATAAGCGTTGGCATGTAGAGTCTGCCCACTTTACTAGTATGAAGCAGCAAAATCTTTTTTTTTTTTTAATTTTTTGAGATGGAGTCTCGTTCTGTCACCCAGACTGGAGTACAGTGGCGAGGCCTCGGCTCACTGCAACCTCTGCCGCCTGTGCTCAAGTGATTCTCCTGCTTCAGCCTCCAAATTGCATGATTTATTTTCCTGTTTTATATACTTAGTATGTGAAAACTCTGCAAACTTTATTAATACAAATGGCATGCCAGAACTTAGGAGAATCTGGTATTTTCCCATGCAAATTAGTAGTGATGTGGAATTCCTGGGCTGATTTGGTTTTATAAGTCATGGGGCAGATTCTTTGCCTTATTTCTGTGGAACTAACAATTGTTAATCACCCAGCACTCTTACCTCCCCCAACAGCTCAGGTGAGGGGGGTGTTACCCCCACTGTCGTGATGGGAGGCAGGAGACTGAGGCTTAGATGAGCAGGTGACACATTACTGTCCAGCCCCACCCACCCTGTAGTTTCCTGCCATGGCTCAGCTGTCTTCCTGCAAGAAAGGACAGACACCCTGGTGCTGGGTAGAATTCCTTGTGAACCCCTTTCCATCCTCCAGGGAGTTCTTGCTTTACAGTGGTGGCTCATGGGGAGTCCTCTGGCCCACTGAGAAAGTTGTGACATTACTCATGTTGTGACATTACTGCCTCTGTCCAGCTGCTGTCGATTAGGTGATTTGTAAAGAGACATTTATTGCTCACAGCTCTGGAAGCTGGAAAGTCCAAGGTCAGGGCAGTCCAAGGTCAAGGCACCTGCACATCTGGTGCCCCAGGGCCTGTGGCTCACAGACAGCAGCATCTCAACAGGTCTTGCGTGGCAGCGGTCGTCTCGTCAGAACTCACGTGGTGGAGGAGCAGGAGGGCTCCTCTAGGCCTCCCAACAAGGACACCAACCCCAGTCCTGAGAGCAGGACCTCCCGAAGGCCCCACCTCTTAATGTATCTCTTTGGAGATGGTTTCAGCATGAGGTTTTGGGGACATTCAGGCCAGAGCCATTGCTCTGCTGTGGTGTTAGGGCTGCATGGCATCATTACTGCAGCAGAGCCACAGCTTCTTATCTGCATTTGCTGCAGGAGGAAGACGCAGGTGCCTGTGTAAGTTGGGGTTCGGTGCAAGAAGTGGAGACTCTCTGGGAATCTTAGCAGGAGGAACTTAAGGGCTTTGAGAACAGACACCTTAGGACTGTAGTTTTCTTCAGACTGTAAAAACCTTGGTGTGTGACAATACTGAACATTGCCTGAGCCCTGTGATCCTGTAAAACAGTGATGGTTAAGACATTCCCCCTCCCCACAACTGCGCCCCCACTTTTACTGCAAGAAGCCCCTTCCCATGTGGCTTAGACTGACTGGCGGATGACCATTTACCGAGGACAAGACCAGATACAGGCCTTCAAACCCCCCTTCTCTGCCTTATAACTGATTAGCTAAACTGCCTGTTCCCACTGATCAATCACTTCCCACCTTGAAATGGTTCTTCGTGGTGCAGTTGTGCCTAGGGGGGTGGACTTGTCTTTGACTGTTGCCTTCCACAGAGAACGGTTAGGGTGGGCAGGAAAGAATTCTCTGCTACACGTCTGCATTCCTGGCTGTTTCCAGAAGTGGGAATTCTGGTGCCGTGGAGTCTGCGAATGGATTTCTAGTGTCCCAGCTTCAGGTGGAGTTGAAATTGAGTGAGGCAACCCACCACACCCATCTGGAGCCAGGAACTAGAGCCATTTTTAAAGTGGCAGTTTCTCCATAAGATTACCCAAAAAATGCGCTCAGCACGTTTCTTTCTTTCTCATATGCATTTGGCCATCTAAAATGAGAATGGTGGTTTTTTGAAGCATGGATGTAGTTTTAAATTTTGAGTATCGTAAACCTTAATGTAGCTTCTTAAAATGTTTGCCTGATTATCTGGAGATTTACTAAACCTTTGGAGTGGTAATAATGAGTTGATCTATATGACTTTGCTTTCTATGATGCAATGAAAGTACTCTAATTAAAACCTCTGCAGTTGGGTCAGCAGGCGATTGGCCAAAACAAATTCTGCTTTTTGGGTTTCTTTAACCAAACAAGGGAGTAGAGTGTAGGCTGAAGTGGCAAATTCATTTCAGAGCACGCCAGAGCCCTCAATGATTCAGCAGCCTTCTCAGGTGAACGTGTAACGTGTCGTGAGTCTTGGCAAGCCTGGCTACTGATGTGTGCACGTGACACCACAGAGCCACACCTAGGAAGATGTGGTTTCTGTAACAAGCTTTGGAAAACCAAAGTTCAACTTAATTATCCAACTTTGTTACAGAAAAAGCTTAGACCAGATGGCCAAAGACCTGATTGTTTCATGGTTGAGACATGGTTATAAAATTGCCCTTACTTGGTGCCAATCAGTGTTGGTCCACAGTGATACTCCTCCAACCTCACTGAATAGTTTGGAGACTGATATGAGACTGTGAAAATCTCCTTAAGGTGAAAAGGGCTCTGGGGCACCCGGGAATATCCGCACACCCGTGGCCATTCCCCTATAAGGTGGAGAGGACGGCTGGGTCACGCGGGAGCATCAGCACACCCGTGGCCGTCCTCTTTAAGACGGAAAGGGCTGCTGGGGTGCCCCGCAATATCTGCACACGCGCGGCCATTGTGGCTGTCCCCCTTTCTGCTCAGTCACCTCTGTGTTCCCGCATTCAGGCTTTGGGACACTCATGAACAGCTCATCCCCTGGGCTGGTGAGGAAGGAGTGGGAGGTTGTTCTGAGGCTCTGTCACTGTCTGCACTGTCATGAGCTGGGCAAGGCAGTGGCAGTGACCCTGGAGGAGTCTGGTCAGTGAGGGCTCCGGCAGGAAGTGCTGAGGCTTGAGGTGACTCTGCCAGTCGTAACCAAATGTCTTCCCTCTTATTTCCATGATTCCTTCTAGTTCTGCACCTTGCACTTCAGAGTCTCTGTGTATCTATAAATACACATGAGTTATGATACAGGTGTCTCTTTCCCCTCTGTCTGGGGCTGGGCCCAGGGAGTGAAGTGCAAGACCCCCTTACTGCTGCATGCCCACCAGCACGAGGCACTGCCTGCCCTGCTGACGAATGCCTACAGCGAGTCCTGGAAGCCTCCTTCTGAGCACCTGGCCTGTTGACGGTGTATACGGGAGACAACGGAGCTCCCCTTGCCCCACCCTGAGTAGAGACTGGGGAGGCGGCGGCAGCACTGCCCCCATGGTGCATCCTTGGTGCATGGAGGAAAGTCTGTTCATGCTTAAAACACAGCCCATCCTCTCAAAAGCAGGGTGACAACCACATTTACTTCTGAAATCTTAAAAAAGGGCCCGTCTCTTTGAGAGAAGAATGTGGCATGTATGTGTGTACCTCCTTTTTTTTTTTTTTTTTTTTTTTTTTTTTTTTTTTGAGACAGTTTCCCTCTGTCACCCAGGCTGGAGTGCGGTGGTGAGATCTCAGCTCACTGCAAGCTCTGCCTCCCGGGATCATGCAATTCTCCAGCCTCAGCCTCCCAAGTAGCTGGGACTACAGGCACCCGCCACCACGCCTGGCTAATTGTTTGTATTTTTAGTAAAGACGGGGTTTCACCGTGTTAGCCAGGATGGTCTCGGTTTCCTGACCTCGTGATCTGCCCACCTCGGCCTCCCAAAGTGCTGGGATTATAGGTGTGAGCCACCACGCCGGGCCGTATGTGTGTACCTCTTTACAAGTCTTGCCCGACCTTTGCATTTAAAAATTATTGAAAAAATTAAGGATGTAACTGACAAGAACTTTATAGGTTTCTCCAAGTAAAAATTTGGAAAAGTTAAGTGAACCCATAATGTGTTTTATTTCTTTGAGTCCCACACTTGGATTTTTAAATGTGGGCAAAACATCTATATGTTCTTTAGCCTGATTTCCGTGGAATCGTGAATGAAACGTGCTGAAGTTGCCGTGCGGATTTTGTTATGTGGCGGTGACAAGTGGGGCTGGTCATTAAACAACTGGAGGGATCTCTGTCCTTTCTGTGCTCCTGTTGGACACTAGGCACGTGCTTGGGTGTTTTCTGTGTGTGTGGACAAGATGAGGACAGAATTTCCAGATTCACACGGTGGTATCTTCTCCCTTTTCTGTTAAAACGTGTCTTCTGCTGCTTCTACATAGACCAAGTGTTTCTTTCTCTCGCCTGTCTACATAAACGCTGTTTAACAAAAACCGTATTGTAGACATGTGAAGCTGAATTCCACATGATCAAGCAGATAGAGATGACTGAGTATACTGTTTTGTGGAAGGAAGGTTTAAAATGATTTTTAGCTTTTTCCCTGAAATAGGGAATACTTTTAACTTTTTCCCTGAGATAGGGAATAATGAAATGGGAAAATAATTAAATTTTCCCATGTAATTGTTAGATTATATTTAATTATTAGATTATTCATGTATTGCAAGGGAAAAAGGAACTAGATCACCCCATGTACCCAAATGAAAATTTAAAGGGTATGGGCGAGTTCATTTGAACTCCTTTAATTTGTTTTTGTTTGTTTGTTTTTGACAGTCTCACTCTGTTTCTCAGGCTGGGTGCAGTAGTGCAATGACAGCTCACTGCAACCCCAACTTTCTAGGCTCAAGTGATTCTCCTGTGTCAGCCTCCCCAACTGCTGGGATTTACAGGCGTTAACCACCACACACAGCTTATCACCTCTTGGAGACTAGCTTTGAGTTTGGGCATTCACTGAACTATATTTTAGTTAATTCTCAAAGTTTGTCACTGTTTATCTTTAATTTGCTAAAAATCTACATGTATTGTAAAATGCGTTACATTTCCTTAGCATTCACGGATTCCCTGTTAGTGGGGCCGAGACACAGAAGGGCAGAAGGCGTTCAGACATCATCAGGGTTGCAGTTGAGTCCTTGCCCCGAACACACTGGAGCTCTGGGCTCTGTGGTCCCACGGGGGTCCTCTGTCCACTGAGGGGGCCGGGTTACCTGGAAGGTCCCTCCAGCCTCTGCAATTTTGCCCTTTTCAGGTTAACATCTCATCATTGTCCTGGACAGCACTGCCTTTCGTTCACTGATCCACGAGTGAACAGCTGGTCAGTGGCCAGTGCTACTTCCTTCAGCTGGGAGGTGGTGATGTGATAACACTTCCGTGGAATTTGGTTCTCGGTGTATTAAGGGTTCAGTTGTATGTTGATTTTTAATCTGCACCTCTGAATTGGTCTTTTGATTGCAAAGAGATTGCTTACTGGATTTGTTTCTGAATATTTCGTGGATAACAGGAGAACCTTGCTTATCTGTGTGTTCATTTAATGTGTTTTTGCCAGGCATTTATATGGTTGTGTTAGCCCTCAGCCCACTTTCTGTGTGTGGTGGAGTCATTGAAATCATTTATGTGAAGTCTCTCCTCTTTTAAGGCCAGAGGACGTGGGGTGGTGTCTCCCTAAACTAGGGGGAAATGGCATTGTTCTGCCCTCCTCCCTGGGAATGCTGGTGTTTCCAGGTCTCTGAACTTGGCTCCCACACTGGGAGAGTAGCTGTGGCTTCTGGAGCCCGTTTTGTGCGGGACTGACTCCTTCACTTGCTTTATTCCCCACCGTCTTTGCTGCTTTATGACGCAGGGATGAGGGAGTTGGGCCCAGGGGCCTTGCCTCTGCCTGAAGGGCCCGATGCAGAAAACTCTTCATGGGAAGGATGTTCCTTGAGGGCAGCTTTTGGAGTCTTTTCCTACTTTTAACTGAGAAGCAGCTATTCACATGGTTCTATTCTGCTGGTGTGTTTCAAAATAACTGATGTAGAGTTGTGAAGATGTCCGAGACACCCATGATCCACTCCGGGCCAGTGCCGGGCATTGTGCTCAGAATCCTTCAGACCACATTCAGATGCCAAAGATTCTTGCTTGGTTATTCTCAAACTTATGAGAATCTAAAACGCGAGCCACGGTATGGATTTTCTCTTGAGCCCCCATGACTTTGCCTTGTATTTTGGGCATGAATGACTTCATCAAGGGGAAAGAATTTGAGGAAGGAGCCTCTGAGGCTAGAAGGGGCTGGGAAGGGGTCGGGGGGAAGAGGAGGGAAAAGGAGCTATAGAGGGAGGAGCCAGGCTGGGGCTGGGGCGTCTCCCCATGATGCTCCCCCACCCCTGGCGCGAGGCCCCAGAGACTGACTGATTTTCCCACAGGAAATGTGTATGATTGCGTGTCTGTTTTGTGGGCTGGCCATTTGGATTGAGGGAATGTCTGTGTTGTGATTCCTTATTGATTCAAAGGTTGGAAAGGTTTGTGCTCAATACAGGGGTCTCTTGGTGCGATGGGAAATGTGATCGCAGCCGCCTTCGGGATGGGGAGAGCCCTCGAGGCCCTCAGTGGTGGCCGGTGTTGGCCTTTGCTTCCCTGGGTGAGCTGCCCTCAGGGTGGGAAGGGAGGTCCTCGGTGGTGGCCGCTGTTGGCCTTCGCCTCTCTGGGTGAGGGCTGCTCCATCCCCGGCTCTCCGACTCCTTGCCTGGCACCTTCCTCGTTGGAGGCCGTGATCCATCAACTTTGTCCACGTGTGTCCTGCAGACTAATGCTGACTGGAGGTTCAGGAGTGGTCAGAAGAGGCCAGAGGAGGCCCTCGTGATGCGAAGCTAAACGTTTAATGATGGCGCTGTTGAGTGCATGAGCCGCGTCAGCCCAAGAGTCTGGGTAAGAGGGAACCGCGGGCTGGAGGAAAGACTGGACAGATGGGTGCTTTCCTCGGCCCCTGGGAGCACGGCCAGGTCCACGCTCAGACCTCCTGGTTTCTCCCATATTTCCATCAATAGCAAGGGAAGGACTCGGGGCAGAAGTAGTTCAAGGGCCTCTAAAGACTTACGTAATTGTTAATAGGCCTAATTTTATGCTTTCTTATGTATTAAGAGCAAATCATGAAACAAACTCATTTCTGTTTGAAGAAATCTTTACTGCTCTCATTTTTGTGGCAAGCAACATTGATTCTTTGCTTAGTGAGCGTTAGTGCCCTCCTGCCCAGTGCTGCTGCCTGGCGTGTCCTCGCACACACCTCTGTCCATTGGTCTCCGTTCACCTTTCCGCCTAGAATTGTAGGAGGGGCGCTGGGATCTTAGGGCTAGAAAGAAATTCTGAAGACCACTTTTAGGGGCGGCTTTTAGTCAGGGCTTCCAGAGAGACAGCCAGCCGGGTGTGCGTGTGTCTCCAGGGCGAGGCTTGCTGCAGGGGCTACAGAGTCCAAGAAGCCCCAGGACCCACAGGCTGCAAGCTAGAGTCCTGGGAGGGTGTGGCTTGAAGACTTGAGAAGCGGAGGGTGCAGATCCCACCGGGGTCTGAGGAGCTGAGACCCAGAAGCACGGGCTGCAGAAGACAGATGTCACTGGCCCATCAGCCAGACAGGTGGAGTGAACCCAGTTTTCCCCGCCTTGCTGTTTTACTCGGGCCCTGGGGGTATAGGGTGGTGCCCCCCCACACCGGCGAGGATGGGTCTCCACTCAGTCCAGAGGCAAACATGCATCTCACACAGAAATAATGCAGAACCAGCCATCTGGGCACCCCGGGCACGCTCAGGTTGATGCACAAAACCAACACCGCGCGTGGCCCTGACATCTGCGTGTTCGCATCACTCCACACACATTGCTCAGTCATCGCCTCGGTGAGTTTGTAAGCTCGTTGTGTGGTTCTGGGGCTTTTTGTCCTTGGTGATGACAGGCTCCCCACTGCCCCAGCTCAAGTATGGAAGGTGATGGCACCAAAGGCTCCTTGTTTCTCAGACACTTGAGTGGGTGCTCTGTGCAGCCAGTTCCACATGCAGCAGCATCTGTTCCCTATGCCGATTCCATTCGGAGTATGTGCCTCCCTTCTGTTGAGGGTGCAGCCTTCTTTCAGGGAAGAACTGTGTCCTGTTCGCCTATATCGCCTGTGGTGTATCTCATGGCTGAATAAGTAGCTATAGGATACCTCGGTGGCTGAATGATAGGTTCATTGGAAGGAAAACTTAATATTTTTTTTTCTTTTTGGGATGGAGTTTCACACTCAACGCCCAGGCTGACGTGCAATGGCACGATCTTGGCTCATTGCAAACTCTCCCTCCCGGGTTCAAGTGATTCTCCTCCCTCAGCCTCCCAAGTAACTGGGGCTACAGGCTTCCGCCACCATGCCTGGCTAATTTTCGTATTTTCGTTAGAGAAGGGATTTCACCATGTTGGCCAGGCTGGTCTTAAACTCTTGACCTCAGGTGATGCACCCACCTCGGCCACCCAAAGTGCTGGGATTACGGCCATGAGCCCCTGCACCCAGGAACTTAATACCGTTTTTTTTTTTCCTTTAAATCGTAATTGGCTTGTTAAATGCTTACGTTAATGTTTATTTTTAAAAATGTTATCTGTGACCTTTCAGCTTTTCATAGCACTTCTCGTGTGAATATTTTAAAAAGGCCCTTTAACCGTGGGGGAGAAGCGGTTATCCCTTTCAGCAGAGGGAGATGGAGGAACAGGCCCTGGTGGGTCTGAGCACAGGCAGTCACCCCAGCCTTGGTGCTTGCTTAGGTCTGTTCTCCGTTCACTGTAGCCGCATCCACTCTCATTGTCAGCTTAAAAATAAGCTTTTTCCTCTTTCTAATCGGAACAGTTAGTTTGTTAACCGTCACATTAAGGTATCGAGAATGATGGCTTTCAGGCCTCAGATATGACACAAGTAATAAATGCAGCTGACCCTGAACAACATGGGTTTTGAGCTTCGAAGGATCACTTGTGTTAATTTTTTTTCCAACCAAACCCTTACTGAAAAAGCCTGGCTTTGTGGAGGGCCGACGTTTCCTACATGTGGTTCCATAGGGTGGCCGTGGGGTCCTGTGGATACGTAGATTTGGGTAAACTCGGGGCATGTTCTGGAATCCATGTCCCTGTGTATACAGAGGGAGAATTGCAGCTTTTTAGAAGTTTGTGTCCTGCCTTGTCCTAAAAAGGCTCCAAGGTGGATGCAAAATTATTTCATTCCTTTGGTTTTCTTGGTGGGATATTGATGTTTATTCTTCAGTGTCTAATATCCTGAGTGAACAGAGTTACCGCTTCAGGAACAAAACCAGTCTGGAAACACATATTGAGATATCCACCTTTTCTTCATGGTTTCACAAAAGGCCATGATCATATTTTATTCAGTTGAACTGTAGGAAACTGCCGATATTTGCTGTTTTTGGCCTACAAAATGGCAAGTTCGTACGATATTAAAAACAAAGGCTTCCTGGATGGGGAAAATAGGAATCGGTGAGAACCTGAAGTTGTCTGTCATGGCCTCTGAGTCACAGGTAAATAAACCTGCGTGAGGGGAAGTTGGCTGTACAGTATTTTCCTTCTGTTTTGAGACTGTCAGAAAAAGGTCAGTTCCAACGTGTTGGGTCCCTTTGCCTCAGCTTTGCTGCATAGGGGACTTGCCATTATACCTCTTGTTCCCAGTGCCCAGGAGGCTGATGCCACATAGAAGACCTGCAGGTCGGTGGATGTGAAACAGGCATCGGACACGCTGTGCACCTTGGGACGCATCTGAGAAGTGTGTGCTTGCAGCAGATCTGAGGTGAGGGCGTGTTCCATCTCCTCTCCCTTCTCTAGCTTTGCAGGCCTTTGAAGTTGGTCCTGGAAAGTGAAATTAGTTAATGCTAATTTAAGCTCCAGGTCAAAGCCTGGGGGCCGAAGAGACCTGCCCTTCACTAGGGGTGTGAAGCATTGGGCCCTCCCATCAGGAGGCAGCAGGGACTCGAGAAAGCCCCACATGCCCTCCAGTTCCCTTATGTTGAAATTTCTTGTACTCGGCCATGCCGGGTCATTTTGGGAGGTGAGTAGGGGATTCACTTGGGGGTGTGCAGTATTCTTAGGTGTCAGGTGCGAGAGTTGAATTTGTAGAAGCTGTGCAGATAGGAAAGGGCCTGGCAGGGAGTGCTGTTTACACGGAGCCGATTTAACGCGAGGTCTGTGCTCTACCTGGGTCCGTGTCTGACTGGTGTCTCCCAGTCTGCAACAGGACGTTGACGTGACTTGGCGCCATCGTCCCACTCTGTGTAGATGTCTGAGGATCTGTGCGCAGCTGCTCTGTGAGAATGAGTTGTGATAATGAACTGAGAAACAGTGAACAAACCCTGAATTGGTTAGCACTGGTTCCACGGCCACTTCTGCCGTGGTTGGAGTCATTCATAATAAAGTGTGCTGGACTCCTATGCAGAGCTCTGAATTTCAGAGGCCCTTCAACTCGGCAGCTAACCAGCTGCTTCCTTCAGAAGACATTTGAGTCCCCTTTACCTACCAGGGTGACCCTGGGAGTTTGAAGATGAGTGAGACAAGCCCTCCGTGTCTTGTGGATTTTACTGTCCAGTGGGGAGACAGATGTGGATGGTGAAGGAGGCCCTATCAGAGGTCATCGCATGTCAGTTTTATTTCTTCAGCACTTGCTGTGTTCAGGCGGTGCCCCGGGCCATGTGCAGAGCATCTGTGGACCCTGCCCTTGGCATCCCAGGCACAGCTAGCATCTGCGCCATCTTCATACTTGGCCTGAGTTTTGAGGAAGTTACCGAGGACGGCTTCTGCCTTTGCTGGAGAGAGTTGGAAGTCAGGGCAGCCCTCCACAAGGAGATGATCGCCAGCTGATTCCTCAAGAAAGAGAGGTGGTCCCCACATGGGTAGAGCAGGGCAGCATGTACAGACCTGGGTGTGGGGTCTGGGGCATGTGCATCTGAGTGGGGTCTGCTGGAAGACAGCAAGGGTGAGGTGTGAAGGCAGTTGGAATTTACAGGATAAATTATCACTAAGGCGATGCCTGGAAAACATAAAATGGGGACTCTCTGGGGTAAACGTGGACTTAGGGTGACCCTGGGCGTGGGTGTTTTCAGGCTCTGAAGGCAGAGATTTAGGAAATTGGGGCAGAGCTGAGCCCCAGACGAGGATGAAGACCACCCTTGGGATGTTGAATGAGACGGGGTGGAAACCCAGTGAATGTCCTGGGGGGCCAGTCCAGCAGGCAGGCAGCAGAGGAGACCGGTGTCCTCAAAGGCCCCTTGGGCCTGCCTCTCAAAGTGCTGGGATGACAGGCATGAGCCACTGCTCCCTGCTGATACTTTTAAAATTTCTAAGCTACTCTCTCTCATACCCACTCCCGTATTTTTTTAAAAAAACCAGGTTTATGGCTATATGTTTTCCAAGGGAACCAAACAGTTACCTGTTTGAAGTACAAATAACACCGTGTTTAAAAACCGAAAATGCCACTTTGCATAGAAGTTTCCAAATACCCAGTTGGTTTGAGCCTTGCATTGCAGTGTCACTACCTGCTCTTAAATTTCTACACGATGTATAGATAGCGAGGCAGGGACGGCTCGTACATCTTCAGGTTTCAATTCTACTACCTTGGGCTATATTTTCATTTATTTTGGCACAACTGTGGGTGTGGCAAGCAATGCCAGGGTATTTATTTTGAAGCGTGTCCAATAACAGTTGGGAAGATTTTCACATTTTTAGAATTTTCATAGTAATAGTTATAATTTACAAAGAATTTAAAATTGTGTAGTCATTATTTTGCTTTTTTCTAGATGTGCCCCGAAACAGGGTTGCTAACTATCATTCTACATCACAGGATTAATAACAGTACCCTTTTGGAGCAGATGCCTGTAATCAAGGAATTCTGCCTAGTCAGTTCACTTTAAGCGTGTTTAAAAGGTTTTCTTTATCCTAGTTGGCACCTGTGGCTATAGTTTGTTTTCACTGCTGAAGAATATTCCACGATGGAAGCCGTAATTCATCTGTTTTTCATATCGGTGGACATTTGGATTATTTTGAGAGGGTGTGTATGTCTATTCAGCCTTCATTTTTTTCAGGATTTTTTGTAGAAGATAATGTAACAGTGTAACATCCTCTGCTAGGGAACCAACACGAACCCTGATTACAGCCACACTGACTCTCACACAGACTCTCAGGCCTTGTTACCAACACACAGAACCATTTTCTTAAGTTGAAACCCAGTAGCAGAACCTGAAGCCATGTGAACGGTTCCTCCGATCTTACACTTGGAATTCACTTTTTATTACTATGTCTGCTAATTAGGAAGCATATCAATTATACAGAAATCTGAGAATGTAAAATTATACGTTTATAACAGAAAAAACCTTATTTAATAGCCCAGAACACATGGCTATGTTTTTCCCTCATGCCCCACCACTGTTTTCTTTGCTTGAAATGGGAAATGACACTTGAATGTCGTTTTCTAGCGATTGTTAGACTGGCATAGTTCTTCAGAGACAGAGGATGTAAAGCACATGGAGAATTTCTGTTTGTGGAATGTGATTTCCCGGTCGCCTCATTCAGGCTGCCGCCGCCTTCCCCTCTGGCCGCCTGCACCGTGGGACGTCTGAGAAGGTCCCTGTTTCATCCTCTGGAAATTCTGAAAAGGAAGGAGAGGAGGGTGTGCAGGGTGTGGTGCATTTGTGTTGGTCCTTCCAGCTTTTATTTGGAGTCTCGGCTACCTTGGTGGTTCCTGCCTTTATGTCCCCAGCTCGTGGCTTCGTCCTTGTGTCTAACTCACAGGCAGACAGATGGAAAGGGAAGTTGTATTCAGCCAACAGCTTGATCTTATTCTCAATCGACTGGGTATTTGGAGACTTCTGTGCAAATGGGCATTTTTGGTTTTTAAACACCATGTCTTATTTGTACTTGAAATGGGGTAACTGGTTCTCTTGGAAAAAATATAGGCATAAAGCTGGTTCTTTAAAAAAAAAAAAAAAAAAAAAAAAAGGAGTGGGTGTGAGAGAGAGTGGCTTAGAAATTACACCAGTAATGGTCGGGAGTGGTGGCTTATGCCTGTAATTCCAGCACTTTGAGAGAAGGAGGCAGGTGGATCCCCTGAGGTTAGGAGTTCGAGACCAGCCTGGTCAACATGGTGAAACCCCGTCTGTACTGAAAATATGAAAATTAGCCGGGCATGGTGGCAGGCACCTGAAATCCCAGCTATTTGGGAGGCTGAGGCAGGAGAATCACTTGTACCCGGGAGGCAGAGGTTGCAGTGAGCCAAGATCGCACCACTGCACTCCACCCTGGGCGACAGAGCAGAAACTCCATCTCAAAATAGAAAAAAAACAAAAAACTAAACAAAACAAAAACCCGGTAATGAAAACCTGATTGCATCATCTGTGATGGAGATGGCGGATTATTTCATTTTTAGTGACAGGATGAATTGGATATGTTTGCAGTATTGATTTGACAAGGGAAATGGTGAGAACCAAATGTGCCGCCCAGCTTGGGCCTCACCGTTGGCAGAAGACCGTGGCGGGCAACAGACTGGAGACTCGGAGACCGAGGGGAGAATTCTCACGCTGTGACGCTGGTGCAGTGTGTGCTTCTGGACTCCTGCTGGAGGGAGCTGTCCCTTTGCCTTGCAGGCTTTGGTGCAGTGGAGACCTTAGGACCTGCCCCTCCTGGAACACCTGGTGGGTGTGGCGAGCAGTGCCAGGGCTGAGGCACAGGTGCTGAGCCCGGAACGTGGGACAGGAGAGGCTGCACACGCCGGCAGGTGTCTGCTCCAGCAGCCGGGGGTTTCCGCAAGGGGGCGGGGCGTTGGTTTTCCTCCTTGAATTTGGGTGGAGAGGGTGTCCTGGGGTGCTATGTCTGCACTTGTGTTGCTCTGAGGTCAAGTTGTGGGCCGAGTCCCTGTCCCTCTGCCAAAGTGAGGGTTTGCCCATTTTCAGGTCAGATTTCCCTTGGGTCCGGGTCTCTAGGAGTGGGGCGCATTCCAAGGGGTCGTGAGCACGGTGGACGCGCGTGGGCCTCTTCCTCTCCCCTCAGCTCCTGGGCTGTGTGTGAAGAGCTGCCCAGCGGAATCACCCTCCTGCCTGGTGTTTCATTCACCAGAAATCGTTCTCACTGTGGACTCTTGAGTCAAATGTAATCCAGGAATGGAACGTGCTGTTGCTAGATGCCACACACAGCATCAGGAGCTTAGTTGGGGATTATATGATCTTACCCCACACCTTAAAAGTAAAGACTATCGTTGTCAGGCCTCTGAGCCCAAGCCAAGCCATTGCGTCGCCTGTGACTTGCACGTATATACGCCCAGATGGCCTGAAGTAACTGAAGAATCACAAAAGTGCAAATGCCCTGCCTGGACTTAACTGATAACATTCTACCAGAAATAAGTGAAAATGGCCGGTCCTTGCCTTAAGCGATGATTTTGTGTGTGTGTGTGAAATTCCTTTTCCTGGCTCATCCTGGCTCAAAAAGCTCCCCCACTGAGCACCTTGTGACCCCCACTCCTGCCCGCCAGAGAACAACCCCCATTTGACTGTAATATTCCTTTACCTAACCAAATCCTATAAAACGGCCCCACACTTAGCTCCCTTCGCTGACTCTTTGGACTCAGCCCGCCTGCACCCAGGTGAAATAAACAGCCATGTTGCGCTCACAAACCCTGTTTGGTGGTCTCTTCACATGGATGTGCATGACAATAGTTAAGGGGATATTGAAGTCTTTGGCAGCTCCAAGAGCTTTTTCAGTTTGTGTCGGGCCATTTTAGGCAGAAGGAAATGCTTGCTTAGAGAATCTTACAGAAATGTTCGGTGCAGTGCCATTAACTCGTAGAATAAATGTGTAACTTTCCATGGCGGCCCTCTGGAAAGAGATGCACTTTGAGTGCACCCTGGCCTGCTTGCTACAAGAATCGGCCGTGTCACCCCGCTTTCCGTGGGTCTGCAGGTGTGCGTGGTCTATTGCCCTGCACTGTGGCCATGGAAGGGAAGATGATCTGGAATGCTGGCGACAGTTATCAGTGCGTGTTGATGTGTGCTGTGTGCTGCTTTCTATAGGGGAGAACATTTCCGTTTAATAAACATCTCATCACGATGATGACTGCAAGATATTTGAGTCTCATTCAATAGTGTTTCTGGGTTCCTTCTATTTTTAATCTGCTTTCTAGCACTAGGCAAGTGAAGACATGGAAAGTAAAAACCCATGGAACTTGTAGAGACATGGTGTTGTGTAGGAGCAGACTGTAGCCTCTGGCTCTGTTTAAAGATTGTAGTAAACCTCTTACCTGGCATGGTCAGGGTGTAAATTATCTTGTTTAATCGAAATGTGTATGAGTCAAAGCTGGCGCCTGCATTGTTGATGAAATACCAGATTTTAAGGGAACATGTCAATGTGCTGTAAGATACCAACAAAGTTCCTCACTGAGGTTCGGCGCGGGTTCGGAGGAGCTGGGCCTTAGGTCACCAGGGTCGTCTCTGGGAGCAGATGCTCAGTGTGGGCATTAGTCACTTAGCCTTTCCAGAGCCGAGGAACAGCTCTCTGTGGTGGTTTTTGGAACCTGTATTTTGAGTCAGTTTGTCCCACTTGACTCGAAGTTGCCGCGCGATTTCAGACCTTTGCCTCCACCGTGCGCTCGTTTTCTTGTCCCCTGATAACTGCCTCGGTTGCCCCCGCCTGACATTTGAGCCTCATCGTTCATGGACACAGGCTCCGTGGTGGGGCAAAGGCCGCGACTCCGGCTTGCACAGTTCTGTGACTCTCACCATGGCTTATCACATCACTCCCGGGATCTCCCGTTTAGAGGAAGAGTGTCCCTTTCCTGCAGGCCCTGTGTGGTGTGGAAACCACCCTTACCTACCTTTCTCCTGTTTGAACTGTACCGTGAAGCTATATCTGTTCTAGTCAACCGTCAGAATTTAAGGAACAGTGATTTATGTAACTTATCACACGCTTCTCAGCAATTCTTTATGAATTTCATTCTGTTGTGAAATTATTGCAGTTTTCATGGCTATGCTGGTCTCATGTTGTGGCCCTTGAAATGAATTCCCTTCCCCATTGTGTGTTAAGGTTGTGCCTGGGAGCTGTTGAGGCCTCACCTCTGCTTAGGGCAGTGGCTTTGCTCTCCTGACAACAGGAAGAATCTTATTTAGAGCGCTTCTAATGTAGTTTTTGCTTCCAGACAGAGTTACTTTTTTTCACAGAGACAGCCACTAAAGTCATAAATTATGCTCAGGATGCACACACACGGGTCAGCTGACAGAGTGGAGTCCAGAACAGATCCAAAGATGCAAAAGCAGTTCAGTGGAATTTGAGTCTTTTCAACAAATGGTGCTGGAATTATGGGACAGCCGTATGCAAAAGAGTGAAAACAGGGAGAAATTTCTGTATGAAAATTAAGGTGGACCATAGCCCTGAATGTAAAATACCAAACTACAAAACCTGCAGAAGAAAGGGAAATTGTGGAGACCTAGGGTGAGAGCTCTTAGCCATACCATGATCCATAATCAAGGAAGAAAAAAGTAGGTAAGACTCATCAAAATTAAACTTCTAATATAAAAGACACCCCTAGGGAATTGAAGAGACACATTTTCGATAGATGGGGAGAAGATGTCTACGAACCATGCAGCCGGCCAAGGACTCGTATCCAGAATGCACAGGACTCCCACGGCTCATGACAGAGAACAAACCACCTGACTTAAAAGCGGAAGAGACCTGAACAGATGCTTCGCTGAGAAGGACGGGAGGATGGCCCGAAAGCATCTGAAATGACCTTCAGCATGACTGGTTGCACCGAGATGTGCACCGAAGCCGCAGTGAATTTGTTCACACCGCTGCTGGAGCGCCTGACTAAGGTCTTCCGACAGCCCCAGGTGCTGGTGAGGACAGGCAGTCGGGACTCCTGTGCGATGCTGGGGTTCAGCACGGTGCAGACAGCTTGGCGGTTTCTTACAAAACTGAACTCACACAAACGTGGGGCCCGGTGACCCCAATCCTAGGTATTTACCCTAGAGAAACAGAATCTGATGTTTAAGAAAAACTGTGCCCAGATGTTATTAGCACTGTCTATAGTTGCCCAAAACAGGTTACAATGTGCCACAGCCATATGTGGAATAATAAATACCCAGCAGCCCCGAGGCCTGGCTGTTGATCACAGGACACCCCGGGTGCACCTCCAAGCACAATGCCCAGGAAATCGTGATTTTGCGAGTGTTTTGCGACAACACTCGCAAAAGATAGACCTGGGGGATGGGAGGACACGGAGAGGGTGGTTGCTGAGAATGGGAGGGTATGGTTATGAGGCCCCGTGAGTGGGTTTGGGGCTGTTGGACTGTTCTGCTTGTGTGATGACGATTATGGGAATATTTGTGCCGAAATTCACAGAACTGAACACTGTCCACTTTACAGTAATTTTTTAAAAGTGGTAATATGCTCATTTTCGGTACTGTTTTTAGTGGAAGATGGAGTTTGCAGATGATTTGTCAGGGCAAGCCTGTCTCAAGAGTTTGTAGACGATTCGTTAGGGGCCTGTCTCAGAGCGGTTGGGTTGGGTTGGGTTGGAAAAGCCTTCCCTGTTGGGGGCAGTAGCATGGGGCATGGAAAGGATATTGCCAAGAAAACACGTAGAATCCTTTGAGGAAACATGTGTATTTCTAACTTGCTATAAGATAGAATTGGAAATTGTAATGGTTTTGTTTTCTAGAGTCTTGGTAGAATAGGGAAGACAGTGTAATAAAAGCTAATTTTGAAATGAAGAATTTTAAAGATTTTCAACAGCAATTGCTCTAGGAAGTCATCCTGGAAATGTTTTTAAAGATGTTCAGTAGCAATGGCTCTAGGAAGAGTCACCCTGGAGTTCCTTCTTGAGCATTGGTTTCCTGGCTGTATCTTCCGACTTTCATTTTTAAGTTTTGCTGTGAGTTGGGGATGTGTGGGAATAGCCATCCCCAGGTGTTGGGTAGGAGTCGCCCTGCAGGGGGGTGCATGTGCCCCGAGGCCTGAGGCACTGTTTCAACCTAGCTTGGAACATGGGGACTCTTGTCAGAGTAAGAGTACCAGCCTGGCAGGCTGGGGGGAGCCCCGGGGTGGTCTGGGCACTGTCCTCCCTGCCTGCAGGATGGCAACTGGAGGAGCTCGAAGGCTGCCTGCCTGGTGGCTGTCAGCGCAGCAGCCCCTTCTGGCCCTGGAGCAATCTTTGGGTCCATGAGTCTCTGTGCCGGGACTTGCCTCCTGGGACCTCCGCCACTGTCCTGAGGGCCCTGGTGCCACTTTCCCGGTGGGACCCAAGCCTCAGGCAGCTGCGACCCCAGATTCGGTTGCTTTCCCTGCCGTCTCATTGCAGCACGAGTGCTCACCTCACTCAATGTAGAGCC
Source organism: Macaca fascicularis (assembly GCF_037993035.2). Classification (NCBI taxonomy): domain Eukaryota; kingdom Metazoa; phylum Chordata; class Mammalia; order Primates; family Cercopithecidae; genus Macaca; species Macaca fascicularis. The sequence goes on from NC_088378.1 coordinate 183,820, forward strand.
TCAGGTTCCTTCAAGATCCCCAGAGATGGAATCTCCCAATTTAACAAGATAGTTGGTGACAAGATTTGAGCGGCACTGATTTAACTCAGCTTCCAGAGTTTAAGTTCCCAAGACACAGTCCTGCTCCTTCCTCGGCCTCATCCTGTGTGGCTGGTGTGGATGCGGGGTTTCCAGAGGGTGGGGCTGAGGCAGGTCAGCAGCAGGGGGATGGCTCATTATTGGTCGCTCAATGCCTTGAGGATAACTAGGATTAATGACCTTTATAGGGCTGTAGTTTTGGAGTATATATATGTGCGTGTGTGTATATGTATGTATATATATATATGTGTGTGTGTGTATATATATATATTTAAACGAGGTGGACACGGTTATCACTGCATTTTTCTGACATGAAACTTGAAGAGCAGAGGGTTTAGGAAACTCCTAAAGCCACACTGTCAGTGGGACCCGGGCGGTCTGGCCTCAGACCCTGCACTGTTTGCCCCTCACCACGCTGTCAGCAGACCCAGGTGGTCTGGCCTTAGAACTCACGCTGGTCGCCCCTCCCTGCCACGTTGTGAGGTTTTTCCTGCTTCTGGGCAGCATTTGATAGCTTGTGAAACAAGACCAAGACTTACTATGAGTGGATACGCCATTATCTGAGATCCAGAACGTTTCCTGGACCTGGCGTTGCCGATGTCACGTAAGGGAAGGTAAAAACATTTTCATTGTGGTCACTGGGGCTCCTGAAATGGTATTTTTCCTAGTGAAAGTTTACTCATAATAATCTTTTAACTCAATACTATGTGAACAGGAAGAAATGTGTTGGGCTCTAGTTAAATGTCTCAGAGCCACAGAAGTAAATGAGGGCACCTTCCGAGCACAGCCTCCCGGAGGAGGCCAAGGACGTTTGTCTGGAGGGTTTGCCATGAAGCAGACTTGGGCAGGGCTGGTCTGCCTAGGGAGGCCTCTGCCATGATGTAGGTTAGTTGAAGTAGTTGACGGGTGGTGGCGTGAGGTCAGTGGTCCCCGAGGAAGCCCCTAGCAAGGCTGGTTTCCGTGGGATGGAAAACTGCCGTTCAGTGGCTGTAATCCTGGCTTCACGGGTCTGACATACAATCCTGCACTTGGATACTTGGATCCCGGCCAGGTCAGATGGTCCTGAAAGGACATTCGGACTGTGATGGCTGCACCCATTCTCAGCATCCGTAGGGTCTCCTGTGTTTGTGTGTGTTTCCATTTTCTTTCAGCACAATTTCTCCCAGTGAAGTCGTGAGAAATAGAAGGAAAGGTGGAATGAAGATGTGATTGAGGAAAGTGTAGTGTGGTCTTCGACCTTATTTTGCCTTGGTTGGTGCTCAAGAACTCCACCTGACCTCAGAGCTGAGCGTTTCTGCCAGGAAGTCCTGCCTTTTATGCTACCTCGAGGCCTGTTGAGACACTCCAAGAAGCTTCGTTAACAAATTGCCTTTTCCTTTTACAGCAGTTGGATATATTTGCAGCAAAACAAAGGAATAACCCCCCAATATGGTGATGAAATGCATTTAAGTATAGATAACATTCAGTCTTGAAGGGCCTGGGATTTTAATCATCTTTGGGTCATGTAACAAGTGGTGTTGGTGATTAAAATCTCCTGACAGCTTTGTTCTGCCACGTTCCTCAGTTTTGAATGATGATCTTCCTGGTTGTACCTTGGAGGGGCGTTTCTGTCAGTAGAGAGCAGAGTGGTGGTTCCCAGAGGCTGCGAAAGGACAGAGGTGAGGCCCCTGAAGGACACTGGTCTTCCTGGTTTAGGGGTTTGGGGCTCAGCCACCTTCCTGTGTCCGTGTAAATTATACCCAGGATCATTTTCACTCGCGCCACTTTAGTTGAGCATTGGAGCTTCAGGATATGTGTGTGCCCACGTCACCTGGGCCGTGATCCTGGAGTTGGGTGAGACTGATTCCCGGGTTTATAGAATTACTCTGGGATTATTGAAAACAGAAGCACTTGAGGCATTCATAATGCTATTTCCTGAACGTAATTTATGTTCAGTTCTTCAGAAACATTTATCTGAGGAAGCATCTATAATTTTTGTTTTCTGCCACTCAGTGCTAGAAAGAATTGTGCAACACTCAAGTGAGTGGCATTATTCCTCTCCCTCCACCATGCAAGCAAGATTAAAGGTACCTCTGGCTCCCCTCAATCTTCTCATCTGCAGGGTGCCTGGCGTGGCAGTGTGCTGCCTTCCGTCTTCTTTTTGGGGAGAATCAGTCGTGTTTGTGTGTACTGCTCAGCTCAGCCTCGTGCAGTTGTGTGGGTGAGGAGCTTGGATGCTAGGTGACCCTCCCAGGCCTGCCTCCCACCTCCCTAGGCCTTGTTCTAAACTGACAGATAAACAGTGTGTTTTGGAAGAGGACAGCAGCAGGGCAGGAGAGCGTTTGTTCAGACTTTCTCCTTGCACTGACGTTTGAGCCTTCATCCAGCCTGGGCACTTCTACAGAGCTGCGTTTGTGTGTTGCAAACCATTCCCTCCCAGTAACCGTGCTTTCAGAGGTTTGGAAATGTGACTTAACTCATCTTCAATTTAAAGCGTACTATTAAATTTTAGTGTTGAAACTGATGTATTTTATGGCCTTTATTTGATTTCTCTTGATTTTTTTTTTTCCCCATATGAGACATGGCATCTTAAGGGAGACAGCCTGGTGTTGGCCGCCTTTCCTAAGGATGGAAGTGAATTCTGAAAACGCTTTATGTAGGCAGCGAAATAATCAGGGAACCGTTATTATAGCTATGTCTGTCCATGTAAAGCGAGCATGACTCATAAGCAGAAAAAAGTGCAGCCCCGGGCCAAGGTGAGCCCTAATGCTGCCTGTGCCTCGCCTCCCTGCCATGAGGAACGGAAGTGCAAACGCAGGTGGTTGAGTTAGCCTCCAAGCCCAGCCTGCATCTCCCTCACATCCCTCTGCATCTGCAGGGGCACAGGCCATGCTGCCACCCCTCGCTCAGTGCCAGGGCTGATGCATCAGGAACAGTGGGTACTGTCCGCCCCTTGCTCGGTGCCAGGGATGATCTGTCAGGATTCCTCATGCTCATCTGGCCCTCATGTCTTCATCACCAGCCTCCTGCTGGTAACGGGCTTGTTATTACCTTGGTATGGGTAATAACATACCCATACCAACGTATATAATAACATACCCATACCAACGTATATAATAACATACCCATACCAACATATGTAATAACATACCCATACCAACATATGTAATAACATACCCATACCAAGGTGTTGTGGGGCGGTGCTCAGTCTTCCAAGGGAATCGGCCCTTAGCCGATTCATATTCAACAGGGCCGGGAAATGGGTTCTTGTTCCATGTCCTGGATCCCAGGAAGCCCTTGCCCTGGACCCTGTAATGCCCGGGGTCTTCCTGAGAAACGCTGGTGCCACTGGAGCACAGCCCAGCCCCCTCCAGTTTCTCCGCTTTGTAACTGCACTTGTGTTTAGCAGGTCTTCCAGGACTTAGACGCTGCTTGGTGTGAGCCAGGTTTTGTGTGGAAAGAGGACAGATCCGAACCGGCAACCAACCAGCCCAGAACCATCTTTTATGCTTCCAGATTCTGTGTCCAAAAACTTACCTGTGGACATTGAGGGTGGTGCATTTCTGCTCCAGGACATCTGTGGACCCAGCTGGAGGGATCAAAAGGATGTGGAGCCTCTTCACTCCTGGCCTGGGCTTGGACCTGCTGTGCAGCCTCTCGGTGGCACCAGGGCCCCCTTGTGTCACAGTGGCCTCGGGTTGGTGGCACTGCCCCAGGATGTCCCAGGCTTAATGATAGTAGGGCCTGCTTGTGCCATGGCGGCCTCGGGATGGTGGCAGTGCCCCAGGGTGTCCCAGGCTCCAAGGCCAGTGTTCCGTCCAGCGAAGGGAAGTTGTACTGTAAGGTCTAGTCTCGAAAGGTGCCTGGGGTTCTATCCTTCAGAGCGGTCCTACACTCACCACAAATCAAGCCAGGGGAGGCCCTGCCAGAATTTGCAGCTGTGTTTCAGGTTGTTCCACAAGGCCTCTTATTTTGGGCTAGTCAGGTATATAATTCTTATTCTCTGGTTTTTTTGAGACAGGCAAAAAAAAAAACAAAAACAAACAAACAAAAAAAAAACCTTTTTGTTGCCCAGGCAGTGGTGTGAGCACAGCTTACTATAGCCTCAACCTCCCAGGCTCAAGCGATCCTCCTGCCTCAGTCTCCTGAGTAGTCAGGACTCACAGGCACATGTTCCCCGTGTCCCCCATGCCTGACTTATTTTTGTATTTTTTGTAGAGATGGAGTTTTGCAATGTTGCCCAGGCTGGACTCAAACTCCTGGACTTAAGCAGTCCAGCTGCCTCCGCCTCCCAAAGTACTGAGATCACAGGCATGAGCCACCGTGCCTGGCCAAGTGTGTTTCTAATTTCAAAATTAAGAGGACCCAGAGTCAGTTAATGACGTCTCTACTGGAACATGCTGCTTATAGTACATTAGGAAAAATCATCCAGAACTTGGAAAAGGGGCTGGACAGACACAGCCCTTGGAGGTTGTCCGATGAACCCCTGGGGTCTTTAACCATCTGGAGGGATGTACCATGTCAGACTCACTATTGTCGACCGGCTGAAGCCCAGGTTTCATGAGGTTATGTGTCAGCTTGTAGTACTTTCTCTGGCAGAGATGCGAGTGACTTCTGCTCAGTGAGAGGCTCATCTCAGGGACTTCATGGCCTGAGGGACGGCAGCCTGTTTGAGCTGATCGAGCAATCTCGCGCTACCCTTATTTTCTGAAACGCCTATGAGTGACTTCTCACACAGTCTTTGAAGCGGCTTCATGCCCGCGCTCCTTGGTAATGATCGAATGCTTTTTTTGACCCCTCATCCCCTTTCTTTGGGGTGTTCCAGTCTCAGTTCTCATGATGTGTTCTGCTTCTGCAGGAATTTCTGAAGCTGCTGAGTGTAGAAAGCACTGAGGAGGCTGTGCTCCCACCCCTGTGAGTCTTCCAGGCATCATCCTCTCCCCTTGGCGAGGCGGCGTCCATGACACACCGAGGAGGCTGTGCTCCTGTCCCCCGTGAGCTTTCCAAGTGTCCTCGTCTTCCCTCCAGGGGGACAGGAGGAACCTTTCAAACCCTTCTTAAACTTGTTTTCATGTCTTTGTTTTAACAGATTTCTTTGCAACGTCTCCCTTATCCAGAAGTGGGGGTGAACGGAGTTATTCATGAGAGTCAAGAAACCACACGCAGCCCAAAGTGACGTTTGTTTCCCTGAAATGATTTGTGTGTGTTCACCTTAAAATGCAACTCAGTTAAACAGGTGTGTTTTGGGGAATGACTTTAAATTACTCAGGTAAAAATGTGACAGTTAAATTTCATCATCTGTGCGGGTGTCCACAACCCCCTTCTGTGATTGCGTGTGAGTTTGTGACTTGTGGTTATTTTTGAAGAAAGAAAATCTGTTGCTGAGGTCTTTAGAGGGTGTGCTGGGATTGTGTAGGGTGGACATCGGGGGCTTCAGTGTGTGGCTTCCTTGAAGAGGTTCAAATTAAGGCTGAGAGTCCCTACTCCAAAATGCTCCAAAACCTGAAACATTCCGAGCTTCCTCATGACACTCGAAGGAAATGCTTTTCGGAGCACTTTGGATTTCAGGCTGGGGATGCTCAACTGGAAAGTGAAATATTGCAAGACCCTTCTGGCCCCAGGAGCTTGGATAAGGTCATGGAGGGGGCCTGTGCCGGGTGTCCCTGGAGTGTGAGGCAGCCTGGGCTCGCTGAACTGGTTTTTGTAGGAGCCACAGAAGGGAAAGAGGGTCAAAGTGGCCACGCCTGGCTCCTGAGAAGGCTGGACCAGAAGGAGGTGGGCGCAGAGGGCAGCAGTTGAGTCCCCAGCGTCCGGGGCTACTGTCCCTGGTGGAGTTGAGAGCCTCCTCTAGTTGTGGCCTCTCCGCTGTCAGCAGCCACTGAGGCCTGAAGGGAGAGGGGGCTGAGGAGAGGAGGAAGGATAGGCCTACTTCTGGAGAGGGCCAGCATCAGTCTGTGCTAGCCTCGTGTGTTACTCCTGCATCCAGGGTGCACGGCCGTGCCTCGTGGTGTAGTGGTTCCCGGGATGCACAGCGCTTTTGTCTGCAGTAACGTCTTTGTCTCCGACCCTTGGAGGCAAGTTACCTTTTTCCCCAGTGAAAAGAGGTAGAAAATCTTACAGAAATGCATTTGCTCTAATGTCTATTTTCCGATAAGACATGGTCGCTTAGGCTACATCTTTGGGAGGTCAAGGCAGGAGGATCACTTGAGGCCAAGGGGTTCAAGACCAGCCTGGACAACATAGCAAGACTCCATGTGTATAACAGAAAAGTTAGCTGAGTGTGGTGGTGCGTGCCTGTGGTCCCTGCTACTCTGGAGGTTGAGGTGGGAAGATCACTTAAGGCTACAGTGAGCTGCGATTGCTCCACTGTACTCCAATCTTGGCACAGAGCCAAGACCCATTCTCAGAAAGAAAAGTAAAAAAAAAAAAATCCAGAAATGTCATTTTCTTTTTAAATCATCCCAAAAGAAAAATCGTTTTTTTCTAAGAGTGTAAAGGGAAACTGATACGATTCTTTCCTTGCATTGTTTCTCCTTTTCCAAATATTTACAGTAGTCCGTCCACATCGTCTCTCATCTCATTACAAAGCAGCAGGTGTCTGAGGTTAGTGATGTTTCTCTGTGTCGCACCTTGGAGAACAGCCAGCATGAAACCTCTTACCACGATCGTGCACATCGTTTGTAGTCCCAATTAAAATCCTTTCCAGAGACGCCTGTGCTGCTTATTATAGCAGAACTTTGGTTGTGCTGAAATGTGCATTCAGCTAATGGTTTTAAGTTCATATCTGAGATGATGCTGTGTAATTCCTGAAGCGTATGGGATCAGTAATGATTGAAGATAATTCTGGCTGATGTCATTTAGAGGATATTTTTCACTTCAAGTTAAAGCTTCCTTTGCGATAGTCATTTTGGGATTCATTTAACTATGTGCTTTATTTCATAGCTCAAATTTTCATTAGTCATTTCATAACACAGGATTCTGAAAGCAGATTTGGCAAAATCTTTCTAACAAAATGTTTGCTTATGACGTCCCAAGGAACGGCACTCAGAATTGCTGGTAACTGTGGTACATTTTAAGGCTGATGATAGAAGTCACTTGAACGGGAAGGGCTGCTTTGTGAGGCAGATGGGGTTTGAACACCGACCCTCCTGATACACCAGTCCTGACCCTGGCCTTCTCTCCTCTCCACTGGGAGATGAGAAGGGTGCTAGCATCTTCCTCACAGGCTGTCCTGAGGGCCCTGGACTAAGGGCTTGTGTTCCTCTTGCAGGTGGCACAGATGTGGGGGCTTGACGATATACACACTGCAGGCTGCCAGTGTCGGGGTAATCCAGTGTTATTCATAAAGGGGGGATTTGCTTTGCTCCCCTGCAGACCAGGTGCGGTGCTGCTGTTGTAGCAGGTGTGTGGATCCTCTTGGGTGGTCCTCAGGTGGACAAGGAGTCACCGATTCTGATTCCCAGTGTTAGATGTGAGGGGACCATGGACCTCATGTGTTCAGAGGGGAGGAGTAAAAAGTTTTGCTTGTCATTCCAGGACTGTCTATCCCAGGAATGCCAAACCACTGGCTTTCACCTGACGCTGTTGTAGGTGACACGGTATGGAAATGAGGACTCATGTTCCGCATACCTGAGCCCAGTACCCATCTCCCTCCAGGGCCGTGGCCAAGCCCTCCTCATTTCGTTGGGTTGCCAGCCTGGGGATATGTAAGCCCAGTGACGTCTCCGGTCTCGGCCTCCCTCCCCGTGGGGACAGGAGGTGGCTTCAGGAGACTGGTGATGAATGCCTGAATGTAGCCGACTTGTGACTGCAGTTCTGTCTAAGGGCCTCCCCGGGTGTTAGATGTCAGTAAATGACACCTGTGTGTGGATCTCATGTGATGAGAGAAACAGTGGGGGAAACCAAAGCTTGTGGAGTCTGCAGGTTCTCGACTTGGGGGTGTATGTACCTGTGTACTTGGTGAGGGAAGTGATGTCTGGAATGAGTGTGCAGGTGTGTCACGTTTGTGCGTGTGTGGTGAGTGTATTTAACAGGTGTGGCTGCAGTGAGCATGTTCATGTGTGTTGCATGTATTTGTCGGTGTGTGTGGAGTGTGTACACGCATCATATTTGGTGAGTGTATTTGAGGGTGTGTATGGAGTGCATACATGCGTTTGCGTGTATAGTATTGGGTGAAGGGGTGGCATGTGTGGAGTAAACATGCACACGTGTATGCTGTGTGTGGGGTTTCTACGTGGTCCTCCCCTGAGCCTGCTCCTGGGCCCTGCTGTCCTGGCAGCTTTACAGTTTGGTGCATCTTTGATTCCGGAAGATTCTGGAACCAAATTCTGAAGCTGTGATCACAAACTTGCAGCCCTGGAGGACGCTGACCCGTGGAGCCGGCACGAAAGTCTCTGTGCTGGCCTCTCCCTGGGCTGGGCTCTGTCCACAGAAGAGCATGTCTGATGATTGAGCTGTGCGGGTCTGTGGCTCCCCAGCCTGGAATCAGCCCTCGGTTCTGTCCCACCTCTGTTTTTCTTGCTGAGGGGCTCCGGGAAGTGGTGCCTGGGATGGCGTTTTCACCCTGGGGTTGCTTCGCCAGCTGCCCAGGTGCTGGCTGCCTGAGCCCTGCTGCCGTCCTGGGTGGACGGGGCTGTCGCGGGGACATCCCTGAGCACCTGCGGGAAGGCAGGTTTAGGAAGTGCCAGAGGTGAGTGGCTTCCTCCCACATGTGATTTTCTGGAAAGTTCTGGGTCTCATATTTTTCCCTAAGGGAAGTTAGAAACTGAGTTTCTTTTTAGGGGAACGTCTTTGCAGCGTCTGTTGTTTGAATGTTCTCCAAGTGTGGAATACTCGGGGCCGTATGTGTTTGGGAACATCCGTGTCCTGAGCGAATTCAGTAGGGAATGGAGAGAGGCCTCCTGTCAGCTTGGCCTCTGTTTCCAGCTTGTTGATGGTTGACGGCTGCTGGTATCCCAGGGAGAGTTAAACACTGGGCGGTGTGGGATGGGAACGTTTGCTCTGATAAGGTCAGTGGGAAAGCATCTAAACAAATGTTGCTGTTCTCCGGGCTCCTTGGGATCGAGCGTGTTTTGTGGGGTTGAGGGAAAGCTACCCTTGTTCCTGTTCCTCACCATTTGAAAGGTGTCCAGGACACGTTCCTCTGGAGAGGTGATGCACGTGAGTGGGGGTCAGGTCGTAAGCTCCGAGGTTATTTGGGACCTGTCAACTGATTTCCTGAACACACAGGTTCCTGATTAGCTAAAACATTTCAACAGGACGTGATAGCTGGTGGTTGTTTAAAGACTATCACAATTTTCCTGTTACTCTTTAAATGCCTGTTGAATAAGGGAAGATTCACATATTTTTCTTTTCCTGTCTGCATACTTGATATTTTGTTTTTTTGTTTTTTATGTGGGTGTGCAGCTAACAGGAAATAGAAGCAGTCTCAGCCCTGGGGAGACTTCAGGACTGCCTCAGTCAGTGCTGAAGGGAGGCAGGGATTTGGGGGCTACTACCTCCTCCATAGGATGGACACCAAGGGCCAGAGGTCAGCAATCTCAGTGAGGTCACAAAGACGGGCACACCCAGCACCCTGGCCCATGTGCCTCTCCTTCACCTTTGTCTCTGCTCAAAGCTGCTCTCCTGGGTCATCACGGGTGATCTTTAGGCACGTGCTTGGTTCTTTCAGAAGTGGCATCTGGCTGTGGTCAGTGTGGGCCCTCAGGACTTCCATGTTTTTGGCTCACATCACTATTGGGCAGTGGTGTATGTTTGTTTTGGAGTGGTAGATCGGGTGGATTTTGGCTTTGCCAACTCATTTAATACCTGTTCTCCTAGGCGCGGGGACCCTCTCGTAAGCTGCATGTTCTCCTGGGTTCTGGGACCCTATCATAAGCTGTGTGTTCTCCTAGGCGCTGGGACCCTATCGTAAACTGCATGTGAGGGATCTCGGAGGTGCTCCTTATGAGGATCCGCTGCCTGACCTGAGGTGGAACAGTTGCAATTCAAAACCACCCCCCAGAAAAATTGTCTTCCATGAAACCCATCCCTGGTGCCAAAAAGGCTGGGGGACAGCTGGCCTAACAGGTGCTAAGATGTCAGTAGATTTTTGGACTTGGGCCTCAGTTGAAGAGGATTAGATTTTGAAAGGTGGGGTTTGAAGGCTTCTAAAGGGCAGGTTTTCATCTCCAGTGGGGCCTGGCCAGAACTGGGTAGAACTGACCCAGAAGCTGACAACTAGTCAGGCTGGCTCACTGCCTGTGTCCTGTGTGTGCAGCCTTGCTGTTTATTCAATTGTCTGGTGGTGTGGATTCCATCCACAGCTTCAGAGTAGTGGAACCCATTACTTCAAGGCTGACCTTATTTAACTTTATCAAAAAGACATGAAAATCATTTAGTATAAATCTTCCAGATACCTGTATCCTTTTTTTCCCAGAGGCTTTTAACTATTGCAACTTAAAAATCTTCAAAAATATCTTTAAAGGAAAACCTCTAAGTACATTTTTGATGAGCACCCTTGACAGCTTTAATATGTGAAGTAAATTCCCTTGACTTTTGTATTCCTAGAAACTCGTTCATGTTTGCAGAAGACTTTGTATTTTGTCAACAGTGGCCACTGTTCAGTGACCATCATACCTGCCGTGTCTCATTTAGAAAGTTGGATGTGGATGAATTAACTTTTCAGACACACTAACACATGGGCTGTTTGTTTTTGGTTTTGATTTTTTTGGGTTCCCCCCCCCCCAGCTGAATTCAAGAAAGGGAAACAAGGAGACAGAGTAAGTCCCCGAAAGCGTCTACGTGGCTGGGTGGGGGATCCTACTATGGTGTTGGATTGTGTTCTGCCAGACATCGCTCCTCGAAAAGCTGACCCTGAAAGGCTAGCAGTGCCCTCACCCTGGGACATTCGTCTGTCTCACCAGAAAATGAAGAATCTGCCAGAGTACTGTGAGTCAAATTCAGTCAGAACTCGATTAACTAAGAGGGTTTGTCTCAAAGGCCAAAACATGAGGACACATTTTTAATTTTTAAGGAGCGCTTTATCATGAGGGAAAGTGGTTGTGCCCTTCCCACTGTTTTTGTCACTAGCTGTATTGATTTCCTTAAAACCCTTTTTATATGAGTTCTATTATAGTTTGAAAAAAATTCACTTAGGTAGAACTGGAAGCGTTTCCGCAGTATTAATACTCATGACCCGTTCTGGGTCTCGGTATATGTGTACTCTCTAAATGTACATGTGTGTATGTGGTGTACACATACTACGTGTATTTCCACTGTGCATGTATTTACAATGTATAGGTATGTACACTACCTTTGTGTCCTACACACGTGCATGCTGTAGGCATGCATGTACATGTGTATATGTGTGTATCTATGGTCACTTTGGTTATATGCACACTACTTGGACACCTATCTGTTCTGCATGTGTACATACATGTATCTATTTAATGCCATATACATGGCTGTGTACGTACACCATGTGGGTATGTGCACATTATTTCTGCAGATGTATATATACATATGTGCACACAAGCATGCATGTACACTATGCACACTGAATAAACTTCTGGATATGTACACACTAATACATATACATGCTGCATATGTATGTACACTGTTGCATATGTGTATACGCTTTATACGTTAGTGTACTGATGTACGTTGTATACATGTGCATATGTGTACACTGCGCATGTGTATGCATGCTGTAGTGCATCTACGTACATTGGATAAGAGTGTATGCTATTGGCCGGGCGCGGTGGCTCACGCCTGTAATCCCAGCACTTTGGGAGGCCGAGACGGGCGGATCACGAGGTCAGGAGATCGAGACCATCCTGGCTAACACGGTGAAACCCCGTCTCTACTAAAAAAAATACAAAAAACTAGCCGGGCGAGGTGGCAGGCGCCTATAGTCCCAGCTACTCGGGAGGCTGAGGCAGGAGAATGGCGTGAACCTGGGAGGCGGAGCTTGCAGTGAGCTGAGATCCGGCCACCGCACTCCAGCCTGGGTGACAGAGCGAGACTCCGTCTCAAAAAAAAAAAAAAAAAGAGTGTATGCTATATGCACGTGTATACATATAGCAAATAGCATACCTATGTACATACGGATGTGCATGTGTATGTCATATGCATGTACATACAGGTTATAGTATATCTGTGTACGCTGTATGCATACAGATGGGTGTACGTGCTATGCATGTGCATACGTGTTAGCATACCTATGTACATTTGCTATATGGATGTGTGTATGCTCTATGCTTTTACACACGTAGTGAACTTGTTTGTACACTATATTTGGATGTGTGTACACTCTATGCATGGACACCACATGGATCTGGATGTGTGTGCACTCTGTACGCATGTAGTGCACTTATGTACACTCCACGTATTCGGATGTGTGTACGCTCTATGCAGGTACACGTGTTACAGTGTACCATATACGTACACTATGTGGATGTAAATGTGTGTGTGCTCTATGGCACCAGGAATAGGGCTCCCGCAGGGATCCAAGAACACACCATCTCGCTGGCACCGGAGAGTGTAGGATGAAAACAGTTGTTTGTTGCAACCTAGTTGAAATTTGGCAGGTTGCTATATCCTTTGCAACGATTTAGGAATAGTCACTTCATTGATGTGTGTGTTCCTGAAATCATAAACAGCTCTGTGAGGTGTGTCTCATCCCAAGACGAGAAAGGGAACCGAAACAACAATGACTCGGTCACTTAAGTGAGGTAGAACTAACATAGCAGCTGTCTAGCTTTCTGTATTATAACTTTGTCAGCAGCTCAATGAGAAATCGGCACTCATCAGGAAATGTGTCCACTTTCTACTGTTCTTTATTCGTGGCGTATTTACTGCCTCGTGTTATTCCTCATGATGTAGCAAAATCTCTCCTAGAGTTGTGAATATAAACAGTTCATGACAAATGTAGTATCTTCTTTGTTAACATTGAAAATGATATGTAAGTTCATCTTCAGATACTGTTTGGAAGGATGAGAAAGAAGATGTTTAGGACGAAAGAATAGAGAGCTTTCAAGTAAACAGGGAAAATAAGGACTTTGTGCAAAATATTTCCAAATTTGGAATTTGAGAATACTAAATCTCACATCTAAGATCGTAGGTAGTTTTTTTTTTGGGGGGGGGGTGTTTAAAATTAGTACTTGGTTTTCCATGCCTTTGGGAATTTCACTCCTGATGGAGGATTGCAAGAATAACCTGATTTTTCAGAACAGAAGGACAGTCTGTCTCAAAGGTAAATTCCAGGTTGTACCATAGAGAAACAGAAATTGCTGTCAACTTTCTGTAAGGCTCTTCAGTTCTTTCCTCTTCTGTGGTTAAAAAACCATCTCTGGGTTTAGTCTCAGCCAAGTTCCTCTTATTAGGTTGCCTTACATTTCGCACAGCTGTTGAGAGTCTTCATCATTCGTAGTTAACTCGTCAAAAGTAAACTTTGTACTAGTTAGATCTGAGCACCTTGAAGGCAGGGCTTTGTTTTATATTTTTAATAAGCAGCAGGGTGATGGCAGGGCTGGGTCCCTTCATCCCATCATGCGTTCCTCTGAGCTTTCGGAGTTCTCACTGCGTGCCGAGTGTGGTGTTGGCTGTGTAGCGTTTAAATAGGAATATGAGGCTCTGTGACTTGGGACGCTCTTACCACCTTCATAGAGAGCTTGGTGACAGCTTAGCATGACAGCTTACACACCTGTTGTGTATACTTTATTACGGCCCCACAGAAAGGGTATTGATTTAAACGTGACTAATTTCTCGTGTTTCTTTTTGCCTTTATTCCTAGTTACAGTCCTGATACTTTTTCTTGCTTTAAAATCTTGCTAATCGCTGGTGAATTAGTGATAAACTATATTTATGTGTTCTGTAAATCTAGCGATTTAATTGGAGGTCATTATTCTTGTACCATGTGTCAGTGCTGTGTCAGGAAGGCTCAGTTTTACGTTGTCAAAGGATTAACTAGAGCAGGATGCAGTCTTACTGGAACTTGCTCATTTATGAAATATAGGCACTTTATTTTTTGTTATACTCGAGGTGTGCTCAAATGTAAACATTTTGAGCCGTGTTAGAAGGATATACAAGATTGTAATGAAGAAATCAACAACTTGATCAAGTACCAGCTAATGAACTTTATGTTTGAAGTATACGGAACATTGACCTTGGCAATCAGTTTTCATCTTGACCTTTTATTTTTTTTTACTAGAATCTTGGTCTGTCACCCAGGCTGGAAGGGTGGAGCACAGTAGTACGATGTCCGTTCACTGCAACCTCTACTTCCCAGGTTCAGGTGATTCTTATGCCTGAGCCCCCCTAGTAGCTGGGGTTACAGGGTGTGTGCCACCATGTCTGGATAATTTGTTTTTAGTAGAGATGGGGTTTTGTCATGTTGGCCAAGCTGGTCTGCAACTCCTGATCTCAAGTGATCCACCCACCTCAGCTTCCCAAAGTGATGGGATTACAGGTCTGAATCACCATCCCTGGCCTGATCTTCTGTTCTAATATTGGTTATTCAGTCTCAATGATAGCGCCTGGTTGTATTAACTTGTTGTAGAAAGCAACATTGCAATGAATCTGGTTGTGTATGTACGTGTTGACTTAGCGTTCATGGCAGCACTGTGAGGTAGGCATTGTTCCTGAAGGAAAGATGGATGGGCAAGTCGGGGCTTAGATAAGGGACTTGTGGGCAGTCACTGTTGTCCCATGGCTGAGATCAGTCCTGTCTGTCGCCTGTACCCTGAACTCTTAACACACGAACGAGCAACTGTCAAGAGTTGGTGCTCGAGTGTGATGTGGCCTGTGGTGTGTGCCTCTCAGCCTTGCTTTGGCTCGGGGTAACAGGGCAACAGCTCCGTCCCTCGTGCGGCTGCCTGGGAGTCCCAGGAGAACCCACTGATACCGTTTATAAATGCCAGACATCGAACGTTCTCCTTGGTACCAGCACATCTGGAATCGGACAGTGCAGTTAGATTCTCGGCCAACAAACCTGTACAGGAGTGTGTGAACTCTGCATTTGCTTCTCCCGGACAAAGGTGAATTCCTGGTCACTAGTGGATGACAACAGGTGTGGCCTCAGGAGCAGCACGGAGACAGGCACCCGGGTGCAGGAAGAGCATCTGCAAGAGGGGTTGGGGAACATGACAGATGCACGTGCGAGTTTAGCTGTTACCATGGCGGTTGGGGGGTGGGTGAGACCAGATTTTCTCATTGTTGCCCCTTTCTGAAAAGGGCCCTGAATTGACTTCTCTGTGGCTCCTCGCGCCTCCTTGTCAGGTTGGAGAAGACTGCTCCCCTGGCTCAGGCCCTGCTTGCGGCAACACGGAAGCTCCTGTTGCTTGCCCTGCCCTCCCTGTGACGTTCTCTGTGCTGTTGTCCGGGAACAGTTCTGCCAAGCAAGCTTGGACTCTACTCCCTTCTGCTCTTGGATTTCATGTCTGGAAGGCTTGTGTTCTTTCCTGATTTTTGATGATGCTGAGCTATGTTTTTGCAAGGATCACACGTGCCCATACAGGGAGAAGCTCCTTTGCAACTTTAGCATCTTGACGCTCTCAAGCAGAGCTTGCTATCGAAGTTGACAGACTCCTGTGTTTTTGTTTTGGCAGAAACTGAATTTCAGTCCTAGGACAGCTTCAGCACACTTGATCCTAGCTCTTCTCTCTCACTGCTCCCCTCGTGTGTGGCAGAAATCATATGCCCTGAAGTTTACCAGTCCCTTCATTTGAAAATCAGTTAATGTATGCGATCCTCATGATAATTTTACTTTTTATTAAAGCAATCGCAAAGACTGGGTTTTGTGAAACCAGTGTTTTATGTGTATATTAATTGCACTTACAATAAGCTTTGTCTTCTAAATATTTCATGTTTCAGATTAGCCCTGGAATCATGCCCTGGAGTAGTTTTGCTTTTCCGCTTTTATTTTTGGCTAAGGTAAAGTTGAGAACTTTGTGATATTAGGTGTAGTGACCCCTTTTAGCTTCTTCTATGTCTGTTTTCCTTTAAGCCAGAACCAGCAGACGGATACCAGTTTGTGAGCACCTGGCATCTCCCGGGCCTTTCCTGGGTCTTCCCTCCGCTGTCTCATGGACAGAGCAGTCACTCGTGGAAGGTGAACCTGAGAATCTGTGCGTGGAATTAAGTAAATGTCATAGCTCTCTTCTGTGACGAACTGAATCACATTAGGCCCAGTAAATTGTAACAGCAGGTTTTGCACATACAAAGCATTGAACACCAGGACAGGTAACAAGGCTGCGACGCTTCTGGTCCTGCACAAGACCTCCGGTATCACAGCACATTTAACATATTGGCTGCATTGAGTGTTTGAAAACGTTGTGTATGTGTCATGTCCGTGATTTTCGAGGGCCTGGAAAAACACCTCTGTGGTTATAGCAATCTTGATCGATGGGAGCTTAAGGTTAGTACTGGGGCAGACTGTGTTTTAAAGAATCAAGGTCTCTCGAGTATGTTTCAGTTTTCCCATGAAGAAGAAAGATGTTAGCTGTTCTTTCCTGGACTGTGGCTATCAGAGTGCCCCACCACGGTCACTCACACGTTTACTTCATTTCCATTTAACCGGGCTGGGCTTGGGCCAGAGTACTTCGGTTGTCAAATGTCATATGAGGCTGAGGAATTGTCTTCTGCTTCATCGTTGGCATATGGAAATACTGTTTTTCATTTTTTTTTTTTTTTTTTTTTTTTTGAGACGGAGTCTCACTCTGTCGCCCAGGCTGGAGTGCAGTGGCTGGATCTCAGCTCACTGCAAGCTCCGCCTCCCGGGTTCACGCCATTCTCCTGCCTCAGCCTCCCGAGTAGCTGGGACTACAGGCGCCTGCCGCCTCACCTGGCTAGTTTTTTGTATTTTTTAGCAGAGACGGGGTTTCACCGTGTTAGCCAGGATGGTCTCGATCTCCTGACCTCGTGATCCGCCCGTCTCGGCCTCCCAAAGTGCTGGGATTACAGGCTTGAGCCACCGCGCCCGGCCTGGAAATACTGTTTTTCAGAGTATACTCTACTTTCTCATTTGTGTTTATATAAAATAATGGAATGGTTATTTTAACTGTGCAGTTTCCTACGTTTGCTTATTTAATTGCGGAAAGATAATGGCTTTATTTTGCTAAAATCTGTGCTAGGAATTGTGCAAAATCTTTGTGAAATGCCCAGTTTACTACCTTCAGTTACAGATCTTTGTATAGAAAAGAAAAAGCCTATTGCTACAAGGAACATTGTCTTTATCGATGCAAAAAGCTTTAGGCTTATTGGCCATGTAGTCAGTAAAGTGCATCAGAATGTGGAGAAAATTGAGAAAAGCATTGAAGTTTTAAAATCTGCTATGCAGTTTTCTTCAACTCCCTTGCAAGGTACTTAATTTGAATAAAAGACAGAATAAAGTGTTCCCATTGAGGAAAGGGGCAAGAGGACTGTTCAGAATGTGTTCTGAATCTGAGCAGTCCTGCCATGCTCGTCTGTGATGTGGTGGTGTCCATGGTATCACTTTTACAGAACTTTAAGAATGCTGCTTCTGTGAATAAAATACATTTATTCTTAGCATTTCAGTTTTGAGTTTTGAGAAGTGTAAATGTGTTAATGTTTTCTTTCCCTTACAGAATTTGCTTGTTCTTTTTTTTTTTTTAAATGCCTACAAGACTCTGAAGCACATTAATCACTTAAAAAGAAAAGAAAAATAAAAAAGGGCCTGGCGTGATGGCTCACGCCTGTAATCCCAGCGCTTTGGGAGGCCGAGGCGGGTGGATTGCTTGAGCCTGGGAGCTTGAGACCCAGGGAACCAGCCTGGGCAACCTGGTGAAATCCCGCATCTACTGAACAGACACAAATTAGCTGGGCGTGATGACTGCACACCTGTAGTCCCGGCTACTCCAGAGGCTGAAGAGAATCGCTTCAGCCTGGGAGGTGGACCTTGCAGTGAGTGGAGATCACGCCCTTGCTGTCAAGCCTTGTTGACAGAGTTTGGACCCTGCCTGATAAACAGCAACGTTCATAACGTATGGGTGAACTACCCGGCTGCTCTGTCTAGAGTAGAATAAATCCAATTACGTTTTTGTCTTTTATTAGCATTGAAATTTTCTTAATCATCCCTTTGTTTTCATTACATTGTAGCAATATATTGCTGCTTAGAGTCTGGAACAAGTAGGCTTCTCTGGATCAGGTTCTTACTGGATTGCTAAAACTTAGAATGATTTTTCTCCTCCTTGGATGTGACTTATAGAACTTTACCTTTTGGGGTGATGTGTTGCATTTGATAGCGGACACAGGAACGCCCAAAGAATTCACTTACGGGGCTAAAATGTACATACTTTGTAGTGTTTCCCTCCTAGAATGAAAACGGTACCTCTCATTTGTGGGTCGATGATGCTATTTGCTGAAAACATTTTAAATTTTATTTATTTTAATTTTTTGAGACAGAGTCTTGCTCTGTCGCTCAGGCTGGAGTGCAGTGGCACGATCTCGGCTCACTGCAAACTCCACCTCCCAGCTTCACACCATTCTCCTGCCTCAGCCTCCCGAGTAGCTGGGACTACAGGTGCCCACTACCACACCTGGCTAATTTTTTTATTTTTGGTAGAGACGGGGGTTTCACCGTGTTAGCCAGAACGGTCTCGATCTCCTGACCTTGTGATCCACCTACCTCGTCCTCCCAAAGTGCTGGGATTGCAAGCGTGAGCCGCCGCACCCGGCCGAAAACATGTTTCTTTACTGCCTCAGTCCTCAGTTGGGTAGTCTGTTCTTTGTAGGACATTCTGGGAGCGGAGACATCTTGAGTCTTGAAAGGCGCTCTCTGTGAGATGGGAATCTTCCGGCTGCTTATTTAGGGAATCCTGCCGGTTGTCATTTACTGGAGAGCGCAGCTTCCTGGCTGCCCTGGTCTCTGAGGGGAGGGAGACTGAGGGGTCATTTTCCCACCTGGACTAATGTGTTTATTAAACCTGGCTTGTGTATCATTTGGATCTTTTTATGAAGGAAAAGCCACATCTGTGACTTTCAGATGAGTGGAAGTCATGTTAAAATATATATATATATATATTTATATATGAAATATATATATATATATATATATATATATATATATATATATATATATATATTCTGGCTACTATGGAGAAGTTTTGTCCTTGTGACCTGTGAATACAGTCACAGGAGAGCAGAATGTTCACGGTGTGGGTGCTTACAGTGTACATGCAGAGTCACATTCTTCACTAGTATTACGTTAAAAAGTGACAAATAAGAGAAAAATATTTTGCTCATTACAACGTCGGTAAGAAGCTGGCAGCACTCTTGTTTTTGGAGGGGTGTGAAGGGAATATTGAGAAAGTGTCATCAACATTAGACTCGCCCACTCTGCAAATCCTGTGCCAGCTGGAGTGAGGACCCCGTGATGGAAAGATGCACCCCTCTTCCCGGAAGGAGTTGAATCTTTGTAGCGCTCAGGACGCATGGTTCATCTCTATATAAAGGCAGAGTGTGAAACGCCGTGGAGGCTGAGAGAAGCGATGTGGTTAGCAAGTATGAGTGAGACGTTTGGGGCTTGTTAGCACCTGGCGTGTGTGCAGCAAGCTTTGCTATCTGCACATGTGTGATTCTTAGAACACTGGCGTCTGGAACCGTGGGGGCTGTCGAGGGCCCCAGCTCCCGGCGGGCTGACGAGATCCCTGTTACCACCAGGAGAACCGTGATTTTGAAGGCTGTCACTCAATCCCAAGTCCTGGAAGGGGCTCCTTTCAGAGAGGAAAACACCCCTAGAGCCTCGGGCAGAATTCAGTGATTTTTCTTATAATGTTGCTTAGATTTCGCAAACATGAAACCAAGAACATATTTCAGAATGCTTATGGTTCTTCTGTAACCATGGAAACAAAGTAATTTGCAGTCGATGGACAGTTTGCGGAAGCTGAACTGCCTACATCGTGAGCACGGCGCTCTCCCTACCGCCCTGGGCCTTGCTCCGGTTTGCTGGGGAGGCTTTGCAGGGCCTCTTGGCTGGGATACCTCTGTCATGTCCCATGTTGCTACCCCTGGTCACAGCCATACTGCTGGGCACCTGCGACGTGAGGTCACTGAGTGGACACGGAGCCGCGGGGCAGCAGTTGGTCAGGAGGTGGCATCCACATGGTCCGAAACAGGTTTCTGTTCATTAAGAATGATCATTGCAATAAAAACAGAGTGAAAGAAAACTCTACTGACCTGAGAATGCGTCCGCTGAGTTGCATAGGGAAGTGCAGTGAGGAAGGTGAGGGCTGAAAGGAAATGAGGGAGGGAGAGGAAAGGAGAGAAGGGAAGCGAAAGGGGGAGGGCGGATGGGAGTGAAGAGGGAGATGGAGGAGGAAGAAGAGAAAGGGCGGTGGGCAGGAGCCTGGGAAATGTGTCCCAGAGCCGGTTCCTGACCGTCGTGGGTGCGTCAGAGCTGATCTTCCAGGAGAGGTGGCCTGGGAGGGCTGACCCTTAGGAAGTGAGGGCCAGGGGGAGCTGATTTTTTGGCCCTCAGCGGGGCTGTTGTTGACCTGAGATACAGTCGATAGTTTTCCTGAAGAGATCGTCTGCACAGCCACCGTTTGCTGCCAGGTTGGAGACAGAAGTGCTCCTCCCCATGGATTCTTTCTAGTTTGTGGATTTTTCCCAGTTTACCTGAGCAGCCTGTCAGTGGAAATGTCGGGGATTACTAACATGTCTCCATTCTACAGAGCAGTCGACCAGCTTCTGATCCTGTAGTTGTTGGGGGCACCATTCCGGTCCTGTCAGTGCCGGCCCAGCTTGGAAGCCGCAGCCCGAGGCGCTGGGAAACCTGCGGGGCTCTCACTGCCAGGGTTCTGATGGGAATCGAGCGCTGGAAGAAAGATGTCCTTAGGGCAGAGCCTGGCGAGGAGGGGGTGCTGCTGTTGCAGCAGTACATGGAATTTCAAATGACAAATGAAACAAGCTTTTAATTATGACCAGAGCCCTATGCTCTGCGTTTCTTCAAATGGAAATGTTGTGCTGAAATGAAATTGCTGTTAATCGGTTGCCTCATGCAAGACGCAAGACGGAGGGCTGGGAGCAAAGTAGAACGTGGACTTATCTACAAAGCTTCCTCCTCTCAGACTATAATCAGTTGGATGGTGCTACACAGGAATATGTGAGAATTCGTGTGAGAAAGGTGATGGGTGCAGACCTGTGTGACCGGCAGGTGTGGGGGAGGTTTGAGAGAAGCTTTTGGCTGAAGTGATGTCAGATGCAGGTGCTGAAGTGTGATGTCTGTCTGGATGGAAGAGCACACACGCCTCTGGGCTGCGGGAAACAGATAAAGGAGGAGGTGGACAGACGTGAGTCGTGTCTTAGGAATGGTAGCAATTCAGGCAGACCCAGGATCAGGCTCCCACGGGGGAGGAGTATATATCAGGACCCAGGGAGCGTGGGGCGGGGGTCATGCCCAGGCCTCTGCGGGTCTTGCTCTTGTGTCAGCAGGGCCCTGTGCTTGCCCTCCTTAAAACTTTCCTGATCCATAAAACGGGCACGACAAAATCCACCTTGTGACACTGAAGCTTAAATGAGATGATGTACATGGTGTCTTCCTTCCCTTCCTGACACATCCTAGACTCACAGCTATGGTAGCAGCGACAGACTGGATGGAATGCTGGAGCCGCTTTGCGCCTGGTGAAGCCACATGGATTTGTGCAGTGCTGGCGACTGTCTCTGAAAGCCTTTGGTCATGGCAGTGGCAGCCTGGAGTGGCTCTTGGCATACTTGAGTCTGTGGAGTGCAAGGTTGACTGGAGCTCCGAGGCCATTGATACTATCCAGGGGTGAGCTGATGAGGCCCTAAAACATGGGAAGGCCGAGAGGACTTGGCTGCCAGAAGCATTGTAGATTTCTGGCTTCAAGAACTTGCTGACTTATGGACGTAGGAAGGTAAACCCAGATGGCTCCAAAATTGTAAGTCCAGAAGAAAGGTGGGAGGGTACAATTGCTGACTAGGTCATGGTTGCCCTGTCCCTTTGTTTCTGGCCATCGTTTCTCCTCCCTCCCCCTGCCTTTGTGGGCTGGAGGGCCTGAGCCTGCACAGCCGTCTATTTCATGATGACAATGGCCGATTATTACCCTGCAGTAAGAAGTCTCTCCATTTTGTTTGGCAGCAGTAGTTAAATAAATTTAAGGAGTGATGGTGTAGTAGTATTTGTTTTGTTTGTGCTTTTTTTTTTTTTAAGTGTCATTTAACTGAATGTTATTTCCAATTTCACTGATCACTTTGAGAGGCCAAAACATGCTTTGATTTGTTATTTTGTGTTTGAGCTAGTTTATTGCCTCACAGGAATGCCAAGTATTCTGTTGTCACATATCATTAAGTATCTCAAATTGTGTTACTATAATACTTAGCTGAATTACCTCCCTTATTTTGGCTTTTAAAAATCTAAAATCTGTGTGAAACACAGGATGGTGCATCTCCATTGAGGGTTGTTGAGAAGTGTGACTTTTGCTGGCATGCTTGAGAATCAGTGACATTATTTTATAGAAACACTTTGTAACTGACAGCAAAGCTTAGAAGCTCCTGTAAAGGGCAGAGTAGGCAACGTGTTATGCTTTGAGGGCCACAGAAGTCTCTGCATATATTTCTTTTGTGAAAACGTCAAAGTGTAAAAATCACTTCTGGTTCCCTGGCCAAGGCTCGGTCGGGGATCGTGGTTTGCAGACCCTTGCCAGCAGCTTAGCTGAAAGCTGGTCTCCCATGCGGTGAGCAGGAGCCTACCTCATTGCTTCAGCCAGAAAGATGCTGCCCTCATGCTGGAATTTACTTCAAACAAACTTGAAAGCTCTGGCACCGCTGCTCATTTCCATACTGTTGCAGGCTATCTAAAATACGGAGGATGCCTTGGCATTTTGATTTTGTTACTCCTCTTGAAGGGCTCTGAGATGGCTCATCGCGAGTTAGACATTTGCAGAAATGATCAAGCAGAGCTGCAGTCATCTTGCAGATCAAGTGAAGTTTTTTCTGAAAGCTTGTTACAGGCTTAAATTTCTGATCCCGTTCCATCCACTGACCTTGTATGATATGATTGGTTTCTTTTTGCACCCATTTGGGTCTGTGAAGTGTCTCCCTACCGTGGTAGAACTTTAGCTCTGATTTCATGCGTGAGTCGGTATCCTCACTCCTCTTCTGTGAGGAGAAAGCGCTGTAGCTTCTGCGTGGTTTCCGGCCCCTCCCTGCACGCGGATGGATGGGGAGGTATTTGTGGTGTGTGAAATTGCTACCCCCAGAGGCTCCTTGTTCACTCCCCTGGACCAGACGCTTCCCTACTCCCATGGACTGCACTCCTCCCTCTTGGTTCATTCCCTGGACCACATTCCTGCCTCCTCCTTCCTGGCTCACTCCCCTGGACCACACTCCTCCCTCCTGGCTCACTCCCCTGGACCACATTCCTCCCTCCTGGTTCACTCCCTGGGCCGAACTCCTGTCTCCTGGTTCACTCGCTGGGCCGAACTCCACCCTCCTTCCTCCTGGTTCACTCTCCTGTGTCCCCACGCCTCTCTCCTGGTTCACTGCCCTGGGCCCCCACGCCTCCCTGCTGGTTCACTGCCCTGGGCCCCCATGCCTCCCTCCTTGTTCACTCCCCTGAGCCCCCACTCCTCCCTCATAGTTCACTCCCCAGGGCCCCCACTCCTCCCTACTCCCCTGGGCCACTTTCCTCCCTCCTGGTTCACTCCCCTGGGTCCCCACTCCTCCCTCTTGGGATCGTGTTAGTTTCTGCTGTGCTTGTGCCAGCACTATAAGGCTGAGTGGCAGCTCCAGGGCGGCGACTGCTCACGCAGCTGTGGCATGAGTGCAGAGAACTGCGGGGATGCAGCTGCCCTTGCTGTGATGCTTCGAGTGTCACAGTCGGTATGGGAAACTAGGTGGGATGTGGATGTCCCAGGAAGGGACAGGAGCCTCCCCTCAGCCTCTGTCAAACAGTTCTCAGCCAGGCATGGTGGCTCATGCCTGTAATCCCAGCCCTTTGGGAGGCCGGGGTGGGTGGATCACCTGAGGTCAGGAGTTGGAGACCAGCTTGTCCAATGTGGTAATTTTTGACACATTAAGGATTAAGGAAAATGACTCTCACTCGTTTGCCTTGCTTTTTAATTGATGATTGGTGTAGCCCAGTAGTCTGAACTTGTTAAGCAACCATTCTTACTGAAAGACTAATGTTTAAAAGTCTCTTCCTCTGGACACGTCTTTGGCTGCTGTAATCAAATGCAATGTAATCAAATGCAATGTAATCAGCACTGGTTAATGGCTTTCCTTGTTTGGCTAGCAAATGCTCCTCAGAAACTTCGGTTTCTTGTTATTTTCATTTATAATTATGTTTTAAGCCTTCTAATTTTTCTAGCTTTCCTGCGAGTTGGGAATAATTGTGATGGGTGCTTAGTTTGGGATGTTGACATATACTGTATGCCATTGTGTGAACACTGATTTCTCACTTTCTCATGAAGACTGATTTCACCTAGTTTGGTAAATTCTATTAATTTTAAGGAAGGGGGTGGAATGCAACTGCTGTAAGGAGGCTTTTTAAGGATCGGGGAAATGTTGCCATGATTATTACCGTTACAGAAGGAACATAAAAATACGTGCTGCCTTCAGTCATGATGAATATGTAAGTCCGCGTCTGGGACTGCAGAAAACGGCAGCCCCAAATCTTAAAATCGTGTGGATGCACCAAGCCCATCTGCAGGGCACTGTGGAGCAGCCTGCATTAGCCGAAGTTGGCCCACAAGCCCTGAGGGATGGTGTCTGAGTTATGATAAGGCTCTGACTTGGGATTAAACAGATCTCCAAATACTGTGATATTCTAAACAAAGACACGATACTGCCCAGGGAGCCCAGTGGGCACCTGTAGGCAGTGTAGGTGAGAAAAGGTTCCAAAGAAGATTCCTGCAGCTCAGCTAGGAGGATTCTGTAAGGCAGTAGACACATCAAAGTTCACATGGGAGTGTTGAGCTATATTCATTCCTTTTAAGCAGCCAGGCTTGTGTGTGTTTTTAGGGGCACTCACATAGCGCCCCTTCCACCCTCACTGCCGGTTGTGCCTGTTTGATGTTGCAGATTTCTGTGTTAAGTGTGTCCACTCTCCAAATGTATCTCTGTCTCTAGAATATTTTAGAGTAGACTATTGTTTAAACGCTTGCTTTTAGTGAGGAAGAAATCTTTAAAACGGGCCATACAGACCCTGCTATAAATGTTGAACAATGGAATGTGTAATGTTTAACACGTAGTGTTTAAAGTAGAAGACAGTTTAATTTAGAAATCCTGTTGGAATGCCAACTTAAATTACCACCATCCGTATGCATATGGAAAAGAATGAGAGAGAATGTACAGAATTGGAATTTTGTCTATTTTGTAGAGATTCTGTAATGTATCAGGTACAAGCCTCACTTCATGATTTAAATGCATGAAGCTGAAATTACAAAACTTGACAAAAACATGCCTTTGAATAGTGAACCTTTATCCTCCTTGAAATAGTGATTCATTCACTAAAATGTCCACCTGCAACTTTGTCAAACACATTTGTTGCATTAGTTCTCAAGTGAGCTCAGTTTTCCAGACAGGGAGATTATTATTGCTTAAAGTTTGTCCTGATGATGTTGGTGAACAGGGAAAATCCTATGATGTGGATCCTCTGTATGTGTTAAACATCAGACGCGGCCTGCCCAACCCTCTGCCTGTAACTGGGAAGCTTGACTGTCGGGATCATTGTAGAGAACCTTGAGGAAAGCAAAACAAAAAGCCTCTGGAGTAGCAAAAGATGTAGCTGATTTCATGCAGTAAAACTTACCCATTTTTCTTTAAAATGTATCCTTCGGAACCTCAGTTTGCTGATTATTTTAGAATCACTGTAGTCTGCTGACAGCAGTCGTGGGAACAGGTGCATGGCCCGGCTGGTGCAGGAGGGTCTCAGAGCGGAGCCACACTGCTGACACCGAAGGAGGGGCTGGAGCCATCACGCTTGTGACTCGTGCAGATGGCCTTGGCTGACCTCCAGAAGAGGAAACGTCAGTATCCAAGGAGGAAAAAGTCTATTAATTTCATGAGTGTTTGCCTTCGCAGTGGCTACAACCCTGAGTTTGTGGCACCTGCTGTCTCTGGAATGAGGAGTCTTCCCTTCCTGGCAGACAAGCTCTAGATGGGAACAGGAGCTGTGATTGCTGGATTGAAGAGGTTTCCTTCTTGGGGAGGTGGCCTTCGAGCCTGACATGAAGGAAGCTGTGACTGGCGGGAAAGGGCCTTGGGGACAGTGTATTTACCAGGAGGGTCGGTGACTGAGAACCATCCTGTTCCGAGTGTTGCCATTCTGGTTCTAGAGTAAACTTGGGGAGAAACAACAGCCAAAAGCCTCGAGGAATATTCTGTGATGTTGATCGCGTTTGGTAGATTTGTTGCTGAGACTCTGAAATGAGAAGCCCTGGAGGTGCAGGTCTATCAGGCCGTGGGACGTGGGAGAGCTGCTGCTTCAGGGGTTGGAGTCCCCGTGCCAGAGGCTCAGTCCTGCAGAGACTTCTGCACAGTGGGCAACTGATGCCTCCGGTTGATTGTGAGTCCCCTCGATGAATACCCATGAAAGGTACCGTGTCAGCAAAGAGTCAAACTCTGTGAAGCATTTGGAGATTTATTCTGAGCCAAATGAGTTACCATGGCCCTTGATATTACCCTCAGGAGATCCTACGAACGTATTCCCGAGGTGGTCAGAGCCCAGCCTGGTTTTATAGCTTTTAGGGAGACATGAGACAATCGATCAAATAAATGTAAGATGTACATGGGTTTGGTCTGGAAAGGTGGGACAACTGGAAGCAGGGGTGTCCAGGTCATAGGTAGATTTGAAAATTTCCTGATTGACAGTTGGTTAAGAGAGTTGTCAGATAAGGGGTTGTGGAGACCAAGGCTTTGTCATGTGGAGGAAATCCTCCAGGTAGCTTCGGAGAGAATAGATTGTAAATGTTTCCCATCAGACTAAACATCTAAGTTCTGTCTAATTCCAGAAGGGAGGTAGGGTGATGAGGCAAGTCCGACCCCCCAGCGATCATGGCCTGGACTAGTTTTTCAGATTAGCTTTGGAATGCCCTTGTCAAAAGCCGAGGCTGTTCAGATGGCCAAAGTGGCTTCGAATTCTAATGTTTTTACAACCAGAAAGTGATTGTGTTTTTTTCTGTGGATGACAGCCAGTGTGGTAATTAATATTTTGTTAGCAGATTAATTTGGAAGTCTGTGTTTTCAAGTATGTTAATTATTAAATCAACAAACAGAGAAGGGCTTACTTTGAAACCAGCCTGAGACTCAAGAGGCTCGGCAAAGAAAACGATGGACTTGGGAGAACTGATTCACGTGTTTACTGTGCCAAGTTTCAGGCATTATGAGAAGTCTGTGCTGATACATTGTGACTTGAGAACTTAAATCTTGATGGACTCTTAAGAGTGAGGCTTTTTTTTTTTCTTTTTCTTTTAAACGGTCAGCGTTTCTGTCTCCTGTGTTTTGTCTTCCAGCTGCGGAGCACTTTAGGTTTGTGTTCACGTGGCGTTGTTCCCTGAACCACCGGGTTTGTGGCTCCGCGGTCCTGCCCGCCTTGATCGCGTCTTCCCCGCCCCGTGGGTTTTATCCTGAGGACGGTTCTCCGCTGTGTGGAGTGGAGGATCAGTGGACACTGGCTTTACCGACTCATTTTCTATGTAGCTCCCAATTTCTCAAAATCATAATTGTCTTGGATTCCCTGTGAAACTGGGAGTCAGGCCTTGGGCACAGTGCTGGGTGGCCTTGGGTGCAGTACTGGGGCAGGAGGGAGAGATGAGAATAGGAAGGACGGGTTTGTCAGGGGAAGGAACCCTTTGCCGCATTCCTGTGTCTGTTTTAGGTTAAAGATGAATGGCCGGGTGGTGGATGTCTCCCCTGCTGTGGCTGGACCTCGCTGTGCTGAACCCTGAGCAGGGGCCCCAGCAGCTGCCTCCTGCCAGGCCGGGGCCACAGGGCTGGGCTGCTGCCTCTAGGGTGGGTTGCGAGGGCTCGTGCCAAGTTGCAAGGGTCTGCACTGCTCCTGTGTGACCTGAGGGGCATGGGGGAAGCTGGTCTGTGCTCCTTACCCGGGAGAAGTTGAGTTCACCTGGGCCAGAGCCTCTGGGGAGCTATTAAGGCAGAGGCCTGGAATTCCTGCTTTCCCCAGACAGCAAGAAAGCTCAGTGTTGCACCTGCTCTGAGATGCCCTCAGCAGCCATATATAGTTGACTTGAACGTGAGGGAAGGTGCCAATTAACCCGGCTCTGTGGAGAGCTTTGAGGAGTCCAGGCCCTGGGCCCCGGGCTTTTTAATATGTTCCTTCCTGAACAAAAAACAACAAAAGATCCCTGTGGCTGATGCCGACTGCATGGGGTCGGACATGCCGAGCTTGCGTGGGGCTTGCCCCTGAGTTTCCTTGGTGCTCCTCCCAGCCCCCACGGACACCAGCCTTTCCAGGCCGAGGCTTGTCCTGTTTAGACCCTCGTTGGTGGGGTCTGTGGTCCTGGATTGAGGGCCCAAGCACTTCTTTCATGATTATAAATGATTCACCAGAGACGCACGGCTGCCCCCAAACATCTCATGAGCATGAGATACAGCCAGTGTCGCCCCCGCAAGCTCATAATTCTAGTGGAAAGAGGAAATTTTACTTTTAATGTGCTCGTGTGACTCAGATGCAAATATTTAATTCCTGTTAAACTTTCAAGAGCTTGAGAACCTCTGAGATTCCTTGAAAGTTGTTCCTTTGCCCCACGACTAACTCTCCTGTGGAAGGAGGCTGGGGTGGTCCGCAGGGTCTGGGATCCTGCTGCGTTCTCCAGGATTCCTTAGGTTTCATCATTAGTCCCAGCTCTTCAGCAGATGGAGGTGATTGACTCTGACATTTCCATTATATTGTTCTTGTGTTGCCTCAGTTAACTTAGAATAATCAGTATTTACCAGAAATAATTGATGGCGAGATGGGAATTATTGGTGATTCCCTGACATAGGCAGCCTGTATAGATAAGCGTGTTACACGGTGTCTGATTTCTGAGATGTTGGTCCACACCTTCTCAGCAACACACTTTGAAGGGTAGATTCCTGTGCAGGAGAAGCTGCTTTTCCCCGAGACGCGGTGGCGGCCCCTGCACTGGCATGGCAGGGTGGGCGTGTGACTGGGCAGGGCTGGACCTGCTCCTGTCCGTCCCTGTGCTGGGCGCGTACCTCCGCACCACATGTGTGTCGAGGGTGCCTGCCTTTGTTCCCCCAGCTCGAACTCATAGAATTGTATACCTTCCTTGACACATTCCTGCATAGAGATGATTAGATCTGGGGGCTGAATCTCAATCTGACATGCATGTAGGTAAATTATTGACGTGAATGACTTGGGTCCTCCACTTTCAGGGTCAGGAGGTGCGGGGTGGGTTTGGAGACAGCTGCCTGGCCTCAGGAAGTTTCTCTCAGAGCCTGTTTCTTTCTCTAGCAAAGTAAATGATGCCTTCCTCACGGGGCTTGACACATGCTCAGTACTCAGATGCTGTCTGGTCTTTATTATAGTTAGTATTTGGGGAACAGCATGGCTGGTAAGAAAATGCGTTATCTTTACAATTTATAGAATGTCACACAAGGCAAGCGTGAAACTGGGACTCTACCCTAATCTGAAGATGCTGGAGCTTAGTCTTCTGAAGCATTTTGTTGTAACTCTGGCGTGTGTCAGCCAAGTCATATGACGGCACCGCATGCGTGATGCCAGCTCAGTTACCTTGGAACGGGGAGCCTGAGGCTGCCAGGGAGCAACCCTCCTACCTCCAGCCTTCGGCGGTTTCTCTCTCTCCTTCCCTGTGTCCCTCCCTATCCCCCACTCCTCCTTTCCACTCCTGCTCCCCTCTCTACCCCCCTCACTTACTCTACAACAGACACCCAGACTTTGACAAATCCCAGCTGGGCCTATTTATCACTGGGCTGGGAAACCAGAGGGAAAGGGGCCCAGTTACTACAAAAATAGAGAATTGAAATAGAATGTGAACTACTTTTGCGTATTTTTTATTTTAATCTGAATATGAAAGGCAAGTATCAGCATAAAATGGGTGCTAACTGCGCCACACAGCTCCAAGTCTGCCTTGTCGGGGCTCCGTGGGTTCCCACGCCCTGGCCTTCTCTATGAGTGTCTGGACACGCTGTGGCTGCGAAAGGAGCATTCAGTTATGGTCCTTTGAATGTTGCAGAGTCATGTTTAATAAAAATCTTCACGTTTACCCACAGCCAAGTCTTGATTTAATAACAGGTACTGCAGGTACTGCAGGTCTCTGGGTGGGCCTGAGCCTCTGTTTTAGAAGCAGCCGCACCATCCGAGGGGCAGGTCCGTGTGGGCTGGCAGGCGGCCTGGTCCTTGGAGCACAGGGTGGACCTGACCCAGTCCTGGCAGTGGGGGGCCTTGCAGTTCTAGAATGTAGTGATACAACCTGTGGCATAAATAAAAAGCCTCATGTGCCCCCATGAGAAGCTGGGGCTTCCCCTCAGTAGTGTGGTGTGCTGTGTTTGTGATCGTGCAGATGTAAAAGGGTGAGGGAGATGTCTAAAAACTAGGCTCTCAAAGACAGCCCTTCATGTCGGGTGCTTTCATGTGTGTATGTACACGTGTTTGACGAGTGTACACCTTCACGCGTGCACCTGTTTCACGCATGTACACCTGTTTGTGCATGCGCCTGTTTCACACTTGTGCCTGTTTCGCGTGTGTGTGTGCCTGGGCATTCCCCTTGTATTGCGTCATACGTTGTATTTTACAGATTGGTTTTTTTCAGTTTGTATCGTGAGCTTGTAACGACTTTGTGAAGAAAAGAGGGGATCCTGGCAGCCTTTGGCTCTGAGAAACGTGATGTCACGGGAACAGATGAGACAGCCCGGGTGAGGCCGGCAGAGGCCATCGTTGCCTGGGAGTCCGTGCACATCCACTGTCTGTCGCTGTGTGACAAGTGACCCCAAAACCTAGGGGCTTAAGGCAAAGTACACGTACGACTGTACAGCTTCTTCAGGTTGCAAATTCAGGGCAGCCTTGCTGAGCGGCTCTGGCCCAGTCCCCCGGGTCACTGTGAAGATGCTGTCCAGGGCTGCAGCCATCTGTAGGCTCAGCTGGGCTGGAGGTTCTGCTCCAGGATGCTGTGCTGACGTGTCTGCGGGCAGAGGCCTGGTCCTCCACACCTGGCCCCTCCCTGGGGCTGCCAAGTGCATTCCTGCCCAGGGCCGCTTCTTTCCCCAGAGACGTAGCAGTGCTGGTCTTATGCCCAGCGTCAAGGTGGCCGGGTCAGGAGCAAAGACTTGTTTCCCCTACTCGGCGGCTACTCCTGCAGGGCTGGGCGACAGTGGAGGTCGCGCAGGAAGGTGTTCGCTGAAGACCGTGCTCTGTGACTTGACGGGTGTTCCTCCCAGGAGGGTGAAATGGAGACTGGACGCTGGGAGCAGCATCCTGCGCGACCCCACGTGTAGTGGGGTCACAGCAGAGCTAAGTCCTTCCTTTACAGATACTTTTCAGAGTCTGCCCGCCTTTAGATTCTCTGATTAACGTGTCTGAGGAGGGTCCCAGGAGTCTGCCACCTGCCAGGCCAAGGAGGTTCCCTACATGTAGCTGGTCCCCTGACACCCTGAGAAACGTGACTCGAGAGGATCACCCGAGTTTCCTAAATGAGTCACCTGCCTTCTCTTCCCTTTGCTTTTATGCCTCCCCCAGGGTGGGTCAGTCCTGTCAGCCGCAGCGATACCTGCATGCTGGGGTTCCAAGGAGATTGGGGGTGTGTGTGGTCCCCCAGGGAGATTCGGTGACTGAGGATGCTGTCATAGCAGCCAACATGTCCCTATTGTTTTCACTTCTAATGAAGTTCAGTTACTAGGTTTTCTGAGGCACAATGATGTCCTTGTGAAAAATTGGTGATTAGGGAAGCGAGCAAGTGTGGGAAAACGATCCTGCCCTTAAATCTAAAAAATGATGAAACAGCAAAGAGCCCTGAAGAGCCCATGAACCTCCTCATGGGGCAGTAAGGAGACACCTCAGTAATGGCTTTAAAAAAAATGAGATCATACTGAAGAAAAAGTACACTAAATTTTGGGTCTCCTATGGGTAAAGAGATTGTGGTTTACATTTTGGAGGCATGCATTTATATACTTATTTATTTTTCTTTGCTGGATTTAGAATTAGTTGAAATAATTGTGTTTTTTAAATTTAAAAAAATGGGGTATACGAAGTCTAATCTCTTTGTGACATTTCTGTACTGTGAGACTCCACATACAAAAGTGAAGCCCAGACTGTCTATCTCTAATGAACCAGAGAGAGGTGGTCATCTCCTGCAGACCGGTCTGGTCTCCAGGCATCTGGCCATCCTCCCAGTCTTGGGCACACCTGCATCACTGGTGCTTCCTGCCTGACTGTGACTCTGCCCAGGTTTCAGGAGCACCCGGAACAGTTTTCCTAGGGGGTCCTGCTTTGTCCTGGCTCCTGATAGCACAGGCTTTTGATGAAGGACTCTCCCCACTGCTAGGTAAATTGGTGATTGCCCCACAGTCTGTATTTCTTGCATGGGGCGCAGAGCGTCTGGGCGTGGTGTCGTGGCCCTGGAGCCAGCTCTAGGACTGCACGGCGGCCTTGCCTCCGCCCCTCATCTGGGAACAGGGCGGTGGGGAGGAGAAGGGAAGCAGGGTCTTGCCCCTTCTGCGTCTCGAGAACACGGGAACACATCGTCCCATTGCCTCGCACCATTCACAGCCCAAGCTTGTGTGAAGTATTATTTTATAACCTCCCCTGACAATGATGTATTTTATATAAGCAGCACATAAAGTGGTAATTTAATACCCTATCGAGGAGGATTAAACAATAAGGAGCAGATATCGCTGTAGAAAAGTTACTTTATCCGGGAAACATTTATCTACTGCAGGTGGATGTGAACCATGGCTTCCTCCTCGGTGGCTCCTGACGAGCCTGTGAGATTCTGTCCTGTTCGCCACTGTTAGTTATAAGCTACACCTCTCCTTCTATGATGTTAGTTACAAGCTTTACCTTTCCTTCTATGATGTTAGTTATAAGCTCTACCTTTCCTTCTATGATGTTTATTTCTTGCCTGTTCACCACTGTTACAGTTACAAGCTATACTTTTCCTTCTGCGATGTGTGTTTCTTGCCTATTCACCACTGTTAGTTACAAGCTATACCTTTTCTTCTGTGCTGTATATTTCTTGAAGGCATGGACTAAATCCTAATTCCACAGTATTTGATGCACACGCTCAAGAGATACTTGTTTGAATGAATGGATTAATGGAAAATAGAAGTGGTGACTTCACTTTTAATTCATTATGTCAAACTTTGTTTACATGGAAAATTTTATGGTCCTTTGGATAAACAGGGCCTCTGTGCAGGGTTGTTAGAGATTGTGAGAGTGCCTCAAATGGCTCTGTGGCTCTAGGCTCACAAAGGTCTTCAGGGACTTGGTGGCGGCACCTGTGTTGAAAACTGAGTTCTGCAAATCCATTCGAGTGACCTGCCAGCACACACAATCCTACTTCCCAATTGATTTCTGCACAGAGGCTTCTCCTGAATGCCCCAGGTGAACGTGGGTTTAGCCAGCACTGCTGGGCTTCCACAGCAAGCCAGGGTGCTGCAGGGATGAGAGAGAAGAGGGGCAGGACCAGGATCTTCTTGGGACCCAGTGCCCGTGTGGGGACGCTGCCTGGCCTGGCTCTTCTGGGGGAGGTCAGGGAAATGATGGCATGGAGGGACTGTTGGCACGAGCTGCTTGCTCAAACATAGATCCCAGTTCTGTGTGAGAGGCAAAATAGAAATTTATGTGGATATCATCAGTAACATAGCAAATATGGGCTTCTTCCCTAGGGTGGCTGACCCTCTTGCTCATCTGCTGAGCAAAGGCCAGGCCCGGCCTTCTGGGCCTCCACGGTGAGCTTTTCCCAAGCTCTGTCCACTCCGTGGAGATGGCCAGAGCCAGGGCAGACAATGGGGTGTTTGCCACTTTTTGTTTTTCTTTTTCGAGACGGAGTCTTGCTCTGTTGCCCAGGCTGGAGTACAGTGGTGTGATCTCGGCTCAGTGCAAGCTCTGCCTCCCAGGTCACGCCATTCTCCTGCCTCACCCTCTCGAGTAGCTGGGACCACATGTGTCTGCCACCACACCAGGCTAGGTTTTTGCGTTTTTAGTAGAGATGAGGCTTCACCGTTTTAGCCAGGATGGTCTCAATCTCCTGACCTTGTGATCCACCTGCCTCGGCCTGCCAAAGTGCTGGGATTACAGGCATGAGCCACCACACCCGGCCAGGTATTTGTCGGTTTTTGAAAGCTACATTTAAAGAATGAAATAGACTGAACAGAATTACTTCCTTTTGAATGTTTAATACTTAATCTACCAGAACACTTAAATACAGTTAATGTATTCAAATAATAAGAAAGAACTTTCCCTCCGTTTCCAAAGCAAAAGTATAAACAATCTTTTACTTGGCAGGGATTTCACTATGTTTCTTAAAAGCCAGCAAGCACTTTTCCTGAAATAGACCCGTCTCTTCCTCTGCATAGATCCTATGAACATTTTAGCTACATTTCTGCTATATCTTGATGTGATAGATTATAGAAAATTCCTTGCTACTGGAACTTCACGATGCTTTCCTTTGAAACATCAAATAGAAAGTATGGATAGTAAATCTCAGTTTAGTTGCCATTCTCGGTCTTGGTAGAGCTGCCACCAACAGCCTCTGTCAATTACAACAGAGTGTGTCTCCCCAGCAACTAGGTTTAGATTGCAGACCAAGCCAGGATCACCCAGGATTCAATGCAACGTCTTCCAAAGCTGTAGCCACTGCTCCTGGAAAAGATTTGAGAAGCCCTCCCTTTGATGCCTGTGTATGGCTGTTCTCAGATCACAGCAGCTGCAGCAGCATCTCGGAGGATGCCGGCAGGGGTGTCCTGGGTACTGACTCCACGGCAGGGGCCTGCAGTATCTGAATGAAATGGCCGTGACACTGTGCACCCTAGAGGAATCCACAGCCACGTTTCAAGGGTGCAGTGGCCCGAGGTGAACCCCAGAGCACTGAGGAGCCTGGAGTTGATCTGACACAACTCCATTGAGAGAACTGACTGAATTCCGAACCTGTGCGGGCAAAAGATGGCTATTTGCGCTTGGCTCCTTCCCAGGACAGGGCAAGGGAGGTTGTCTGTACAGCTAGTGGGAGCTTGACTCTGTTCACACTCAGGGCTGAGTCACTCTCCTTTCTGTGAGCCCAGGGAAGATAGACATGCCTAGCTTTCCTGGAAGAGGGCCCTGATGAGTCGAAGCTGAGCTTCAAGATGGTCGGTGTTGTGGTGTGCGTGGCGGGTTCCGAGTTGGTGTGTGCTGAGTGGGGACCCGGCTGCTGCTGTCGCTATTGGGCTCAGCAGACGCTGCGGGGGACGTGGCTCCTGTGGTACTTGGTTTTCTCCTCACAGAGGTGGGTTTCCCTGCGGTGAAGGTGTTGGTGCTGTGACAGGCAGCCTGGCAGGAGGAAAGGTGCTCGTGGGGTTGTGCCCCGAGGTCCCCTTCCTCTTGAGGAGCAGGAAGTGGGTTTGGGACCCTGCTTCCCGCTGCGCTCCCTTGCTAGGTTCTTGGCCTCGGGGGCCGGGAGAAGCTGAGTACAGGCCTGAAACCTGGACCCCTTCCACAGCCTCTGCGGCACTTGTGGTGGTATGCGGGACATGGCCCTTGGAACTCCAAGCCCTATCCTGGCATGCCCGCCCACTGGGGCGTCTCGGGCACCTGCTGTGTGCTAGGCTCCGTGGTGGGGTGGGCGGTAGCAAGGGCTGTGGGGTAGAGTGGACACGGTACGCGGATGATGAGAAGCGTCAGGGAGGCAGTGAGAGCACAGCTGAGACCTGCAAGGAGGGGACTGGCTGTGGGTGTTGGGGCTCAGGGAGCTGCCTCTACCCAGAGCCACAGTGGCCAGTGAGGGCAGAGCAGGGGACCGAGGCCCAGGGAAGCCGTGTGTATGGTTTGCATCAGGTGTGCGGGTCTGCCGGGCTGTGCGGCCCTTCTCAGTCCTGGCTGGGCCTGGGGTCCCAGAGGGAACGGAGGGTCTTCGCATCTCCCTCCTCTTGCTTCCCTGCTGCTTCCTGGTCAAGGGATGCTTCTTTATTGCAACTCTGGCAGTTATTCTGCATATTAAGAGGAGTTTCACAAAATCATAGGGGGAGAGGCGGACTAGGGATTCATTTTTTTTCTCCCCCTGATTTTATACAGAGGCTTCTAGTATCCCTTAGTGTGGAGGCAGAGTGCAGATGCTCTACAGTTATCTGTCCAGGAAGAGAAGAGCTGCTGGGAAGCCACAGAGCTGATCATTGCAATAGCTCTGACATTTTAAAGTGGGAAAATGCTGATGTCTATAATAATCAGAGTAAAACTTCAGTAGCTTCAACATAAAGATGTCGAGATGATCTTAGAGCCATTTTGTCCCTAGATCCTTCTGCAGTGTGGAGTGTGACATCTCTACCAGCCGCTGGTCAGTGGCCGCCTGGGGGTAACTGAATGCTTGAAGTGTAAATGAGAACTTCTAATTTTATTTAATTTTAGTCAAATTTAAATAGCTATATGGGCCGGGCACCGTGGCTCATGCGTGTGTTCCCAGCAGTTTGGGAGGTCGAGGAGGGTGGATCATGTGAAGTCAGGTGTTCAAGACCAGCCTGACCAACAAGGTAAAATCCCATCTGTACTTAAATATATAAAAAATTAGTTGGGCGTGGTGACAGGCGCCTGTAATCCCAGCTACTCGGGAGGCCGAGGCAGAAGAATCACTTGAACTCGAGAGGCAGAGGTTGCAGCAAGCCGAGATTGAGCCACTGCACTCCAGCCTGGGTGACAGAGGGAGACTCTGTCTTAAGAAAAAAAAAAGATTTTAAAAAACCCTACATGCCCCTAGTTGCTTCTGTAGGAGACGGCATGGTTCCAGAAGGTAGACTTTGTGTTGAGGACTCTGCAGTGTCAGGCTGGAGACAGTCTCCCTTCCTAGCAGCGTGGGCCGCTGGGCTGCTCTTCTACCAGAAGGGATGGTGGCGTCTCTGGGAGGTATTTGTGGACTCAGATCTGTGTGGATTAGTGACTTGTGTTACTCACAGATACTTAATTTTATGGGTAAATGAATACCTGGACTGGCTGCAACTTCAGGGCGAGATTCGGGAGTAGGGAGTGAAAAGTGACGATGGAACCCTGGGCTTGTCCTGCCATCCCCAGGAACCAGTCGGGGCGCCTTCTCGTCTGAAGTCCCAGCACGTGGTCAGGGTACCCCTCCCCTCTGAACCCCCCCGGAAGTGATCGGGGCACCAATCCCCTCTGAAGCCCCAGCACCTGGTCGGGGCACCCCTCCCTTCTGAATCCCCCAGCCACCTGGTCGGGGCGCCCCTCCCTTCTAAAGCCCCCAGACCTTCCTGGCCTGCGGTGCTGCTTCTCCAAATTCTGCCCTTGGCTGTTTTCTAGGAATCACCTGGACCCGAACAGGCTGCGTGTGTCACTTCTTGTCGGATCTGGGGTGTCGGTGAAGCTCATTTATCTTGTCTTCCTCCTCACGTGTCATATCTCACCTGTTGTCTGTCTGAGTTTGTGTGAGTGCGCGTTGTGCGTTCTCAGGCTGTACTTGGTGCTTAGGTGACAAGAACGTCTTAGAGCAAGGGACTGTCTGCTCCAAAGGACGCTGTGAATGAATCGAGACACGGTTTACTTGTGGGGTTTAAATTTCCTGGGTGTTGGAGGCAATTAGGGGGAAACAAGGTCTAAAAAAGCCCCTGGGGATGAGGAAGGCAATAATGAAAAAAATTACTCTATATACACTTAGCAGTTGGTTTAATTTGTAGGTGAATTTTGCATTTTGGGAACTACTAAAGCTATTTTTTTGTAGGGATTCCTTGATGAGCGTCTTGTTTTCTGTCAAGTAGACAGTAAAGTGGATCGGTTTTGCCTTTAATTCTGACTGACTAGAATCTACTTCCTTTTTCCCCCCATTCACGTTAGGGTGGGGATTGGACTAGAAGAGCTGTAGGATCTCTTTCTGATCTTAAATGAATTTTTTCTTTACTCAGTTTTTTTTGTTTTTTGTTTTGTTTTGTTTTGTTTTGTTTTTGGTGAGCTGTTACTTTTTCCTTCAATGCACTGTTCTTTGGTTTGGAAAACGGGCTCTATTTGTACTGTGCTTTAAATGTACACAATGGTTCTAAATTGCTACTTTTCGTTAAAGTTAGATACAACATCTTAATTAAAATGTCATCCATAATTGAGGCACAGTCTGAGGCCTGGAGACTCCTCTTGTCACTTCCTTCCAGCCGTGTCTCCTTCCCTGGCCACGTTGCCCCTGGCCACATCTCCTCCCCCCACCACGCCGTGTCATCCCCCCACCACGTCACCTCTGGT
Source organism: Macaca fascicularis (assembly GCF_037993035.2). NCBI lineage: Eukaryota > Metazoa > Chordata > Mammalia > Primates > Cercopithecidae > Macaca > Macaca fascicularis. The sequence goes on from NC_088378.1 coordinate 222,242, forward strand.
CACATCAACTCCCTCCTGGCCACATCACCTCTGGCCTCACTGCCTGCCTCCCTCTCTCCCTGGTAGCCTCTGTGACTCCTGCTGTCTACCCTCCCGTGGGTCTGTTCAAGGCTCCTTCCCCGTTTTCCACTCCTGAGTGGGTCTCAGGGCCTGGATGTTTCACAGGATGCAAGTTTCTTCCCTTCCAGCCGCGGGTCTCTGAGCGACAAGTCCAGAGAGGGCATGAAGCTCTCCTTACCCACCTCGGGGCCCCGAGCCTTGACCGCCGACCACCAGGGCTTTTCTGCAGGGTGTGGGGCAGACTCATGCGTGAATTGGACTAAAAAGGGGCTTCCAGGAATCCTTGTTTTAAGTGCACTGGAGCAGAGATGGGGAGAGGGGACCACCGGGTTTGCTCAGAATTGGGCCCTGCTCACAGCCAATGAGGCAACATAAGCACCTCCTAAATGAAGCATTCCACACACTGATTTTACACATGACGGTTGTGATGGCTGGAAAAGGCTTCACACAACGAGTGAGTTTGAGCTGCATTTGAAGGAAGAACAGGTCCCTGTAGGTGGAAATGAAAGATAAGGGTGACCCAAGCCATCAGCAGCAGCGGGGGTGGGGTGGCGCAGACTCCCCATGGATGGTGGGCATGGCTGAAATGCAGGAGAGGGCAGGGGTGCGAAGGAACAGCAGGGCGGCAGTAAAATTCCCCTGCAGAGAGGGGACGTGACTGAGATATTACCACATGTATACAACTGAGAGATGATCTGAGGATGATTTCTGGGAGCCTATGGGAAGAGCACGTGGTCATCATCAGTTCTCAGGATCTCTTTTTATGAAGTGAAAACAGTCATGCCTCTGCCTATCTTGTGAGCTGTTAAGATCAAATCGGATAATCTTCAGCGAGCCTTGTAAATGCTAAAGGTTATGACAGACTGTTCCAGCCCACTTGTCTCCACCCTCCTTTCCTATTCGGTAACGTGAACCCTGCTGGGTACCTCACTATCTGCCTGGCTTTCTCCTCCATAACGTGAGCCTTGAGTACTTGCTGGGTACCTCGCTGTCCACCTTCCTTCCTCAGTAACGTGAGCCCTGAGTATTTGCTGGATACCTCGCTGCCTGCCATACAGCTGGCTGTAGAATTGTCAAACGCACTTGACTGGCACATAAACAGAAGTGCTCGCCAGGCCTTGGGAGGGCTTTCTAACATGTGGGTGCCTTCTGTTCCCTGTTAGGCTGGAGCTGCAGGATCCCTCCTAGACCAGACAGAGGACCAAGGCTGGGGCCTCGGGGTGGGGACTGGGGGATCTCCCTGGGTGTATTGTGTGGGTGAGAGCAAACTTCAGTCCCGCTGTGACATTGGGATTCAGGGTTCCTTCTGGAATGTTCTGAGTGAGAAACAGGAAGTGTGCACAGGTGCGTCTTCTGCGGATTTTATGGTTATCTTGGGAGAGCACTGGTGCCTCTGAACTATGAACCTGCAGAACCACTTGTTCCACTAACGGCCGCCTTTATATAAAGAATGACTTACAAAAGATGTCACTTCAGATGGAGGTATTTGCAGGTGTGGCCTGAAAAATGAACAGAATGACTTTCATCTCAAGGAAAGTACCTTACATTATTCCCAATGATAGACATTTGAGCTTTCCAGCGAATATTAAAATATAAAAATCTTGTGTCTACCACTTTCTCATGTGATTAATGATGATATTGTTGCGGTTTTTTGTTTTGTTTTGTTTTGTTTTTTTACCTATAACGAAATGTGGAAGCTGCTCATAACTCTGAATCAGTGTTATCTAACCAATGTGTGATTACAAAATCGTGTGCTGGTAAAAACCATTCAAGTGCAAGATGGACCAGTCGACTTAGAAGGAATTGGGGCAGAAAGGTCCAATGACCAGAGCACAGACTGTGTTGCCGATAGCCTGTACGGAAGTGCCACTTGTTATATTTGGCAGCAGAGAATACCTAAAGTGATCTGAAAACACAGTGAAAATACTGCTTCCTAATTGTATATCAGCACGGGGTCGGACTTTCTTCATAAACTTCAGTCACGGTTCTGCAGCCCACTGAACGCAGATGCAGGCATGAGAATCCTGCTGTCTGAGGTATAGAGATGTTAGGTGTTTTCACAGCAGCACAAACTGTTGCCACGCTGCTGCTTATTTTGGAAAATGGTTTCTTCTTTAAGACTGTGTTAAGATGTAATGACTTTATCCTTGTAAAATAAACTAAATTGTTACTATTTTTTTTTTTTTTTTTTTTTTTTTTTGAGATGGAGTCTTGCTCTGCCACCCAGGCTGGAGTGCAGTGGTGTGACCTCAGCTCACTTCAACCTCTGCCTCCTGAGTTCAAGCGATTCTCCTGCCTCAGCCTCCCTAGTAGCTGGTACTACAGGTGTTCGGCACCATGCCAGGCTAATTTTTGTATTTTAGTAGAGACGGGGTTTCACCATGTTGGCCAGGCCGGTCTCGAACTCCTCACCTCAAGTGATTCACCTGTCTCTGCCTCCCAAAATGCTGGGATTACAGGCATGAGCAGCCACCACTCCCGGCCTGATGAGAAAGCTTTTTTGTGCTCTTTAATAAAGTGCAAAGGGTTCCTGAGACCCAAAAGTTTGAAAACCACTGGCTTAAACCGACAAAATTGTCCACGATTCTTCAGTGTATCTTCTAATCTGTTGATGGAGAAAGGACGGTAAGGGTTGCTTTACTTTTTGCCTTTCACAACTCGATGGTGCCGGGACAACTTGGGTATCCACATGGAAAAGGATGGACTGGACCCTTCCTCACCGTACAAGCAAAGCTCAACATGGATCCAACGTAAGGAGCTGACTGTGAGACCCATTCTGTCAGTCTGCTGGGTACCATAACGGACACCACAGACCATGCGACTTAGACAATAGCATCTTGTTTTTTTCCTGGAGACTGGAAGCCTGGGATCAAGGTGCGGGCAGGATTGGATTCTCTGGGGCCTCACCCCATGCTGTGTAGATGGCGTCTTCTCTGTGTCTTCACAGGTTTCTCTTATGTGCATGGAGCACTAAGGACTGTGTCTAAATTATCTTAAAAGAACACCAGTCATACTGGATCAGGGCCTACTCTTAAGATCTTATGGGACCTAAATTGCCAAGCTAAGGCCCTGTATCTAAATACAGTGACATTTTAAGTTTCTGGGGTTGTGACTTTAACATGGGAATCTTGGCGGGGTGGGGGGGAATGGGACAGTTCAGCCCATGGCACCTTTAGGGGAGAATCCTCGAGAAACTGTTAGGTTGGATTAGGCAATGTTTCCTTGGCTGAGACGTCTAAAGCTATAACAAGCAACTGAAGGGAAAAAGATGGTATCAAAATTATAAATGTTCATTTCAGAGGATACTATTAAAGTAAAAAGACAACCCACAGAACAGGATACATTATCACGATAAGGACCTGATATCAAGAATATATTTTAAAACTCTTAATAAAAATCCAATTTAAAAATGGACAAAGGATTTGAATAGACATTCTCCAAAAAAAGACATATAAATGCCTTAAAAAGCACATGAGATGTTTAGCTGAATTCGTCATCTTAGAAATGGAAATCAAAACCACTGTGAGATACCACTTCACAACCACTGGGATGGGTAAAATCCCAGTATTGGACAGTGACTTGGTGGTGAATTTGGGAAAACTGAAATCTTGATATATTGCTAGTGGGAAGGGAAGTAAAATGGTACAGTTGATTTGGAAAAGTCTGGCAGTTCCTCAGAAAAGTTAAGCATGAAATCACCATACGACCCAGGAATTTCACTCCTAGGCATATGCCCAAGAAAATTGAAAACATTTTTACAAAAAAAAAAAATCTTATGCAAGAATCTTCATAGCAGCATTATTTGTAGTAGTAGAAACAGTCCAGGTGTCTGTCAAGAGGTCACTCATTGTGAAATTCCACTCACCTTGGACGTGAAAGATGTCAGCACCGAAGGTCATGCCAAAGGTCATGCACTGTACGATTCTCCTCACAGCAGATGTCCAGAATGGGCAAATCCAGAGAAACGGAAGTCGGCTGGCGATTGCCAGGTGCTGGCGGAAGGAAGGAGCAGGTGCTGACTCTTAATGGGTTCAAAGTTTCTTTGGCCCGTGGTGAAAAAGTCCCAGAATTACATACTAGTGGTTGATGTGCAGCTTTGAGAATGTGCTTAAAAAGACTGAATTGAATCCTTTAATATTGGGGCTTTTATGGTTTTTAAATTCCTTTCAATTTAAAAAGGAACTCAAGAACTTCTTTGGTGTTGATATTTAGATGGTGAAAGAGACAGTATCCAAAACAAGTTATTATGTAACTCATGTCGCCAGAGTTAAACTTCATTTTCTGAGGATCTTAAAGGAAGTGTGTGAGCCTAGGAGACACAACGATCCTACACTAGATGTTACACCCCATCTTACTGATTTCTATCTCACATAACCATATTCAGGGAAAACCGACATGTAAATGTGAGCTGAATGCTATGCAGAGGCACACTCCTCTTACCCGGATGATCTTTAGTGGTACAGTAAGAGATGAGGTCATAGTAATGTTAGTTTAGTTAAATTTCTATGGCAACAGAAATTTGGCACATCTGATGAGTTAGATCTCTCTGCACAGCTCCTAATGGGGTTGCCCATTTCTGTCTGGTGTCTGTGTATATTCTCGCTGTGGAAATAAGTGATAGCACCTGCACAAACACTTGCCCGGAAACGTGCACGAGGCTGGTGAAGGCAGAGGACAGGCAACAGGGAAGCATGGCTCAGCCCTGGTAAAGAAGACCGTTATTCCGAACGCAGAAGATTCAGGAACACAATCGTTGGGAAGACTGGTGATGTCCGTGGATCTCACCGCTGTTGTGTTGTATCTGTGCAGCCAGTTATCGGAGCTGTCAGAACCGCACGTGTTGGTATTGGTGTCATCACTCAACGCTTCTGACTTTTCCTGGTGCTGAGGATGACTGCATGTGGCGGAAGCAAAATACTGACCTAACACAGATCATCAGATCCCAGTTCTTTTTTTTGAAGGGGGGCAGGATTAGAACCACTCCCCCACACTCCCCAATCCTATAAGAACTGGGATCTGATAATCTGTGCTGTCGAGAGAGGCAGGGTTAGAACACCCCACTCCCCAATCCCATTGTTGAAAATAATAGTTGGCTTGGGAGGGTTTTTACTCCTAAGGTTGAAGCTGTGCATTTCTGGAGCCTGGGCTGTCAGCCATGGTGGCTGGGGAATGCTGGGGCTGTGGTCGTCCGGCCGCTGGCAGCCCTGCTGGTGGGTCCTGCCTCTTTGACACCGTTCATTTCTGAAGCTTGCTTTCCCCGGTGTTGGAAGTAGCAGCACTGGAAGAATGGCCGCCTTCCTACAGTGAAGCTCTGCCAGGAGAGGAGAAGACACGGAGCGTCTGTTCAAGGACGTGACGTTCTGGGCACCGCACCATGCGTTCTGCTTTCCAGCGGTGCCTCTTGGTTGATGTTACCATCACCTGGCATTTCCCAGGAGGTAACTCGCAGATGTCACACTGATGGAAAGCCGCAGCAGCGCGGTTCGAGTCCAGGGCCAGCTGGAGCACATCAGCAAGGTCAGGCTGGATACATGTGCTTGCTGACAGGAAAATGACAGGAAATATGTCATTTCAGGGAAATGACAGGAAATGTGCTTGCTGACAGGAAAATGACAGGAAGACGACAGGAAAGAGGCCCATGAGGAGAGGAACCAGTGGATTCAAGGCAGGGAACCGAAGGAGTGAGTCATCACAGGGTGGGAGGTTCAGGAGCCAGCAGGCAAGTGGGATGTGGCCTCAGGGTGCTGCTGGGTTGGTGAGGGGCCTTCTGTGACTTTTCCAAGAGTGCAGTCAATTATAGGGGTGGGTGCCGGCTCCTGCAGATAAGAGCCAAGCGTCTTGCAGGAGACCAACGTGTGCACTGGGAGGTCCTAGTTACGTGTCCCAGCATGCGGCCCAGAGGCCCCTGAAAAGGCTCAGTGCACCAGGGACACAGTGGACTTTTGGTTCCTGACCCAACGAGGAAGTGAGGGAGTGAGTGAGGGCCGAGACACAGATGCAAGGATGCACAGGATGGGGTGCAGTCAGGTGGAGAGTCATGCTGTGGGGTCTGGGAGAGATGGGTTCGAGAATAAGTGGGACCGGGTTGCAGTCAGGTGTAGAGTCATGCTGCTGGGGTCTGGGAAATGTGTTGTGTTTGCTTCTATGTGAACAGCGGGACCTGAGCATGTCTGTGCTTTGACATTTAATCTGTACACTATCCTTGGCAGGGTGTGTATCTCTGTGGCAGAGGACACCCCGGCCACAATGGATGTCAGTGGCGGTGGCTGGACTCACGGTCCGTGAATGTTGCGTGATCGAACGTGTTTGGTACATTCTCAGCTCCTGCCCAGGTGCCTCCCGAGTATCGGGTGCTGTGGCTCCCCACACCCTTCCCATCTGTGTGTAGCATGACCACCATCTTCCTACCATGTGTTTGTGCTACCACGGCTGCCATGTCTAACGGGCGCTTTGCTTTCCAGCTACTTTCCTATAACCAAACCCTTGAACGACTTTGCCTGCGTTTCAGAGATGATAGCGTATTAGTCTTTCAAGATTGCTCTGAGGATTTCCAAAAGCAAATGCAACTTACAGGGTGCAAGATATTGGAAATGACAGTAATTAGAGATGAGTTTTCTCAGTGTGTTGATTGCGGTAAAATTACATAGCACTCTATTTTTAAGTGTATGGTTTGGAGGCATTAAGTGTGTTCACACTGTGGTGCCACGATCACCGCCATCCATCCCCAGAACTTCCTGGTCTCCCCACGCTTGAAACTCGGTCTACCCAACACCAGCTCTCCTTCCGCCCCAGCTCTGGGAAGCACTACAGGTTGCTTACAAAATAGGCTTTTTCAGTAAGAGAAGGGGCAAGGAAAAGAGCTCTAAAGACTGTCTTGAGATTTGAGGAAGTGTTTTATTTTTTGCTGTCTGGTTCCCAGTGTGAAGGACCTATCGAAGACATGGGAGGGCGAAGGTCTGTGACCTCAGGAAGTGCTGGGCTGGGCAGCTTTCCCGCTGTGACGGGGGCACTTGCCCTCAAACCCGCCTGAGATAATCGCGTGAGGATGGTGCTGCATTGTGACAGCTCTGAACTTGTTCTCCTTGAACGTTGCCAAGTACATAAGCTTTGGCGGTTACCGTCTAATGTCTGCGGGAGACCTAAAATTTGAACATTGTTGACTTTAGAACACTCTCATTTTTATAACACTCTACCTGTTCTCAACAATAGGAAATATGCTGTGTCCTTTTTTTTAATGCGTTAGTATTCTGTGTTGCGGTGGCAGTAGTTGCAGCGGACGCTACTTCTGGTTCATGGTCATCGCCAAACACAAGCTTCTGGAAACCGTGTGAAAAATGAAGGGGAAAGTGCTTTTCTGCAAAGGGCTTTTTTGAACATCTTGTTTTTTTCTGGAATATCTGTTGTGGTGTAAAACGTTTTCATATTTAGGGGTTTGTAACGTGTTTTATACTGGTTAGCTTTGAAACCCCATGTTTTTGCATGTCATGGGGCTGCTTTATCCTATTCTATGATATAGCTGGTTTGCAAAACTATTGGTTATTTCACTTTAAAAACCAAAGCAGCTTACAGATTGAGTGTGATTCCTGTAAGAATTTAATTGTAAAATTGATTTGTGTTCAATAAGCTTACTGGAATGACTAGATCCGTGGACAAAAAGATAAGAACATGTCAAGTCTCTGGGCCAGGAAGGACTTCCAAATAATACAAGTGATACATGGTGATTTCTTAACAAACAATTAGATTTAGTATATAACTGGTTAAAACCTCTATATTTTCTATTATAGCCATTCCACAGTGCCCATGGGAGTAGGCTGCAGGACTGCCTATGGAATCCAAGGTCTGTGGGCACTCAGGTCCCTGCAATAAAATGGCATCGTGTTTGCATATGACATATGCACATCCTCCTGCAGACAGTCATGTCAGGGTTGCTCGTAACAGCTATACCATGCACATGCCATGCGAGTAGTTGTTTAATGAATAATAAAGTCTGAATGCTTAGTACAAACACATTAAAAAAAAATCTTGATCTATGGTTGGTTGAATCCACAGGCCTGGAACCCCGGGAGAGAGTACAAACTCTAGAAGCAAAACGAACGAAGCACTTGAGGTCAGCAGTGACGGGTGTGGGATCACACTGAATCTCATGTGTTTTGCTGTCTGTGTCACTGTGTCCCGTGTAAACGGGAATCATTTGTAGCTTAAGGTAAAATAGGTAACAGGAAACACTACAGAATGGGCACGAAGGCGCGCCCCTCATTACCCCGTGTTACAGCCAAGCATCTGCATCTGCATCCTGGGGAAGGATATGTTCTGTGGGGAGACTAGATGTTGATGATTTCCGGATGTGTGAAGGGAAATGCCCTCCGAGAAGCGTGGCTTTGACCGGAGCACATCAGACGAGAGTTAGCGCGGCATGGAGTTTCCACAGTGGCCCTCAGGCCTGCTGCTTCTCTCCTCTCCCCACTCCTGGCCCTGACTCTTACGAAGGGAGGAAAGTTCAGCTCCAGCTGAGCCCTGCACAGGGCTGTGGGTCTCTAGGGCAGGTGCCACCTTCGCCTGAACAGGCTGTGTCAGAGGAGGGTCTGGCTGTACTTGAGCTGTGAGAGATGCTCTCAGAGATCCAGCATCCTGAAAACCCAGGTGCTGAAGGTTCCTCCTCTTCCACCATCCTGCGGGGAAGGGGGTCTTATCCTGCTTCCCCTCAACCCAAGCTGACTTCTTGTCTGTTCTGTACACCTAGGTTTTCAGAGCAGTTATTGTTAATCATCTAGCAGACAAACACCATAAAGTGACAGCCTGGGAGGGTAGATGGCGCTGGAAGGTAGTTTTCTGAATAACAGCGTTCAGTTTCCTGTTTTGCCGTCATTTGACCCAAGGCCCCAAGATAATTGAAATACTGTCAGCCAAACACCGATTTTTTACTTGAGGTTTTTTTTTTTTTTCTTTTTAAGTTATGAGTGCAAACTTATAACCAGGGACCTGACAAAAGAGAAGGATTTATTTGCAAAGTGAATGTCGGGGATGTTTGGCATTTGCCAACTGTGACTAGCAGGGACCCAGGCTGCTTCCCTTCTGCCGCCCGACTCCTGACCCTCCAGCTCCTGCCCCTGTTCCCACCAGCAGGAAGAGGAGCGGGAAGGTGCCTTTTCCCCTTTAAGGGGATGAGGTGAGAGTTGCACCTGCCAGTTTGCTAGTCCCTGGGGTGATTCTCCAGCATGGGTGGGAGTTGGGTTTGGAGGCCTGAGCCCCGTGAAGCTGGGGTTGCTGTTCCCTGAGCAGCAGGAAACTGGACTCTGGGAAGTGGGGTCAGAGGGTAGCATCCGCAGGAGGGGCCTCTCATCCCATTTGACATCTTCACTGCAAAAGGGGGTGTGGGCTTCATGGTCCATTGACAAATAGAACGTTATTTTTGTGTTGTTTTTTAAGCACATCGAATCCTAATTCCTTTGGCCTTTACTAAAGTGGCATTTTGTAATTCCACATGATTTCATTGATATACTCACAAGAGAGAATGCTTCCTGTAAACCAGAAGGATCTCTGAGACGGTTCTCGGCCCGTAGAGAGTTCATTTTCCCAAGGTTAAAGACACAGCCTCAGGCGGGGTTGAGGACACACTGCAATAGCCTCAGGAAGTCCTGGACATGTGCCCAAGGTGTTTGGGACACAACTTGGTCTTACACATTTTAGGGAGACGTGAGACATCAATATATGTGAGATGTACGTTGGTTCGGTCTAGGAAGGATGGACGGCTCCAAGCGGGGAGGGGTTTCCAGGTCACAGGTAGATCAGACAAATGCCTTTCTGGTGTACCTTTCCAGAGGAAGCAGCCAGATCCGCATTTATCTCCGTGTGCAGATGGGGACTTTGAATTCTCTCCTCTGTCCATGAGAATTTCCTTGTGGATCGGTTGTGAGGGAGGTACGTGACTTTTTTTCCCCCTCCCCCCAGTAGCTGTCTCTGTTCGGAAGAGCATGGGAGGCAGATTTGCTCTAAGCTCTTCGTCACCTTGACGTCCCTTTAGCGTAGTGATTTTGGGGTCCTGAGATGTAGTTTCAACTTCATGTTTCTGAACACACTGGCACTCAAAACAGTATTGTAGGAGGCATCTAACTTACTTAGAAGAAGAATCTATTTGGAAGGACTTGAGCACATTCGTCCTTGAGAGAACCAAGCCTTTGTTTAGTTTGCTTTGCCCCGAGGCTGTTACGCTGCCCCGGGCTGTGCGGCCTTAGAAAGCTGTGCCCCTCTGAGCTCCTGCCTGTGGAATCTGGTGACACTGAAGTTAATCCAGCAGCTACATGTTTTGGAAAGCAGATTGCCTCTTAAAGTGTTGGTGATTATGATTCTAGCACTAGAATTTTAGTGTGTATTTTCCACCCTTCTTACTTTGTCTCCTCATACACTGAGATGCTGCTGCATTTGTTCTTAGGCTTCACTGAGGGAGGGTCAGTTCTGACCCTTTCTTAGATATTGACCTTGAACGGACAGAATCAAGATTCAGAAAAACTCTCGAGCTGTGAGAGTGCTGATATCTACGTAAGTGGGGTTCATGTGTCAAACTCAGGTTTAAGAAAAACCAATTCTAGGCTGGGCATAGTGACTCACACCTGTCATCCCAGCACCTTGGGAGGCTGAGTTGGGCAGTTCACTTTTGAGCCCAGGAATTCGAGACCAGCCTGGGGAACATAGCAAGACCCTGACTCTACAAAAAATTAAATAGGAGTGGTGATGTATACCTGTGGGCCCAGCTACTCGGAAGCTGAGGCTGGAGGATCACCCAAGCCTGGCAGGTTGAGGCTGCAGTGAACCATGATAGCACCACTGTACTTAAGGTGCACTGTGCCTGAGTGACAGAACAACAACCACCCCCCCACACACAAAGTATCAATTCATGCAGTGGCCAGTTCTGCTGGGACCACCTGTTAAGGCTACTCTGGGCCTCACGGTGTGAGAAGGGTCTGTCCAGCGGTGAGAAGGAGTGGCTTGAAGGCCTAAAAGCCAGTTGCTGTGGTTCAGCATGACTGCGGGTGTGGAGTTGGGGGCAGGGCTCTCCATGGCATGAGTGGGTAAACGGATGGGCTTCCAGAACGAGCCCCTGTGACTTTGCCTGGTTTGCATCCGTCCAATACAAATCCACAGGCTCTTACTCTAGAAGCTTCTGCAGGGGCTGATGGACTGGCCTGGGGACAGAGGGTGCCCTCAGAGCCTCAGGGTGCCATCTGGTTTAGGAAGAGCACTTAGTCACCTAGATCTAGGATTTATGACACTACAAGGGGACTCGTCACACTCGGAGCAGCAGCCATCTGCATTCTAGACTTGGTTCTAGGTGAAGTATTTTGGAGCCTGTTGATACCCTGTGTTCTGTTTATGTGTAAAACAAGTTAGAGTTATAACTAGTTAAAACCTATTTTTAAAATTTTGCCACAGAATATGGCAATTGTGGTGGAGCCTGGCCAGAGACCCCCACACTTGGACGCTGCCATGTGCTGGGGCTGCAGGCGTTGACTGCATCGGCTGTCCCTCCCAGCGTGTCTGTGTTCTTGACACGGGCGGCCATCGAGGCTCGGCCTGTGGGACTCGTGCAGCCGTTTGTCTCCATGTTCCTCTGAGGTTCCACAGACTTCACGGTCCCATGGCAGAGCGTACGGTATCTGCTTGCATCCTGATTTCCCCAAACCCCAGGACAGGCCAAGAGTTCCTTACACACAACTGCAGAGGGCCCCGTGGCGTGGATTTGCAGAGACACAGCCTTTCCCCAGCTCGGCCTTCGTCTCCAGAGTTGGCTTTAGGGCGATAGAAGCTTCCTTCAGACTGGGGGTCCCTGAAGCTTTGGTGCTAGGAATTCGGTGACCAGCACGGATGATACCCCATTCTCTGCATTTGTAGCAATAGTTGTTAACATGACCACGAGATGTACAGAGGAAGGAAAAAGGAGGTTTTATTTTCAGAGTAACACTCTATGCTTTGGGAAATGTGGTCTTGGGGGAGCTGTAAGCACATGCCTCTCAGGAGGAGAGGAGGCCGCGGCGTTACACGTTCCGGGGTTTGTTGGCTGTGTGTGTTCATCGGGCTCAAGGAATGTCTGAACGTTTACAGGGAAAGTGGGGTTTGTTCATCCGGTTCGTGCAATGTCTGAACACTTACAGGGAAAGTCTAGCACACATGCAGTGAGTTAACCTGTAACATCCATGTTCGCCTTGGGGCGAGCGTAACATTTGAAATGAGGTGGACTGGGCGTGTCATGTACAAAGGTGAGCTGTTGGGCGCAGATGTTTATGCGCAGCCTCAGTCACAGCCAGGACTGGCTCAGGGTCTGCAGCTTGTGGCGGGAAAGGACACTCACGAGGTCATTCTGTCCAGTTGGGGCTGCCGGCAGGGTCCCGGGGGGGGTTGTCTGGTCAGCCAGCGTCTGGAGTCCACCCAGGTCCCGTGGACAGCGTTCCTCTAAACCAGGCTTCTGATTGTGGAGGAGACTTCATGCTGGTTAACACACTGTACAGGAGTAGTGCCGTGGGGCTTTGGGGTTGACCTTCCCTATGATGCCAGTTACATTTCTCTCCAGATCTCATCATAGTCACAGAGATTGTACCTCGTCTGACAGCTGGGGGTGCCATGTTGATATAGTAATTTATTGTATTAAACTTTTTATTACTATTTTAATAACCTTTTTTTTTTCTTTTTAAAGAGATAGGGTATTGTTATGTTACTCAAGCCAGTCTTAAACTCCTGGCCTCAAGCAATCCTCCCACCTTGGCCTCCCAAAATGCTGGGCTTATAGACGTGAGCCAGTGCGCCCAGCCTACAGCCATGTTTTTAAAACTCAGCAGTTTAAAAATCCTACTCCTTTCACCCCCTCAAGCAGGCTGGTTGGCCTTGTGCAAACTGGGGTGTCACGATCTTAGCCTCCCCCTTTTATTTTTCGCTTTGGCCTCAAGTTCTGATGAGAACAGCAGTTACAAAATGGGCATTAGGTGATTCTTCTGTTACTAAAGCCAGAATTCTCACCAGTTGGAGATGTTTGTCCCCAGGATCCCAGAAAGCTGCTTTGAATCAAGCCCGTAGTAAATAAGTAAGGAACTAAACTCTTGGTCCTCTGCTTAGTACCAGGGGAATGGGTTAGTTGCTGATACCCTTTGATCTGTGCTCACGTGCTGCATCTCATCACGGGAAACAGAGTTGCCCTGTGGAATAAAGCCCGGCTCATGGTGGCAGGTCGAGACGCTAGGGGCTGTCAGTCCCTTATACAGCGGCAGACTTGGAGACTCAGTATCGCGTGCAGAGCCCGGGCAACCGGAGTGCATCCACTTTAGAGACCACACGGACGGTCGGTAAGGTGGACATCCGGGCATATGGCCTTGATAGGCCCACTGCGAGGTGAATTAGGAATTCGTTAGCAAAGAAATCAAACTCGCCTGTGGGTCCCAGCTGCTTGGAAGGCTGAGGCGGGAGGATTGCTTGAGCCAGAAGGTCAAGGCCGCGATGAGCCATGATTGTAATACTGCACTCCGGCCTGGGTGACATAGCGAGACTCTGACTAAAAAAAAACACACACACAAAAACCCCCCAAACCTTACTCTTCATAGCAGGAGGGAGAATTTGTCAAAGTAACTGCAACAAAATGTTAGATGATATAATTTCAGTGGCTAAGTGAGCTGTCCATCCCACGTGGCTGGCTCACAACGCAACAGAGCCAGGTGCTGCCGCAACGGCCCCCCCACCCACCCGATCGCTTGTGGACATTTTCTGTTTTCCCATATCTCCCTTTTGGATACGTAGCTCGCTACTTTATAGCTAAGCATCAGTAAAACAGGTTGTCTATTTTGAAAAGGAACTATTTTGTCTTTTAAGGACAGAAAATGAAGCAGGTGACAATAGCATGGCGATCTGGTGAATAGATTTAGAAGAATATGTAATACTTGGCACCACTCTGAACCCTTCTTCTCTCATGCTTAGTTACAGCTACTGCCTCCTAGGACAAAACACTTTCAGCTCTGTGAGTAGGAATTAAACATATTCTAAATCAGGAGTTTTAGTTAAGCAGTATTTTACGTGAATGCCCAGATCCTAAGTGTTCACTCTACTGGTGTGTGGTGTTGAAGAAGGAACGAGGGCTTGGGGCTGCGTCTATGGAGCAGTGTCCGGGTTCCCATATGTGAGATGAGGGCCATGAGACACGGCCTGGAAGGTTCAGACTGTGGGATTGAATGGATCTACCCACTCCTGGAAAGCCTCAAGTCTAACTTGACTTGGGCTGGTTTTAGGGAGATGCTGGCAGCGCTGTCCTCACAGGTTACCGGGAGGGGCTCTGGCACCGTCCCCGTCAGGTGTCTCATGGTCAGTCCAGCTTGCGCATCTCAGAAGCTGCTGGTCGTGTTCTCGTTCCTGTTGTTTGTTGCGTGTTATTTAGGGTTCTGTTCATGTGGGGACCTAGGAAGTTTCACAGTGAGAGGAGAGCCGCTGAGCCGCCTTCCTGCCTGGACGCCAGCCCCACGGAGGACCGTAACTGCTTGAGGTTGGCTTCTGCCCCCGGCCTCACCTGTGGAGGCATTGATGCAGTGGTACTTTCTAAGCTCCTGGGGCACACAGTGCTGTTGTGTGGATCCACAGGCCACTGTGGCGTCCAAGCACGTGCTCCCGGAGGAGAGGACTCTGCGGGCACTGATAGTGGGAGCTGGCTGAGAGTCCAGCGAGTGAGACTCCCTGTGACGTGCACAGCTGCCATCTGCACAGCCCCTCCTGACGCCAAGATGGTCGTGCGATAAATGCACAAAGTGCGTCTCCAGCAAAAAGCCTCCAAGTGTCCACATCCAGGATATCCACCAAGGTGGCCTTTTGGTGTTAATACGACGAATGTGAGCAGCAGGTGGTCTGCGTCGAGTGTGACTGTGCCACTGCAGTTTTGTTCTCATGTCTTGATGAGCATGAACGGTTCCTGACGAGGGTAGGTAAGGATGCTGTGACCTGAGACTCTGCAGTATTGTAGCTTGAGGAACCAAGGAGTTTTTCTCTCTTGCAAAGCCGTCAGGGAGGATGTTCCAGGCTGGTGACTGCTCCATGAGGTATTCAGAGATCCAGGTTTCTTCCCGACCCCTGCTCTGCATTCCCAGGGACATGGCTGTCCTTGCTGTGGTTGGGGCTGGGTGATTGCCATGCTGGCGGGGGAGGCTTAAGGTGAGAGTGGCCGTGATTTACCTAAGTTACATAATGTCAGGGAGCCTGGGAGTAAAGTGTAGCCATGGCCTGGAGGATGGATGATGGATGTTGGTGAACGACTGGCTGCACTCACCGCAGCTGGCCCAGGAATGGGGAAGGATGGCTGAGTATGCCGTTCAATGGTACCTGGTTCTTTCAGATTTGACTTCCTTATGGATTTTCTGCTGTAAAGAGGAGAGAGCCTGTGGTTCTAGGCCAAGCATCTCACTCATCTCATAACATCTTGTATCCCTCAGCCAACATTTATGTCAAGTTTTAGAAGTCCTATCAAACTGGCAAGCATTTCTCAATTTGGTTTAACCATTGGATTTTATATCTGTGTCTGCATGTCTATTTTACATCTATGTGGTTATTTGACACTCTGTAGTACCTTTGTAATAGGTTCTATTTGGTGGAAGTTACTCTCAACAAACCTTGCTGCTACTTGAATTTTCAAGGTTGCAAGTAGAAAGGAGAGAATAAAAACCACATCTTCTCTAATTTTAAAATTTGTTTTTTCTCAGATCACCCCAGAAGTACAGATATTACAAATTACAAAAGCAGCCAGAATCAAGGTTAAGAGATTTCTGGGTGATTCTGGCTAATCAGCAGTATTTGCTGAGGTGTGTGCAACAGAGCAACATGCCAAGAAGCCCGGGACAGGGGAGAGATGGGAGGCCAGGCTGTGACTTCGGAGGCTCTGTTGCCTCAGGGAGAGGAGCTAGATGTAGAGAGGATAAATGGACACAGGTGTGACCACCGCCATCCTTGCCGTGGTACGGAGGCCTTTGTACAGGGACCTTTGTGAGCTGAGTTAAAAATCGAAACTGAGAGAGTGCAATGAATTCTTAGTTTTTAAAATAAAATGCTAATAGAGAACGTTTTGTTTGTAAGAATGTAAAATGTTACATCTTTGTTAAAGAATAATAATTTGCTTCTGAGATCTTTGTGACTGAGATTTGAAACCTTAAGTATGGTTTTTTCTTCCATGTTTTATACATATGCACGTATACAAATATATGTAAGGTATATAAAAGGAAAATAAGCATATCTGTATTCACATTTATATACACTTCCATACTGTGTATACATCTAGTCACACATAGGTCTAAGAGACTATGACTTGACTTGATAACCATGAGAGGGTAATTAAATAATTTACCTGCTCTTAGCCTTGCTTTTGTATGTGAGCAGGGACCCTGCGAAACGCGCCTCCCGTGTTCCAGGCCTCACACAGCCCGTGCCAGGTTTTGGAAGTAAGAGTTTGTCTGCAGCCATTTCGGGAAGCATGTGGTTGCCAGGATTGCCTAGAGCTCCAGGCTGTCTCCAGTCCCAGCCTCCCTGGGGTAGAAGCTGCCCTACCAGGGGCCTGGACATGGACGTTAGGGCCTGGAGCCAGGGACCGCTGCTGAAGCGGGGGGCTCCCCACACGGCTGGGCATGAGAACCGAGGATAGGAGGCGGAACCAGCCTCGGGCCAGTGCACGGCCTCCCTGAAGTGCTTGCGGGAAGCCCCAGCTGCACTTTGCTGACCCCATAGACAGCACCACAATCTGTGAGATCCCCCTGGCCCACCCCTCAGGTTCCTAAAATGATGAAGGTTTCCTGAGCTGCGAATTTTTAGATCTAGGCTAAAAAGTCCTGGGACAGACTCACAGGGTTCTTTATGTAGAAATGATGAGTGTGCTGGTGACTCAGAGCAGGCACTGTACCCTCACTCCAGGGTCCTTTGTGCCAGGTGGAAACGAGCGTGTGGGTCACCCAGAGTCCCTGCATCCTCACTCCAGGCACTGCTCTTTGGTTTCTTAATTAAAAGCCTAAAAGCCTTGATAATGAAAATGTATTCTCCCCAGAGAGTAGAGTTTCCAGTTATGGAGGCTCACCTGTAAATGCCGTGCCAGGTCAAATATGCTGAGATCTGGGCCAGGTCCTGCTTCCTGCCCATGGCCAAAGCAGGTACTTCATTTGGGAGGTGACCCGGGGGATATCTGAGAGGCCTGCCGGTCCCCGAGGGATGAATCCGCTGGCCTTCACATTCTGCTCCGGCCTCCATCAGCTCCTTCCTACCTGCAAACTGCCGGCTTTGACGTTGCCATCATTGGAGATATATTAGGGACTTGGTATGGGTTGATGCCCATAGGACCAGCAGATCGTGAAAAGGTGGGAACCAGGGCTGGGAGAGTGGTGACCACGGCCAAACTGAGAACCGTGGTGGGGAGGTCCATTTTCTGTCTGAGGTGTTTTTTAAAATAAAAAACAGTGTCTCAGGAGCATGAGAGGGGAGGCCACAGACGGGGAGAAGGCATCTGTAAAAGACTTATCTGATAAAGGCTTATCTGATAAAGACTTATCTGATAAAGACTTATCTGATAAAGACTTATCTGAGAAAGGCTGTTATCCAAACCGTGCAAGGAACTCTCAAAACTCAACAAGAAAATGAACAACCTGATTAAAAATGGACCAAAGACCTGGACAGATACCCCAACAAAGAAGATACACAGATGGCAAATCTACACGTGGAAACATGGCCCGCGTCTTATGTCATAGGGGGAGGCGTCACTGTGCACCCATTGGCCTGGCCAAAACCTGAACTCCGACACCACCACGTGCTGGTGGGTGTGTGGGCATCAGGACCCTCACTCATCGCTGGGGGAAGTGGGGCAGCTCCTGTGGGAGGCAGCATGGCGGTTTTCCGTGGAACTAAGCTCTCCGACCACAGAAGCAATCACAGTCCTGGACGTTTACTCGGAGGAGCTGAAAGTTTACTTCCATGCGGAAATGTGCACACAGACGTTGACAGCAGCTTTATAATTGCCAAAACTAGAAAGCAACCAAGATGCCCTTCAGTAGGTGAATGGATAAACTGTGGTATGTCAGATACTGGGATATTATTCAGCACTAAAAAGAACTGGACCCCTAAGCCATGAAAAGACACAGAAGGATCTTAAACGCATGTTGCTAAGTGAGACTCCAATCTGGAAAGGCTGCCTGCTGTCTGAGTCCAACTACAGCACAGTCTGGAAAAGGCAAAGCTGTGGAGACAGTAAAACAATCAGCGGCTGTCAGGGGTTGGGGAGGGGAGAGATGAATGGGAGGAGCATAGGGGGTGTGTAGGGTGGGGCAGCAACTCCAGGTGGGGCTTTCATGGGGGATCCATGCCGTTCCACGTCTGTGAAACCCACAGAGTGAGCAGCAGCAGGCCGAGTCCTCGTGTGAGCTGTGAACTGTGGGTGGTGGTGCCGTGTTGATGCGGGTCTGTCGGTCGTACAGACATGCTGGTCTGGTGAGGGCAGGAGAATGATGGAGGCTGTGCCTGTGCTGGGAAAGGATATGTGAGGACTCTCTGTACTTTCCTCTTGATTTTGCTATGAACTGAAAACTGCTTTTAAAAACGTCTATTGAAAAGGCAAACAAAAGAGTGCTGGCCAGACAACATCAGTGTGAGGGTGTGGCCTCTGTTCTACGTTCAGAATTTCCCTTTTAGAATACACATATCTAAATTTTTCAAAGTTAAACCTTTGCATTAAGTAACTCACTACAAAGTTACAGTATCAGCTTGAGCGCTGCCAGGATGGCCAGGATCCTGTATCCTGACCAGCTTCTCCCCTTACAGGTGCAGTTGACGTCCATGGCCACATCCCAGTAAGCGGCAGGGCTGGAATCAGGAGTCAGGCTTTGTGGGACAGAGAGGAAGTGAGATCTTGTAAGCACGTGGCTGAGGGCGGGCAGGGAGGAGCCCGTGGCAGGGGGCCGGCAGGGATGACTTTTTGATCAGTTTTCCTTATCGCTGAGGCCTTCCTAGACTTGGGGAGTTGGAGTCCCCACTCTCGGGTGCCTCAGAAACCAAAGGCTGCTCGTAATCCTCAAGTTCCAGATGCCTCAGGGGAGGTACCTGGGTTGTTGGGTACAGTTCCGTTATTTGCTGCTCGGTGGGATTTGCCCGCAGCATTTCTGGTTGTTTTTAAGAGCTGATGTTTGAGCTGCTTAAAATCACATATGGATGTCGATATATCTATAAAAGTTAAGAATGGAATTTGAGTGCAAAGAGTTGTGAAAATGCTCAAGGTTATGTACTAATGTATACATTACATTTGTGGAAGTATTTGAAAGTGCAGGATTTACATTAAACACTTCTCTTGATTTTTGTAATATCTGTCATTTTCCCATTTGATTAAGAGATGTCAGAGGGCTTAAATTTTGAGTGCCTGAATTCACTGAAATTAAAACTTCTTACATCAAATGTAATTGAACTGAATGTAGCAACAGTGCATGCTTTTATAAGTACTGATTTAAAAATATATAAAAACACATATCCATGAACATGCAGATGGGGGCAACATATTAAACCATGGAAGTAGAATTAGTATTGTTTTCTGAGAAGACAAATTTTTAAAAAGTCAAGCGGTTTTATAACTTTCTAGTTTCCAACTTATTTGCCCTAAAGTGGAAGATTGACAGCAGCAGAAGAGGAGATCCTGGGCCAGTGCAGGCTCTGGGAGCAGTGGGGTGAGTGCTGGAAGGAGCTGGCTGGAGGCAGAGCAGGGAGGTGCTCAGGCAGGCCAGGACGGCCTCAGGACACGCGGCTCAGTGAGTGAGAAAAGGTTCACATTTCTTGGAGAGCCCTTGACTCTGCCCACGGAAAACCCAAACTCCTTCCAACTGGGATGTGCATCTCATGTAAAAGTTGTTACTCCCAGAAAGAAAACCAGTGGAAGTAGAAATTTTACGTATGCAGAAATTACTTCAAATTTGTTTCTAACCTTATCGTTTTCTTCCCCTATCTTAATGTGTGGTGACTTTCTGCAGGTGACGCACACATCTTAGGAGAGCGCTGTATTTCAGTTGCTGTTGGCTCTGATGTGACTTTGTGGTGTCCGATGTTCTGGTTCTGAGGTTCTGCGCAGAACGTGGCTCCTCCCTGCTGAGCGTTGCTTGTTGAAGGCCCGTGTGGAAACTTTTCCTGTAAGCTCGTTGACCGCAGCAGTCTTGGTTCAGAAACCTTTGGACCTCCTGAGACTTCACACAGCCTTCTAACCTTTCTAGTGTGACCTTTTCATTTTACTGTTCCCCATTAACCCAGATGTTTTCCAGAATGTAAGTAATCTGCTGAATGCAGGGTCGGGGGTGCCCTCCGTTGGCTCTGGGGAGAAGCATGGCTGTTTCTCCGGGTGGAGCTTCCCGCCCACCATGGTGTGCTCCAAGACGCAGCAGGGTTCTTTGGCAGAAATCATCGTCGAAGGCCTGCGTGGTATGGCTGTGGGTATGCCACCTCGCGGCCATACCGGCCCCTCCCCATCAATGGTACCACGGAGAGGAGCAGGGGGAGGCCTGATGTGCTTCTGAGACTGCGTTGTCCGTGTGTAACTAGACATGCAGAGAAAGTGTTGGAGATGAGCAGGAGACGGTGTCTGTCCCTCATGAGCTTAGCCGTGCCCTTGAGAGGATCAGGTTTCTGTGTGGCTGATCTGGACTCAGCCTGGCTGTGGCAGTGCAGGTGACTGCTGGGCTTTGGCAAGGCTGCACCCACTGTCCGTCTGAAACGGCCCCCTTCCCAGGCTCGCTGTGCCAGCTGGGCGCCCAGGCCTGATTTCCCTCCAGGAAGGAGGCCCTGTGTATGTTTTGGGGAAGGGGGAGGTGGGAGTCCTGCTTTATTGCCGTATCCAATGCCACGTGGGGTCAGCACTCAGGAAACACGTGCTGTGTGGGTCAGTGATTGAGTTCAGAAACCTGGAAAATTCAGCAGTGTAGGCTTTGGGCATGACCTGTCCAGCCCTGCGGCTCTTTGTTTCTGTCTCTGAATTTCCTGCCATAGCATCCTCCTCCTTCCAGGGGCCCCTGTTCCCATATGGCTGTTGGCAGCTTCACAGGTTCCTCTGCCTCCCCTCCCGGGCCCTGGTGTGGCTGGGGCAGCCAGTAGACGGTTGGTGTCAACGTCTTGGGCCTGGGTTACCTGAGTCAAGGACTCCAGTACATGGCTGAGCTCACCCCGAATGTCTGGATCAGAAGGCCTTGGGTTGCAGAAAGGTGGGAGTTCGATATCAAAGGACAGCCTGCAATGCAGAAGGGGAAATGGCTGTGCTGGATGGCCAGCTAAAACTGCTTTTAAAAACGTCTATTGAAAAGGCAAACAAAAGAGTGCTGGCCAGACAACATCAGTGTGAGGGTGTGGCCTCTGTTCTACGTTCAGAATTTCCCTTTTAGAATACACATATCTAAATTTTTCAAAGTTAAACCTTTGCATTAAGTAACTCACTACAAAGTTACAGTATCAGCTTGAGCGCTGCCAGGATGGCCAGGATCCTGTATCCTGACCAGCTTCTCCCCTTACAGGTGCAGTTGACGTCCATGGCCACATCCCAGTAAGCGGCAGGGCTGGAATCAGGAGTCAGGCTTTGTGGGACAGAGAGGAAGTGAGATCTTGTAAGCACGTGGCTGAGGGCGGGCAGGGAGGAGCCCGTGGCAGGGGGCCGGCAGGGATGACTTTTTGATCAGTTTTCCTTATCGCTGAGGCCTTCCTAGACTTGGGGAGTTGGAGTCCCCACTCTCGGGTGCCTCAGAAACCAAAGGCTGCTCGTAATCCTCAAGTTCCAGATGCCTCAGGGGAGGTACCTGGGTTGTTGGGTACAGTTCCGTTATTTGCTGCTCGGTGGGATTTGCCCGCAGCATTTCTGGTTGTTTTTAAGAGCTGATGTTTGAGCTGCTTATAATTACATATGGATGTCGATCTACCAATAAAAGTTAAGAACAGAATTTTAGTTCAAAGAGTTGTGAAAATGCTCAAGGTCGTGTACTAATGTATACATTACATTTGTGGAAATACCTAAAAGTCCAGGATTTATATTAAACACTTCTCTTGATTTTTGTAATATCTACCTGTCATTTTTCCATTTGATTAATAGATGTCAGAGGGCTTAAATTTTGAGTGCCTGAATTCACTGAAATTAAAACTTCTTACATCAAATGTAATTGAAGTGAACGTAGCCAACAGTGCATGCTTTTATAAGTACTAATTAAAATATATATAAAAACACATATCCATGAACATGCAGATGTGGGCAACATATTAAACCATGGAAGTAGAATTAGTATTCTTTGTTTTCTGAGAAGACAAATTTTTAAAAAGCTAAGGGGTCTTATAACTTTCTAGTTTCCAACTTATTTGCCCTAAAGTGGAAGATTGACAGCAGCAGAAGAGGAGATCCTGGGCCAGTGCAGGCTCTGGGAGAAGCGGGGTGAGTGCTGGAAGGAGCTGGCTGGAGGCAGAGCAGGGAGGTGCTCAGACAGGCCAGGACGGCCTCAGGACACGCGGCTCAGTGAGTGAGAAAAGGTTCACATTTCTTGGAGAGCCCTTGTTTCTGCCCACGGAAAACCCAAACTCCTTCCAACTGGGATGTGCATCTCATGTAAAAGTTGTTACTCCCAGAAAGAAAGCCAGTTGATGTAGAAATTTTACGTATGCAGAAATTATTTCAAATTTGTTTCTAACCTTATCCTTTTCTTCCCCCATCTTAATGTGTGGTGACTTTCTGCAGGTGACGCACACATCTTAGGAGAGCGCTGTATTTCAGTTGCTGTTGGCTCTGTTGTGACTTTGTGGTGTCCGATGTTCTGGTTCTGAGGTTCTGCCCAGAACGTGGCTCCTCCCTGCTGAGCGTTGCTTGTTGAAGGCCCGTGTGGAAACTTTCCCTGTAAGCTCGTTGCCCACAGCAGTCTTGGTTCAGAAATCTTTGGACCTCCTGAGACTCCACACAACCTTCTAAACTTTCTAGCGTGACCTTTTCATTTTACTGTTCCCCACTAACTCAGATGTTTTCCAGAAGGTAAGTAATCTGCTGAATGCAGGGTGGGGGGTGCCCTCCGTTGGCTCTGGGGAGAAGCATGGCTGTTTCTCCGGGTGGAGCTTCCCGCCCACCATGGTGTGCTCCAAGACGCAGCAGGGTTCTTTGGCAGAAGTAACCATCAAAGGCCCTTGTCTCCGTGGCATGGTGGCTGTGGGTATGCGGCCTCGCGGCCATACCGGCCCCTCCCCATCAATGGCACCACGGAGAGGAGCAGGGGGAGGCCTGGGATCTGTCTCCAGAGTCACAGCTGTGCTTCTGAGACTGCGTCGTCCGTTTGTAACTAGACATGCAGAGAAAGTGTTGGAGATCAGCAGGAGACGGTGTCTGTCCCTAATGAGCTCAGGCATGCTCTTGAGAGGGTCAGGTTTCTGTGCGACAGATCTGGACTCAGCCTGGCTGTGGCAGTGGAGGTGACTGCTGGGCTTTGGCAAGGCTGCACCCACTGTCCGTCTGAAATGGCCCCCTTCCCTGGCTCACGGTGCCAACTGGGTCCCCAGGCCTGTGTTTGTGTCGGGGAAGGGGTGGGTGGGGGTCCTACTTTATTGCCGTATCCAATGGCACGCGGGGTCAGCACTCAGGAAACATGTGCTGTGTGGGTCAGCGATTGAGTTCAGAAACCTGGAAAATTCAGCAGTGTAGGCTTTGGGCATGACCCGTCCAGCCTTGGGGCTCTTTCTTTCTCTGAATTTCCTTCCATGGCATCCTCCTCATCCCAGGGGCCCCTGTCCCCGTATGGCTGTTGGCAGCTTCACAGGTTCCTCTGCCTCCCCTCCCAGGCCCTGGTGTGGCTGGGACAGCTAGTGGCTGTGCAGACCCCACAGCCAGTAGATCGTTGGTGCCAACGCCTTGGGCCTGGATTACCTGAGTCAAGGACTCCAGTACATGGCTGAGCTCACCCCGAATGTCTGGATCGGAAGGCCTTGGGTTGCAGAAAGGTGGGAGTTCGATATCGAAGGACAGCCTCCAAAGCAGAAGGGGAAATGGCTGTGCTGGATGGGCAGCTAGAAGAATCTGCACAGCCTGGGACCCAGTGCAGACACAGAGCTGACATGGGCAATGCAGTGACACGGCCACCGTGGAAGTGGGCAAAGTTATAGGCTTCAGATCGATATGGAGGGGCTGGTCTAAAACAACCCTGTTTCCTTTAATCCTAGCAACTGCTGGTTTTTGGGGTGGGGGAGTGAGATCTGTGGTGGCCGCGAGGAGAGACAAGGATTTTACTTAAACCCCTCTTTCTGGGAGAGGGGAGTAGCCGTTTCTGTAGGGCAGTGAGCATCGTCATCTCAGGCAGCTCAGGCTGCTGTAACGAAACATCATTGACTGAGTGGCTTATGAAAAACAGGAATTTGTTTCTCACAGTTCTAGCGGCTGGAAGGCAGGATCAGGGTGCCGTACGGGTGGGTTCTGGTGTGTGCTCCTTCCTGGTTGGCACACACCTTCTCTCTGGCCCTGACACAATGGGAGGGTGAGGGATTTGCTGGGCCCCTTTCTGAGGCACAAATCCCATTCAAGGGTCTCCAGCCTCGGGAACTCATCACCTCCCAAAGACCACCTGACGGCATCACGTTGAGGGTGAGGATTTCAACCTGTGTTTTGGGGGGCAGGCAGGCAGTTCGTAATCGTCACCCTCTTTGTGTATCTCTGACTCAACATTGAGTCTGCATTCGGCTCTCCAGGGGACAGAGCCTGTGTGGACACTGAGCAAGGTCAGAGCTGCAAGCATGTACACATCGGGGGCAAGGGAGCTGCCAGGGGTGTGAGAAGGGGGTTTCAGCGTCAATCGGAGCTGCTTTCCTGGCAAATGTACTCATAAGCTATCCTGGCAACATTTGCTTTTCACGAAGAGTCGATGAGGCAGTGGGGGCAGCAGGCGGTGTTGCCAGAAGCTTGGAACTGATGAGGAGCAGAGAAGGGGCAGAGGCCACGACCTTGGGGTGGTCAGCAGTGCCAGGTGTCTGCCCTCCAGGCCTCACGTCTGTGACTGTGCAGAGACCGAGCCGACCGGGGCTTGCCGGCCAGTATGGCTCTCATGCAGGTGATTATCGGGGTTGCTTTCTATGTAATGTTCCCTCAACCCCATGCCCCCCCAACAATTTCTGTGCCTAGCAGAAATCATGCTGCATTTCCTTGATGAAGCCTTGAGTTTCCTGTGGAGATGTAGGAATAGCACGATTTGGCTCACGTCAAAATACTTTGCAGTGAAGGTGCACGGAAGAGGTTTCTAGGCTTCCATTTGACGTTTTCAACAATGCCTGAGTGTTACAGGACCGTCTTGCTTGTTAAAAAGCACCCGATGAAAAAGGCTACTGGTTAATAAAGGAGACTTTTTACATTAGCACAGAGAGGGTGGCTTGAGATAAATTCAGCGTAACGTAGGTGTGTTTGTAAGCCATCAAAAGGACCATCTCTCTGCTGGTGACACATGTTTCCGGTATTGGTTTTGTTCTGTAAAAGGATGACTGGCATTCGGCAGAGTCATTCCAGAATTCACCTGGAAGGTGTCCACATGGTGCCTTGTTTTCTCCTGACTTTCTGGGCACCACGAGGGATTATTCCTGTCTTCAGCACTAGCAGGAGACTTTTCCTGAACACCTGCTCCTCTTTGGCGTTGTGGGTGTGAAGGGGTCAGAGTGACCCTGTCTTCATGGAGTTTTCAGACACCATGGGGATAATGTGGCACGAGTGTCAGGCTCGGGTGGGAGGGAGACTTTCCCCAGAAAACAGCTGCGGATTCCAGGACGGCCCTCAACCCCTCCTCCCTCTGTTCCTCTGCGTC
Source organism: Macaca fascicularis (assembly GCF_037993035.2). Taxonomy (NCBI): domain Eukaryota; kingdom Metazoa; phylum Chordata; class Mammalia; order Primates; family Cercopithecidae; genus Macaca; species Macaca fascicularis. The sequence continues at coordinate 248,110 of NC_088378.1, forward strand.
ATGTCTGAATTAAGGCTGTTCTATCGTAGCGGGGGTGTCATGTTAACTGGAAGTGTGCTTTTTTACTGGGCAGTAAGTAAATTAATGGTACATTTGCCAAGGACAGCGAGGTTTGATTTGATGAATCCAGTGGGGGAAAGGAGAAGGGGCTTGGCTGTGTGGGGATGTGTGTGATGGGAGCAGAATGGAGTAGCCATGCAGGCTGTTGGGATGGAGGGGCCACGCCCGCATTTCCATGGGATCCGTCCCTGTTTGTGCCACTAGACCTGGACCTCTGTCTCTACTTCTAACACCTGCATAGTGAGGAAGCCCTGATGGGCCTGAGTTGTTACTTCCCATGGCCATCGCTGGGAAATGCCCCGGACGCCTCTCCTGGCTGGTGACGGCCCTGGGCCTGGACACTGGCTTTGTCTAGAGTTGTTTCTTCTTGTGGCCATCGCTGGGAAGTGCCCCGGACACCTCTCCTGGCTGGTGACGGCCCCAGGCCTGGACACTGGGTTCGTCCTAAGCTCTGCGAGGAGCTTGGGCTCCACGTGCAGCAGACATCTGTGCATCCCTTTGGATGTGAGATGTTGGCGCTCGGCTTGGAGGCCAGCGCAATCTGGGTGTGGTCAGGATCCAGTTCATCCTTTGGAGAGAGAGAGCAGCTGCCCGGGGACCCCTCTGAGGTACATAGTCATGCAGTGCCCTCACAGGATGCCCGGTCCCCCGAGAACTTCCCGCCATTCCCCTGGACCCTCAGGTATGGGAGTCAAGTGTGGTGTGTGTGTCACAGGCGGGGGTACTGAGGACACCACGTGCCTGCTCGTGCGAAGACCTGAAGTGCTGCGTGAGCTCGTTCCCAAGGGGCCGTTGGCATCTGGGGGCCTGTGGGTGTCTTTCCACTGGCAGGAAATAATGGGTGGCCCATGTTACCTTTTGTGTCTTTTTTTTTCTTTGCCGAAAAGCCCTAATGCCAACGTCGCTGTCCTGCTATTGGAACCGCCCACCTCAGGCTCACTGGCCCTCCTGTTTCTGGGCTGCTGCAGTGTTGTGTTGGGGTAACTGTGTTAACTTCGTTTGAATTTTCTTCCTGTTCTTTTGGAATAAGTGTTGATAGTTTGTGCTGCTTGTTCATCCCAGAGGCGAGGATGTCCTTTAGGCCTGGAGGAGCACAGCCCCTGCAGGGAGGTGCCGGGCCTCTACCTCTCGTGTCATCCACAGCCCTCTCCACACGTCTGCTCTTCGCTCCTCGTGTCCACGGCTGGGGTCACGGGCCGCTCGCTCTGCTGTTTGAGATCCTCGGAAAAGGTGTTTGCCCTGAAGGGAGATTGGGGGTGTGCGGCTGATTTTAAATAGGAGGAAATGATCGTAACAGAATGAGCAATGCCTAGCACTTAGTCTCAGGCTTGAGAAATTGTGTTTTAGAAGCAAGGTATCCCCAACTCCGGTTTTCTTCAAATTAAATCTTTTAAAGAGTCCACAAATATAAATAGTTAAAGCCTAAAACTATGCAACAGAGGGCCTAGAGCCCAAGCCACTGCCAACTCTGACTCCAAGACACCTCAGAAACTTGGTCCTCCTCCTCAGAGAACCCTCCTTCTGCTCCTCCCTCCACACTCCTCCCTCCACACTCGTCTTCCGCCCCCTCTCCTTCTTCCTTCCCCTTCCCTTCTTCCTTCCTTCCCCTTCCTTCTTCCTTCCTTCCTCCCCTTCTTCCTTCCTTCCTCCCTTCCTCCCTTTCCTCCTCCCTCCTCTTCCTCCTCCTCCCCCTCTTCCCCCTGCCTGTCCTTGGGCAACCTCCATGGAACTCTGGTTCAAAGTCACTGGTCTGTGGGGCCGCCTATTTGATAGACGAGCACGCTGAGGACCAGACACAAGTGACTGACTCAGACCAGCTGGCATGTCGTCTCCTGCCTCCCGTAACACCGGGTTGTCCCTAATGGAAGAGAATCAATGATGCTGCCTCACTGATCTCCAGGGAAAACAGGTTGATAACAGGTTATAAACATGGGAACGTTTTGGAAAAAGTGTCGTCCACTTGTCAGCTCCATCTCTCCTGCCCAGAAGATGTAGGGGAAACCTGCCTTCAGCCCACCCTCATCCCATAACAGGACAGAGGACAAAGGGGCAGAGACCCAGGTCCTGTCAGTGCCCTCAGGAAACCCCCCATTTCCTCCTCATGGTGGAAGTGGAAACCATCCCACTGGACTAGATTTTCCCGGGAAGCCCCTCCACCCCAAAAGCAAGGAATCTGGTTTGAGCACACACCATTCTCGGTGCCATCACTTTCTGCAGCTGAACCCTGCATACGTGGCCCATTGATCTTGCTAGTCCAGTGTTACTGGGTCCTGGGAGTTTCTGTGGGCTGATGGCAGGTGTTTACCATTGTGTTTAGAGGGGAGAACAGAACTTTATTTGTCCAAATCAGATGATAACCATTGCCATGTGATTCCTTGGGTTGGTTGGGGTGGGGGTGCTCAATGCTTTTCCTGAGGGCTAAGTTCTAGTTTGAGACCGTCTCTCTTTGTCACCCAAGCTGGAGTGCAGTGGTGCGATCTTGGCTCACTGCAACCTCCGCCTCCTGGCTTCAAGCAGTTCTCCCTGCCTCAGCCTCCCAAGTAGCTGGGATTATAGGTGTGTGCCACCACGCTTGGCTAATTGCAAAAATGTTTAATATAGGCTGGGTTTTGCCATATTGGTCAGGCTGGTCTCGAACTCCTTGCCTCAAATGATCGGCCCACCTTGCCCTCCTAAAATACTGGGATTACAGGCTTGAGCCACTCTGCCCGGCCTGATCCTGACATCTTTTAAAGTTGCCTTCATGTACCAAAAGCCAGTCTATGTTTGAAAATCAGTCTTGAAGAGCCTAGGAGGAGAGGGATAAGCTTCAACTAGGTAAATAACTATGCATATGTTAAAAATATGGGCTAAAATCTACCCCAAATGTTAACTCTTCTGCTTTGCGTATTATATCCATTTATAGTTATTTCAGTACTAAGATTTTTAAAGACTCTTGATAATTATTGACAAATTACTATTAAAACTCAGCTGCATTTGTAACACTTCAAAGAACTAATTGGATGACATCATTTTTCCCAGAGGCATTTTGGATTGTTACATAATTAATGTTTATCTCTTTGCCAGAAATCTTTTTTTTTTCTTTTCCAGAACAGATACCTGAAAAGAAACTTTCCTTTGCATTAAGTGTTATTTCACTGTGTGACAATCAATTTTTGAACGTGAGAACAAGATCATCATGTATTTTTGGGATAATTCTTGCTTAATAGTGATAATGCTAAGTGTTAAAATTATGCAACAATTTGTTTCTTTGAAAATTACTATTTGCCTGCTCACCAGGTGGGAGCTGATGAGAACGTGGATGTAAAAATTAAATTGTATTTAGCTTGTATAAAAGAAGTTTAAAAAAAAAAAAAAGCTCTTTTTTTTTGTTTTGTGCTACTACTGAAGTTGCTTCGTTGTGGAAATGAGGTTATTGCAGGCACCTAGAATTTTATCTCCTTCACTTGTACAATGGGAAGAAATTCTCCAACAAGCACAGGAATCTGACTTTCTGATATTGAGACTCCTAGGCATCAGCCCCGTGGAAGGGTTGGTGATTACGTGAGCGTTGGCGTTGATGTGGGCACCCTCCAGGCCGGACGCAGGGAGCAGGGAAGGGCAGAACAGGCCCCTCAGGAGCCATGAGAAAATCAAGTGTTGGCAGCAGTGGTGAGGGTTGATGTCAGGGGCCAGGAGGAGGTGGTGAAGGGAGCATGTGCCTCAAGGCAGCCCTGGAACCCGCGGTCCCTGCAGTGAGGTCTGATCTGCAGGGGACGTGGACGGCCACATGGTGAGGCCCACGGACAGCCTGGACTTGGCTGCCTCAGAACTCTGGTGGACGTTGCAAACGGCCCCACAGGGTTGCAGTGCACATTCCTCGGACAGAGAGAAGACGCTTGTAACTGTTTTCGGCATGAAGCCAGCGCCCTGTGAACAGTGGCCACTGCTGTCGTGACTGAGTGCCGTGCAACTGGAGGCATTTGCTCTGCTCAGTTCACTTAATTGGGCCAGGAATGGGGTGGCCCTGCCTTCAACAAGCTTGACGCATTGAACGAGGACTCAGTCAGTAAAGTACTCTGTAAATATGCTCTGCTGGCTAGAGTGAGCAAAGCCCAGGGAGAGAGTGGTTCCTCAGTATTAGATAGGTGTTTGTGGTGGGGCCAGCTGTGTGGCTGCCAGAGCGAATGTGACCAGGAAGCCTCTGTCCCCCCGGAGGTGGCCAGCGTAACTGTTACACGTGCCATAGGTAGAAAGTGGGCACTGCTGGGAAACTTGCTCATGTTGCTGTTTTCTGATTGGAAATTCAAGGTTTCTGAGCATCCTACATCGAATTTGTACATTGCTGAGACTGTACACCTTTCAACACTTGTTTTTTCCTGCTTTTCGGATCCATACAACCTGGCATTTGGCCGTGGCTTCCAGGACAGGCTGGATGCAGAGTGAAGTCCTCCTCACTGTCAATCTTTGCAGATGTCTTTCTTGAGAGTCTCAATTAGGTTTTTACTTAACTAGACTTTTAAAATTGCCATGCACATAACTCTACCAGTTACAATCGTGAGCTAACATGGGTTTTTGGTTTTACTTTGATGAATGTTTAACATTTGCATGCTGGATGTGGGGGTGGAGGTCATTTATCTGCTTTTCATTTCCTTCTTGGTTATACTTAGTGACTTTCAGGTACGGTGTGGAAAGCCTGGCACAGGGTGAATTGCAGGCTGCAGTGTGGCGCGGTGGACGAGAGGCGCGGGCTGCAGTGTGCACAGTGGATGAGAGTGAAGCTATTTCCATCCTCGAGGGAAACACACAGGAAACAATTTAAAAAACTGATCATCTAGCTTGAATGAGGTCCAACAAATTCAGTTTGCAAAGTTTAACTTCCAAGTTAACTTAGTAACTTTTCCCCCAAGTCATTAATTTAGTAGCTTATGTTTATTGCCTAAAGCAAGTCATAAATTCTAAAATGAATGACTAAACATGTAATAATTTAGGCATACAGCACCTGAAGGGAAAACTGCCAGTATGCTAAAATATTGGATACAGATGCTCAAAAAATATAATGTAGCATTCTTACAATGCATGTGCTTTTAGCATGTAACTTGGTGAGTAGTTTTGAGCTATATTTGTAGGAATGTGTATCTTGAATACTTTAGGACACCACTGGAGATGTGTGCTTGAGAGGTATAAATACTGGATGTTCTTCTCCCTTCCCTTAAATGAAAAACATTAGCTCCCTTCCTTTTTATTTTTATTTTTTGAAGTGGACTCTCGCTCTTGTTGCCCAGGCTGGAGTGCAGTGATGCAATCTCGGCCCACTGCAACTTCCGCCTCCGGGGTTGAAGTGATTCTCCTGCCTCAGCCTCCCCAGTAGTTGGGATTACAGGTACCCACCACCATGCCCCACTAATTTTTGTATTTTTATTAGAGATGGGGTTTTGCCATAGTGTCCAGGCTGGTCTCAAACTCCTGACCTCAGGTGATCTGCCCACCTCGACCTCCCAAATTGCTGGGATTACAGGTGTGAGCCACTGTGCCTGGCCAGCTCCCTTGTATAATGATTTATACAGTTGTTTTTGCTTTTTGTTTTTTCGAGACGGTGTCTCACTCTGTCGCCCAAGCTGGAGTGCAGTGATGCTAATCTTGGCTGACTGCATCCTTCACCTCCTGGGCTCAGGTGATCCTCCCACCTCAGCTTCCTGAGTAGCTGTGACTAGACACACGTCACCACGCCCAGCTTTATTATTATTATTATTATTATTATTGGTATTTTTGGTAGAGACAGGGTTTTGCCATATTTTCCAGGCTGGTCTCGAGCTCCTGGGCTCAAGCAATCTCCTGGCCTCAACCTCCGAAACTGCTGGGATTACAGGCGTGAGCACCACATTTGGCCCATTTTTTTTTTCTTCCAGGATTAGGAGTCGACTTTCAGAAAATCCTTCAACCTTGCAAGCTTAATTTTCCATAAAAATATTCCTCTAGGATAAAAACAAGACACAAAGAAGTACGTGTGGACTGCAGTTAAAAATTTTCAACACAACTTAGCTTAGGAAAGTTGACATTTACAAAGAGCAGGAGGCCCGTTCAGTGCCTTCTAGGCACTGGGAATGGCGGTCTGTGGGCGACCCTAACATGTGGGGTGTCCTGAGACGTGATCGTGGTGTTCACGCTTTTACCGAGGGCTTCCCAGGGGTACCAGAGGCTGTTCTTCTGCAGTCGGCCAGCCAGGCAGCGGCTGCTGGAGAAGGAACAAACAGTAAAAGACAGATGGACATGGTGTTATTGTGGCAGAGAGGTTAAAACCAGGGTCACTTTGTTCTTACAGTTTTAAAAAGCTAATAATGAAGTCCTTAAATATGTTCAGGATTTCAAAGCAGTTGTGGGTGTGTCTGTGTCTCTAGCTCCCGTTCGGGTGCTTCCTGTGAAGAGAGCTCAGAGACCCCACCTTTCCTTGATGAGGTGACAGGGCCTGGAGAGGTGTGAACCCCGTGGTGGGGGGGATGACTGACCTGGGGTGAGGCTGGGTCAGCGTGGGGATCCACCCCCACTCCACGTTCCTGTAGGGAATCCACAGTTCTAAGTCTTTATGATAGGGGGAAAATGAACCTGGAAGAGGTGTTATTTTTTAAGAAGTAAGTGCCATGCTCTTTTTTCCTCATACTTTTCCGTGTTTAAGCAGCATTGAAGGATAAGGCACTAGTAGCATGTTGTTTTGGAGACAATGTTGTTGGTTATTTTACATTGAATATGGTATTAAGGTTGCCTGGTAACAGAAGTTTTCCTTAAACAACATGGAACTCTGTTGAATCTGTTGCCCCATTGGCTGAGTCGTCTGAAATCAGTGCAGTAGCAGCTGAAGAGGCCTCTTCCCCTTGGAGGAAGCCGCTGGATTGGCAGGAGGCACCGCGCTTGACTGAGGGAGTGAGGCGCCTTTGCAGGGACCCCACGTGGCCCCTGCAGCTCTGTCCTGCCCCCTGCTGGTTGGCCAAGCAGCCTCGTGACAGTGTGCTCAGTGCGAATGTTCACTGGGGCAGGCCAAGGCTTTTGTTCCAGAAACACTGACTTCAGAAACGGCCGGCTGTGTGTGTTGAGCATGGCAAGAAAGACTTACGTGCGTCTTAAACCTCTTGGACAAAACAAGTTGATGTTTCAAATGCATCTCGAAGGCTAATGACTTTGCTATGGTCAATATTCAGGAGAAAAGAGGGTTTGATGATAATAGAAAGACAGGAGTGGCAAGTGACGTGCTTGTGCCCCGTATGACTAAGCGATGTCCTGGCCGTTCCACACCACGGCCTCTGAGCAGCCAGCCTGCAGATACTGGGTCAATTTAGATATCCCTGATCTCTGCAGAGGTTTGATTAGGTAGCCCAAGAGCAGATAAACACAAACGCTGACTGGAAACCCTGGCACACGGGGACACTGGAAACAGCAAGCTGCTATTAACATCATAGTGAGAGACAATCGCCTGCTCTCTTAGGGGTGTCAGCTTCTTTTGCTTCTAGACGTTCATCTGCGTTACAATACAGTTTTGCTGTTTATCCCCATTACTCCACTGTCTTCGCTGTTAAAGTCTCAGCCAGCACTTAGCTCTGACACTGCAGGAGTTTCACTGTGCGGCTGACCAGGCCTACCTGGCTTGGCTGTAAAGCAGGTGAGATTTTCCGGAAGGCAGTGACGAGAACCCGAGGCAGGAAAGAGCATTGCTGGTCTACATACGGCAGTGCACCTGCAGCAGAGCATGTACGTGCACGTTCAGGCTAAACAGGTGTAGGAGAGAAGAAAACCACCTATGATTAGTCACTTAAAATGCCACACACCCAACCCTTGAGACCCTAGCACATAGAGTAGTAGTGGTCTTGGAGATGGCAGGTGTGCTGAAGTCTGATTTTCTCACTTAGCTTTTCCAGCAGCGTTTTCCTCATCTCTAAGCTGGGGCTAACAACTGCCACGCATAGATTTGTGCATGGAACCGTGCGTGTAAAGTGGGGTAGCCCCCAGGACCTAGGAAGGACTCGTGGTCAGTGTCGGTGGTCATGCGTGCTGTACGGGTCCCCCAGGAGGACCTTTGCTACAGATAACTCCCTCCGTTCAATGTCACTGAATGTAAAAGGTGGGACATTGGCTTCTGATGTGTCTGGTTTGCTGCAGGCCGCGCTGCACCCCGTGGTTCCTGAGCCCTGGGAAACTTCCTTGCGCCTGACGAGCACCACAGTTTGCAGCAAGACCTGTCCAAAGCGTGGACTGCGAGAGCCCCGCTGTGGTCCTGTCCTCTCCATGTTGGGAGCGACTTTGTGGGGTTTGTCGGCCCTTCTCTCAGGTGTCCTGTGTCTCATGGATCAGCCGACGAGCCCCGTCTGGAGGAGCACTCTGCAAAACGTTGCCGGCCACCCAGATCTCCTAGCGCAGAGTGAGGCCACATCTGCAGACTTGACCGCACAGAGTCCCGAGGCATTCGGCAAGAAGGGGAGTGGGGTGTGTGTGAGATCCCACTGCGGAAGCCGGCTCTGCTCCGTACTCTGCGTGCGGGGTGCCTGATGTTCAGACCTGCTGTGTCTATCGGGGGCCATGGCGGGGTGGTGGGAGTGGGGGCAGGGAGCAGCGCGGATGGATCCAGGAAAGGACTTAGTTGAATCCCAGCTGCCCACATACCTGTTGCTGGTCTTGGACAAGGTCCCTAGTTTCTCTGGGCTTTCGGTTTGATTGTAAGACTAGGACGCCGCCCTAGTCTGAAGATGTTGGTGTGTGCGGGAATGCCTGGCGCAGTCACCATGGGTTTTCCTTCAGCCTCCTCCGTGCCCCTCCCTGGGTCAATCAGTATCCATGCGTGCCACAAGTAAATTACAGTCCCTCCGAAAAACCAGTTGACCCGAGTTTTATGGTCGAGCATGGTGAGTGTCCTTGCCAGGAAATGCCACTAGATGTCTTGGGCCTGCTCCTCTACCTCCACAGCAATCCCCGCAACAGGCTGGTTCAGGACGTGGGAGGTGGGAGTCGGTGTTGTACCTAGGACAGGCTGAAGTCAAAGGCTCATTTGCTCTGTGAGGGGTGATCAGGATGACACATCAAGTGGAGCCCCATGGCTGACCCTGGAGGTGGACGGTCGGGTCGGATTGGCTGCCCTCCAGCACGTGTTTCGAGTGATGCCTTCCCTGGGTTACACAGCCCTGATCTGTAGCGCACAACTTCCCAGCTCCAGCCAATCTGGTCTTGCCGTCTCCTTCCAAGAAGGTAGGTGCGGCGCAGTTGCCTTTAAGCGGCTCCTTCTGGACACCGCAGGGCAGCAGCAAGCAAGCATGGGCGACTTTTTTCTTACGTTGACCACAATACGCAGGGCCAGCTTTGCACGATCCCATTCAGCATCACACGTGTGCATCGGCCACTCACCTGTCCATCTGCCACAGACAGGCTTGGACAGGACCATTGAGTGGCCTTTACGGCAAAGAGCCTAAAGGGCTCACAGGAAACCTGGTAACAGCGCAGCAATACCTGTCATTGATCAAGGGGTATTCTGGGCCCGACATGGTGTTAAGTGATCCAGTTCAGTTAGCACTCTTAGAATTAACCCCCTTTTGCCTATCAGGAAATCGAAGACGGAGGGCATTAACGCCAGGGAGCAGGGAGTAAGGGGACACACAGAGGGGCTGAGGGGTTGGGCACTCTGAGCCCACGGATCTGCCCACAGGCCCCGGCTGCACGGGCACCAGAGCTGCTGCTCTGGAGGGGATGAGGAGCTCTGGGGAAAAGATGGAGCCTGACGTGGGTAAGATTTGGATATTTTCAGAAGAGATTTTCAGCCTGGAATGAGGGTGTAAGTGACTGAATCGGAGTGATGAGCCAGATAGCTCGGCTGCGGGAGCTCCCCTTTGGGATGAGGGAGGAAGGCCTTGGGGGCCTGTGGCTGAGCAGAGGCGCTGGGTCGCCAGGAGCCGCCGCGGGTTTGGAAAGGGGGAGAAACGCAGCGCCCTGCACTGCAAGGGCACCGAGACGTGGTTGTGGTTCTTCCTGACCGTGACAGGCACAAATGGTGCTGATGGTGGAATGCACGGAGTTTGCCTTCAGAGAACTCCTGCTGTCTTTTAAAACCTGGGCCTCTCATTTAAACTTGGTGGCCTCAGGTGAATGGTCAGAAACAGTTTCTGATGAGGTTGCAGAGACTGTGCATGGCCTCTGATTGTGCACATCCTGTGATTGTGTATAGTCTCTGATTGTGGCCTCTGGCCTCTTTGTGGCCTCTGATTGTGTGGGTCTCTGTGTGTGGTCTCTGATTGTGTGTGGTCTCTGTGCAGCCTCTGATTGTGTGTGGTCTCTGATTGTGCTCAGTCTCGGATTGTGCGCGGCCTCTGATTGTGTGCGGCCTCTGATTGTGGGTTGTGTGAGTTTCCCGGGATTAAGTAGATGAGCCTCGTGCTGGAGCAGGTGTGCCTTGTGTTGGGCATGTGGATAAAGAAGTTTAACCCATCCCCTCTTTGAGAATGGCAGGGCAGTAACAAAGGCGGTTGATTTATACATGGCCATCCTCGTGAGGTGAGGACCTGAAAGGTTTACTGCTTTCCCGGAAAGCTGCTCTGGGCGTCACCATCACTGATCATGGACAGCAGCTCAGAAGCCCCCTTAAGGTGCAGGGAGGGACCCGCCCTGGTCCTGTCTGTGCCCAGGCTGCTGGTCACCCTGACGGCCAGGCGATGGCTGCCTGTGCACGAAGCTCGGGTCAGAGTGAATTTGGGCAGTGTCGGCTTTGATTTAGGTCAAGACTGATCAGTATTCCTAAAATACTAGCCATGAAAGCTTTCATAGATTGTAGTTCTTTGGGAGATTTATATGTGGTTTTTAAAGCACAGGGCCCATGGCCAGTGTTGAATTACATTTTGTTCAGTGTAACTGACAGGACACTGGACCTGAGTCTCAGGCCTGCCACAGGGTTCAGGGAGCTTCGGAGAGGGAGATGTTTGTGCTCAAGTTTTCGCAGATGGGATGGGACATGGGCATGGGGCTGGAATGCTCTAACCTTCAATCTTCAGTCATCGGTATCACCTGTGCACACGCATATCGTTTTCAAAGATGGCCAAGCTTTTGGGAAATATCTGAAGACTTTTCCAGTTTTGAAAGAAGCTGGGATGACACTGGAAACGTCAGGTGTCTTGGCTGCTGATCAGGTCCATCACCACGCACATGGTCCCTAACCTGGCCCACCTCTGATCATGCACAGCGGGTGACAAGGTCCATAACCTCACACTTCTGTGCACAGCAGGTGACCAGGTCCCTAACCTCAAAAGCTTCTGATTGGGTGCAGCTGGTGACCAGGTCTGTAACTTCGCATGGCTCTGATTGTGCAGAGCTGGTGACCAGGTCACTAACCACCCACACCTCTATTCATACCCAGCGGGTGACCGGGTCCATCACCTCACACCTCTGATTGTGCATAGCAGGTGACCAGGTCTGGAACCTTGCACACCTCTGATCGTGCACAACTGGCGACTAGGTCCATGACCTCACGCCTCTCTGCACAGTTGGTGACCAGGTCCATAACCTCACACCTCTGATCGTGCACAGCTGGTGGGCGCAGGACCCACTTCAGTGAGGGGCTGACTTCCCAGGTGTGAAGGGGGAATGCTGTGTGGCTCGCTAAGCCCCTCCATGCTTTGGGGGCTCCAGGCTGTGGCCGGCAAGTAGGAGGTTGTCCCAGGAGGCTGCTGTGTGTTGGGGATGGGAGGCATCTGCAGGGTGGAAGTAGGATGATGTTGTAGGGGGCCACTGTGGGGGGGTGGGACGGGAGGCAACTGCAAGTTGGAAGTAGAATGTTGTCCCAGGAGGCTGCTGTGTGTGGGGGAGGGAGGAGGCAACTGCAGGGTGGTGTGGTGGTCCCCGTGCCACTGATTTCAGGTTAAAATAGAATGTGGACCTCTTTTTACCATAGTTTTTAATTACTCCGCTAGTTTGTGTTGCTGTCTCTTGCTATGAAGTCCACAGTCTGATGTCTCTGTGGTCCCCATGTTTCCCTTCTGCTTGTGTTACCCGATCCTGTGGGTCAGCTGTGAGGAAACCACTCTCCACTCCTCATCTGGAGTGGTCTCGAGCTGGGTGTACTGGTCTTGTGGGCTAAAGTGTTCTTCTGTTACTGTTTTCTCTGTTTTTTGACCAAATTTAGCAGACTTGTGTATGATGCAAACACTTTAAAAAATGTCTTTTGCCTTTATGGGAAAAACGCCTGCATTGCTTCAAAATGAACCTTTCCTGTGTCTCCATCCTTCCCCATAGATTGCTCTGTGTTAGAAACTCAGTGGTGTGTGTGCTTCATGGCCTCATTCCATCAAGCACTGTAACCTCTGATTGCAAAAGTGACTACACTCAAGGCAAAAAACTTTGCAAATGTTGGAAATAATGAACAAAAACAATATATTGTTCTCTTGTCACCCTGAAATGGCTACTCTTAATATTTTGATGTAGTTCTTTGAATTCTTTTTAAGTAAAGTTGCTTCTAACACAAGCACTTTGATTATATTGATCAAATTATATTCAGGAAATAAGGAGAAAGTAAAAAGAATATCCAGTTTGGGGCAAAAAGGAAGACGACATAGAAAGAGGCTGTAAAACTCCCTGCAACTTGAAAAGCTGGGTTGTGGTGGCTGTGGTTTTGTTTTTACTGTGAGAGACCACAGGATTCTTCTTGGCACTGAAGGGCAATAAGATAATACCCTGTGTGTGTTCTGGTGGCTGTATAAACCGAGCCGCATGTCCTCTTTCGAAGCAGAGAAAGCATGAGGTTTGAGGTAGTGGTTTGGTAACTTTTGGAAAGTCTGTTTGTAGGACTGCACTGCAGAGATTAGGTCAGTCTGAATTAGAATCGAATGATCTGTTCAGGCCTTGGGAGCTTTCTACACCGGGGTACGCCTGTTCTGGATGTGGTGTAGAAGGAACAGGACTGGGAGGGTTTCTTGCTTCCCAGTCATAGAAATGCCTGCAATTATCACTGTTTGTTGTCTCTCGGGAAGCTATTTCGGGAAGGAAGTGTACGTTCCAAGGCTGCTGGTTGGCCTGTCGTCACCCTGGGGGTCTTGGTGTGGGTCACGGGAGCTGTGACTGCTCACGCGTGGAGCTCTGTCTGTCTCGCTGCCGTGCCGGTAGACAGCTGGTCACCAACAAAGTGTGTGTCCCAGTGGCCTTTGAGAAGAATTCTCTGCATCATTTTTATACAAGGTCCTTTTTCCTTTCTTTTTTTTTTTTTAACTTCTTCTTTTTTTTTTAATTTATTTATTATTATTATACTTTAAGTTGTAGGGTACATGTGCATAACATGCAGGTTTGTTACATACGTATACTTGTGCCATGTTGGTGTGCTGCACCCATCAACTCGTCATTTACATCAGGTATAACTCCCAATGCAATCCCTCCCCCCTCTCCCCTCCCCATGATAGGCCCCAGTGTGTGATGTTCCCCTTCCTGAGTCCAAGTGATCTCATTGTTCAGTTCCCACCTATGAGTTGAGAATATGCGGTGTTTGGTTTTCTGTTCTTGTGATAGTTTGCTAAGAATGATGGTTTCCAGCTGCATCCATGTCCCTACAAAGGACACAAACTCATCCTTTTTGATGGCTGCATAGTATTCCATGGTGTATATGTGCCACATTTTCTTAATCCAATCTGTCACTGATGGACATTTGGGTTGATTCCAAGTCTTTGCTATTGTGAATAGTGCTGCAATAAACATATGTGTGCATGTGTCTTTGTAGCAGCATAATTTATAATCCTTTGGGTATATACCCAGTAATGGGATGGCTGGGTCATATGGTACATCTAGTTCTAGATCCTTGAGGAATCGCCATACTGTTTTCCATAATGGTTGAACTAGTTTACAATCCCACCAACAGTGTAAAAGTGTTCCTCTTTCTCCACATCCTCTCCAGCACCTGTTGTTTCCTGACTTTTTAATGATCGCCATTCTAACTGGTGTGAGATGGTATCTCATTGTGGTTTTGATTTGCATTTCTCTGATGGCCAGTGATGATGAGCATTTTTTCATGTGTCTGTTGGCTGTAATGAATGTCTTCTTTTGAGAAATGTCTGTTCATATCCTTTGCCCACTTTTTGATGGGGTTGTTTGTTTTTTTCTTGTAAATTTGTTTGAGTTCTTTGTAGGTTCTGGATATTAGCCCTTTGTCAGATGAGTAGATTGCAAACATTTTCTCCCATTCTGTAGGTTGCCTGTTCACTCTAATGGTAGTTTCTTTTGCTGTGCAGAAGCTCTTTAGTTTAATGAGATCCCATTTGTCAATTTTGGCTTTTGCTGCCGTTGCTTTTGGTGTTTTAGACATGAAGTCTTTGCCCATGCCTATGTCCTGAATGGTACTACCTAGGTTTTCCTCTAGGATTTTTATGGTATTAGGTCTAACATTTAAGTCTCTAATCCATCTTGAATTAATTTTCGTATAAGGAGTAAGGAAAGGATCCAGTTTCAGCTTTCTACTTATGGCTAGCCAATTTTCCCAGCACCATTTATTAAATAGGGAATCCTTTCCCCATTTCTTGTTTCTCTCAGGTTTGTCAAAGATCAGATGGCTGTAGATGTGTGGTATTATTTCTGAGGACTCTGTTCTGTTCCATTGGTCTATATCTCTGTTTTGGTACCAGTACCATGCTGTTTTGGTTACTGTAGCCTTGTAGTATAGTTTGAAGTCAGGTAGCGTGATGCCTCCAGCTTTGTTCTTTTGACTTAGGATTGTCTTGGAGATGCGGGCTCTTTTTTGGTTCCATATGAACTTTAAAGCAGTTTTTTCCAATTCTGTGAAGAAACTCATTGGTAGCTTGATGGGGATGGCATTGAATCTATAAATTACCTTGGGCAGTATGGCCATTTTCACGATATTGATTCTTCCTATCCATGAGCATGGTATGTTCTTCCATTTGATTGTGTCCTCTTTGATTTCACTGAGCAGTGGTTTGTAGTTCTCCTTGAAGAGGTCCTTTACATCCCTTGTAAATTAGATTCCTAGGTATTTTATTCTCTTTGAAGCAATTGTGAATGGAAGTTCATTCCTGATTTGGCTCTCTGTTTGTCTGTTACTGGTGTATAAGAATGCTTGTGATTTTTGCACATTAATTTTGTATCCTGAGACTTTGCTGAAGTTGCTTATCAGCTTAAGGAGATTTTGGGCTGAGACAATGGGGTTTTCTAAATATACAAATACAAATATTTGTAAATATACAATCATGTCATCTGCAAACAGGGACAATTTGACTTCTTCTTTTCCTAACTGAATACCCTTGATTTCTTTCTCTTGCCTAATTGCCCTAGCCAGAACTTCCAACACTATGTTGAATAGGAGTGGTGAGAGAGGGCATCCCTGTCTTGTGCCAGTTTTCAAAGGGAATTTTTCCAGTTTTTGCCCATTCAGTATGATATTGGCTGTGGGTTTGTCATAAATAGCTCTTATGATTTTGAGGTACGTTCCATCAATACCGAATTTATTGAGCGTTTTTAGCATGAAGGGCTGTTGAATTTTGTCAAAAGCCTTTTCTGCATCTATTGAGATAATCATGTGGTTCTTGTCTTTGGTTCTGTTTATATGCTGGATTATGTTTATTGATTTGTGAATGTTGAACCAGCCTTGCATCCCAGGGATGAAGCCCACTTGATCATGGTGGATAAGCTTTTTGATGTGTTGCTGAATCCGGTTTGCCAGTATTTTATTGAGGATTTTTGCATCGATGTTCATCAGGGATATTGGTCTAAAATTCTCTTTTTTTGTTGTGTCTCTGCCAGGCTTTGGTATCAGGATGATGTTGGCCTCATAAAATGAGTTAGGGAGGATTCCCTCTTTTTCTATTGATTGGAATAGTTTCAGAAGGAATGGTACCAACTCCTCCTTGTACCTCTGGTAGAATTCAGCTGTGAATCCATCTGGTCCTGGACTTTTTTTGGTTGGTAGGCTATTAATTATTGCCTCAATTTCAGAGCCTACTATTGGTCTATTTAGGGATTCAACTTCTTCCTGGTTTAGTCTTGGAAGAGTGTAAGTGTCCAGGAAATTATCCATTTCTTCTAGATTTTCCAGTTTATTTGCGTAGAGGTGTTTATAGTATTCTCTGATGGTAGTTTGTATTTCTGTGGGGTCGGTGGTGATATCCCCTTTATCATTTTTAATTGCGTCGATTTGATTCTTCTCTCTTTTCTTCTTTATTAGTCTTGCTAGTGGTCTGTCAATTTTGTTGACCTTTTCAAAAAACCAACTCCTGGATTCATTGATTTTTTGGAGAGTTTTTTGTGTCTCTATCTCCTTCAGTTCTGCTCTGATCTTAGTTATTTCTTGCCTTCTGCTAGCTTTCGAAAGTGTTTGCTCTTGCTTCTCTAGTTCTTTTAATTGCGATGTTAGAGTGTCAATTTTAGATCTTTCCTGCTTTCTCTTGTGGGCATTTAGTGCTATAAATTTCCCTCTACACACTGCTTTAAATGTGTCCCAGAGATTCTGGTATGTTGTATCTTTGTTCTCATTGGTTTCAAAGAACATCTTTATTTCTGCCTTCATTTCGTTATGTACCCAGTAGTCATTCAGGAGCAGGTTGTTCAGTTTCCATGTAGTTGAGCGTTTTTGATTGAGTTTCTTAGTCCTGAGTTCTAGTTTGATTGCACTGTGGTCTGAGAGACAGTTTGTTATAATTTCTGTTCTTGTACATTAGCTGAGGAGTGCTTTACTTCCAATTACGTGGTCGATTTTGGAGTAAGTACGATGTGGTGCTGAGAAGAATGTATATTCTGTTGATTTGGGGTGGAGAGTTCTATAGATGTCTATTAGGTCTGCTTGCTGCAGACATGAGTTCAATTCCTGGATATCCTTGTTAACTTTCTGTCTCGTTGATCTGTCTAATGTTGACAGTGGAGTGTTGAAGTCTCCCATTATTATTGTATGGGAGTCTAAGTCTCTTTGTAAGTCTCTAAGGACTTGCTTGATGAATCTGGGTGCTCCTGTATTGGGTGCATATATATTTAGGATAGTTAGCTCTTCCTGTTGAATTGATCCCTTTACCATTATGTAATGGCCTTCTTTGTCTCTTTTGATCTTTGATGGTTTAAAGTCTGTTTTATCAGAGACTAGTATTGCAACCCCCGCTTTTTTTTGTTCTCCATTTGCTTGGTAAATCTTCCTCCATCCCTTTATTTTGAGCCTATGTATGTCTCTGCGTGTGAGATGGGTCTCCTGAATACAGCAGACTGATGGGTCTTGACTCTTTTTTTTTTTTTTTTTTTTTTTTTTTGAGATGGAGTCTTGCTCTGTCGCCCAGGCTGGAGTGCAGTGGCCGGATCTCAGCTCACTGCAAGCTCCGCCTCCCGGGTTCATGCCATTCTCCGGCCTCAGCCTCCTGAGTAGCTGGGACTACAGGCGCCCGCCACCTCGCCCAGCTAGTTTTTTTTTTTTTTGTATTTCTTAATGGAGACAGGGTTTCACCGTGTTAGCCAGGATGGTCTTGATCTCCTGACCTCGTGATCCGCCCATCTCAGCCTCCCAAAGTGCTGGGATTACAGGCTTGAGCCACCGCGCCCGGCCGGGTCTTGACTCTTTATCCAGTTTGCCAGTCTGTGTCTTTTAATTGGAGCATTTAGTCCATTTACATTTAAGGTTAATATTGTTATGTGTGAACTTGATCCTGCCATTATGATATTAACTGGTTATTTTGCTCGTTAGTTGATGCAGTTTCTTCCTAGCCTTGATGGTCTTTACATTTTGGCATGTTTTTGCAATGGCTGGTACCAGTTGTTCCTTTCCATGTTTAGTGCTTCCTTCAGGGTCTCTTGTAAGGCAGGCCTAGTGGTGACAAAATCTCTAAGCATTTGCTTATCTGTAAAGGATTTTATTTCTCCTTCACTTATGAAATTTAGTTTGGCTGGATATGAAATTCTGGGTTTAAAATTCTTTTCTTTAAGAATGTTGAATATTGGCCCCCACTCTCTCCTGGCTTGGAGAGTTTCTGCTGAGAGATCTGCTGTTAGTCTGATGGGCTTCCCTTTGTGGGTAACCCGACCTTTCTCTCTGGCTGTCCTTAAGATTTTTTCCTTCATTTCAACTTTGGTGAATCTGGCAATTATGTGTCTTGGAGTTGCTCTTCTCGAGGAGTATCTTTGTGGCGTTCTCTGTATTTCCTGGATTTGAATGTTGGCCTGCCCTACTAGGTTGGGGAAGTTCTCCTGGATGATATCCTGAAGAGTGTTTTCCAACTTGGTTTCATTCTCCCCCTCACTTTCAGTCACCCCAATCAGACGTAGATTTGGTCTTTTTACATAATCCCATACTTCTTGCAGGCTTTGTTCATTTCTTTTTCTTCTTTTTTCTTTTGGTTTCTCTTCTCGCTTCATTTCATTCATTTGATCCTCAATCGCAGATACTCTTTCTTCCAGTTGATCGAGTCGGTTACTGAAGCTTGTGCATTTGTCACATATTTCTCGTGTCATGGTTTTCATCTCTTTCATTTCGTTTATGACCTTCTCTGCATTAATTACTCTAGCCATCAATTCTTCCACTTTTTTTTCAAGATTTTTAGTTTCTTTGCGCTGGGTACGTAATTCCTCCTTTAGCTCTGACCAGCACCTTTAGCTGACCAGCACCGATCGTCCGGCACTCGCCAGTGAGATGAACCCAGTACCTCAGTTGAAAATGCAGAAATCACCGGTCTTCTGTGTCGCTCGCGCTGGGAGTTGGAGACTGGAGCTGTTCCTATTTGGCCATCTTGCCGGTTATCTTCTTTAATAGACCCCTTTTTCCTTTCAATGTCAACATCGTGTCTTCTAGCCAAGCGATATGTTCTTGCAGAAACAGGAAGTGTGGCTCAAGTGAGAAATGAGGGAATTGATCCATAACTGCTATCAGTTTTTATACAGTTGAGCCATTGTAATTTTTACATAAACATGTTAAATCTATGGAAGTGAGTCATGGTGCCAGACCCTCACAAATGCCGAATGTCTACGTGGGACCTCTCTTCTGTCGGGTCCACATCACAAGAAGAAAAGTCGCTCAAATGCAGCACGGAGTGGACGTGAATCTCCGAAAACTCCATGAATCAGAACGACTGCTTTCCCAATTGCCGGTCTCCCCATTTGAGGTTGTGAGATTCCCGTTCTGAAGCTCCTTCAGTTTCCCAGCACCCATTTCACTCCTTCGTGGAGATAACAGACTCACACTGATACCTTGTTCTCAGATTTTCTTATTAGAAAAAGCACATATTTCACAAGAATTGACCGGCTAACTCACTCCTTAGCCTGGGTAACCCACATACCACTTTTCTCTTTAAAATACTCGCCTTTCAGAACTCTTGGTAAATTATTTAAGAATAGGAAGGTACCATGACTTTGGCCACAAGCAGTATTATGTATAATGTGCAAGTGAGTGCCTTGAGAGCCATGGTTGCTAAAGACAAATTTTCTCAGAAGAGAAAAATGTAAGCGGTTCTTTACATGATCATTAATTTTGTTTTGCCTAAATAACATCTTGTCTTTGTACAGGGATACAGGACGTTGCTGAGTATTGACGGGGGCGAGTGGGTCCCACTGCCCCACAGTGTGATCCTGAATATCGACAGGGGTGGGTGGGTCCTGCTGCCCCACTGTGTGTGACAAGCCCTTTGTTTCTGGCCCAGAAATGTCCCGGCTCCGTCAGTGCATTGGGCTGGTGCTGGCTCCCTTTGTTAGTTTGCATGCAAGGCAAAATCTCACGCCTTTCACTCTTGTTGACATACAGATGCCAAAACGTTGAACAAATTCTTACTAAATCAAACCCAGAAATATGTAAAAGGGATAAGAATACCATGAACACTTAGAGTTTGTTCTCATGATCTGTAGTTTTGCATTGTACATTTGGCTTATCATTCAAAAATCAATGTAATTCACCACATTAACAAAAAATAAAGCAGAAAACCCATTTATTTTATCCTCTCAGTGGACACTGAAAAACATCTGTTGAAATTTAATAGTCCTTATACGAATTTCCTACCACATCAGGAGCAGAAGGGAACTTTCTCCATTTGATAAAGGCCACTCCTGAAAAACAAGAGCTGACCCCCCTCCTCGGTGGTGGCAGCCGGGGAGCTCTGCCCATAGTCGGGGTGTCGGGAGCATGGCCATTCTCTGTGGTTCAGGTTTGCATGGTGCGCACTGAGGCCCTCGTCCGTGAAGTGAGTCAGGAGAACTAAAAGGCATAAAGACTTGGAAGCAGGGAGATGCTTGATGTACAGAAGACACAGGGCCTTATTTAGAATATTTTAGGAAATGTACAAACAACCAGAAATGGTGTGAATTTTGCAAGCATGCAAGACGGACACTTCGCAGCAGATGTATACAGATGCCCAGTGGCCCGTGAAAGGTGCTCACCAGGGAGTCATTGGGTAAGTACAACTTAAACCCACAAGGTTCCCCTTCACAAGACTGGAGAAGGGAGGACAGTAGCAGGTGCTGGTGAAGATATGACAGACTGGATCTCAGACTGATGGAGACTTAAAATGACACAGCCACTTCAGCAAACTGTGGCAGTTTCTTTAAAATGTGTACACTTACCATATGGCCCAGCAGGTACGCTGTAGACGTTCACCAAGGAGAGCTGAAAATGTGTGTCCTTGTAAAAGAATGCACATTATCTCCAGAGTAAATTGTCATAGCCAAGAACTGGAAACAACATAAATCTCTCTCATCTGGAGAAACATGAGCAAATTCTGATATATTCATACATTGTCCTAGTTCCCATCAGGAAAAACGTACAAAATACTGAAACCAAAACAGACAACGGGGATGAGTTCCAGGAGCCTTGAATTGAGCAGAGAGTGAACACCACGCCGTGGAGTCCATGTGACGATGGAGAATCTATGCGAGTCTCGGGTGACGGAAGAGCACCAAGAATACTCCTCGAGAATGAACAGTGGCTGTCTCTTGAGGGCTGGGAGGGGACTTGTGGGAACTTTGACGCAAAAGATTTGATTAGGGTAATAAATTTCCATTTATCGTAATGCGCCAAGTGAACTCAAGATCTGAACATTTCACTGTGTATACTTTGTACTCTCTCCCTTCCAAAAAAACAATGAAAAAATAATTACAAATGAGCACTGAACTCGATAGATTTTTCACAGTGGTGTTAGCAATTCTGAAAGCATTTCTGTATCTCCAGGCTTAAGCAAATAAGCTTAATAAATCAGTGAATATGTTGAGTGTTACAGGAGCCAGGTTTCTTTCTTGGTAAGAGAGGTAGAAATAAGAAAAGGCCAAAGCCTGGAATGGATCACGTGGGATTCGGTTGCAGCAGGAGGTACCAGTATAAGCTGGTGGCTCCCGACAGATGTAGACAGGGATAGAAGTGCCTGTGGATGGGTGTGGGTGCATATGCGTGTACATGCGTGTTGTGTGTTCTACTTGCTGGCAATGCCCAGCAGCACCCGGTGCCCACTCTTAGCTTCCAAACACGGTTCTTCACTAGAAGGAGCCCTGGTCTAAGGGTTGGGGAATCCGGTGTCAAATCTGGGACCAGTTGAGCAACAGAACAAACCATTGTAACTATGAATCATAACCCACAAAGCCAGACTCCATGAGTACATATGGACATAGGTAAATGAATGCTGAAAGATAGAATAATTATTTTTCAGTGAATATGGAAGATCTAATGATTTAGAAGGAATGACAGGAAATCAGTGGATGATAAAACTAGTAGTGAAGAATTGATGGAAAACAGAATACGTACATTGTATCAGGGTGTCTCCTCCCAAATCTTAATTTCAACGCGAGAAGTAGCATCTTTGCTTTGGAGGCACGTAAGCACCACCTTCACTGAGTTGCCGATGTTAACATTGTCACACAGGACAGACTTCTGCGGTGTCCCTGCTAAAATGCATACTCTTGAGTCTAGTCCGGAAGATACCAAAATAAAGGACAAGCTGTGAAATAACTGACCCGTATTCTTTAACATTTCCAATTTCAAGAAACACAAAAGCTGAGAAACTTGGATTCTGGACGGGTAAAAATCACACGACAAATCAATTCATGATCTTGGATTGGATCGTAAAAGAGGAAGACAAAGTAAAAAAATTATGGAGACAGTTGACACCATTTGAAAGTGAACTTTGTATATGACAGTTAAATTTCCCGATCTTGAGGAAAATGAATGTGAGAGCATATCCTTGTGTTGAGGAAATACATTGAAACATTTAGGTATGGAAGGACATAGTATCTGAAATTTATTTTCATTTGACTTAGAAAATTCATGGGGGAGGGGGGAAAGCAGTGATGTAAGATAGGAGCAGTTGGGCCTAAGTTGAGCCTGGTAAGTTATGTGGGAATTCGCTACGCTGGTCTTGCAGATTTTCTGTGTGTTTGAAATTACATCCAAAAAGTTTAAAACGGAGAATATGCAAAACAAAAAGCGATTTGTGGAAGTGAGTGGACTGTCACCTCATTGATCCCTTCAGTTTTTGGCCATGAGCCAAGTCAGTCACATAGTGGTTTTTGACCTGGGAATTAGAAATAGTGGCCAGATGACCAGGCTCTTTAGTTAGGGAGAGAAGTGTGCACAAAGGCTGACCAAGACCAATCAGTGTGATGAGCTGCTTGTGGGCGTGATGCTGAGGGTCTTGGTCCTGTCTCAGGTGGCAGCTTGGGGGGTTTAAGCCAGAAAGCCACGTCCTGCAGGGGCCTTTGAAAACAGTATGCTGAGAATAGATAGGGCTCAAGGACAGTATCTCCAATTGAATTTTTAATGAACTCGCGTAGGCGCCAAGAAGGCAGGCAGATAAGGAAGAGCATAGAAACAAGGAACTGAGTAGAAGGTTACATGTGGGAAAAGAAAGTTTGTTTTGCATTGCATTCTTTCTGCTGACGTGGGGTTTATGGAGTATAAATAAAGTGAGGCGGAGGCTCTGAGTGCGGCCGCCATGTTCTCTGTGTGTCTTTGTCTTTTGTGTGTTCTTTCATTCTCCAACACCCCCGGCACGGACCCCAACAACGTCCGATTCCCTGTCATGGGATTATTCTCGCAGCTTCAGAGAAAACTGCCCCAACCCGTCTTCACTCACGCTGGCCATTTTTGGTGGTGTTTTTATTCTGCTAATACCGTTCTCACTGACAGTTTAGGGCCTTTCAGTGGGTTTTTGCCTGTGTCTCAAAGATTCTCGTCTTGACAGCCGGTATGTTTCATTCCCGTTGTTCTGATTCTGTGTTAAGAGGGTTCTTCCCTGGCTTCACAGTTTGGAGTTGCCGCTGCATCTGTCTCTGCTTTAATTCTCTAGCCCATGTATCACTTGTCTCGTCCCTTAAGAAGTGGCCTGCGTGAGATGCCATGAGACTGTCTGCCTTATCACCACTGCGTCCCCAGCCCGTAGGGACTTACAGAGAAGGCATTCAGTGAATGTGTGGAATTAATGTAATGGGTTAATAGCCACAAAATGTGTTAATGGTTGTTTTAGTCTCTTTTCACGCTGCTGATAAAGACATGCCCGGGACTGGGAAGAAAAAGATTTAGTTGGCCTTGCAGTTCCACATGGTGGGGAGGCCTCAGAATCATGGTGGGAAGCGAAAGGCACTTCTTACATGTCAGCAGCAAGAGAAAACGAGGTAGAAGCAAAAGCGGAAACCCCTGATAAACCATGAGATCTCATGAGATTTATTCACTATCACAAGAATAGCACAGGAAAGATGGGCCCCAGTGATTCAATTACCTCTCCCTAGGTCACTCCCACAACACATGAGAATTCTGGGAGGTACAATTCAAGTTGAAATTTGGGTGGGAACACAGCCATACCTTATCCATAGCCAACCCAGTCCTGGCCCATGGCTGGTATTGAGCTGAGCTGCGACTGTGGCTGTGTGAGTTTGGGTGCGAGGCGTGTGCACGCCTCTCCGTGGTACAGTGAAAGGATTTGGAGGCTCAAACGTGTGACCTACAAAGAATCTCCAAAGATCAAGGTCCATTCACCCTAAAAAGAAAAATCTCAGCGCAGTTTACAGCCAGTGTTTGCTTGTGGACATGGATTCTGCAGTAATAAAATGAATAATTAAAATCTGTGAATAAATTTTAATGTCTTTACTGGAATTGTAAACACTGATTTTCTTTCCTCACCTACCCATCTGTTGGTGAGTTTGAGAAGGTGGATGAACCGTGCTGCGGGGACAGAGAGGAGGGTACAGCTTGGCCTCTGGGACCTCAGCTGAGCCCTGAGTGACTGAGCTCTCTCCGTTTCAGACGTCCACACGGAAGCTGTCCAGGCAGCTCTGACCAAACACAAAGAGTGGAAGATGGCGGTGCCTATGCCTTCCAAACGCAGGTCCCTGGTCGTGCAGACCTCCATGGATGCCTACACCCCTCCAGGTAAGGGACACGCTCCCTGACACTGCCTCCTGAACATGCTGGGCGCCTCAGAATTGACCACTGGCTCAGCATTCGGGTTTTTGCCTTCAAAATCATGGTGCAGAAATGCAGATTTTGTGAACCAGAATTCCAAAAACAGTGTATGAGTTAAACGTGGAAGGAAAAGTAACATTATGTATCTGTATAAATACACGTTTTTAACTTTTCATCAAGACTCGTGCATATGATACATACCAGTAAAATCTCACACAGTTTTATTCATTTAATTCCTTGTATGGAAAAGGGAAGAGTTTGTTGTAGCCCTCTGGGTGGAATTGGACTTTTCTTCTGATTAGGCTGGTGCATGCGTGTTCTCAAATCTTCAGATAAGTGTGCTGTATTGTTGGATTGTTTTAGAACAAGCGAATTGGACAGTTTAAGCAGCTACCCGAATCAGGTCATAAACTTTGCCTACAAGGTGCCAGCTGGTATTTTAGTTCCTGCAGGCCATAAGGTCTCTCACAACCACTGAACTCTGCCCTCAGCCATGGGTGATAGCAAGTGCCTATGGCTGAGTACCAATAAAACTATAGTTACAAGCACAGTGAACCAGATTTGATGCACAGACCTGCCAACCCCTGATCTAAATTACTGAAGGTAATAGCCAATTTATATTTCTGTTATATAATACTGCTTTTCTTTAATCTTGAATTTTACATAACTACCCAAATTCTCTATTTTCTCTACCCAAATAATTATAAACTACATTTCATGATCTTCACACCCAAGGAAAGCAGAAAGTTTAGTTATCCGGATACTTGTTAGAGACACAGATTGAACCTACGTTATTTGGTGTTTAGTTTCTGTGATTTTGATTCCAACATTATTCATGTCATTGTTACAAGCTTGTCTTCTCAAAGGACTTGAATCACCTTACATCCCACGTTGAAGCTACATATCACTTTAAATGACACCGTGTTTTTCCTCCAATACAAGAGAAACTTAAGGTACAATATGAATAGTTGAAAATGTACAACATTTTGGGGAGTATTTTTACTTTTGAAGTTTAGCTTAGACTTGGGAAGCAGTGAGACAGAAGGATGTGCTTCAGATCAGAGCTGAGATCAAGCGTATGTCCACATTACAACAAGCAGCTCCTGAGTTTCACCTTTATGTACCTTTACAAATGAAGGTAGTGGAATTTATAGGACAGAACTTAGAGTGCATCATTTTGGGTTTTCGTTGCTTTTTGTTTTGAGACAAGGTCTTGCTCTGTCACCAAGGTTGGAATTCAGCATCATAATGGCAGCTCTTGGCTCACTGCAGCTGTGACCACCTGGGCTCAAGCGGTCCTCCCACTTCAGCCTCAAGCAGCTGGGACCACAGGTGCTCACCACCACACCCAGCTAAGTTTTAAGTTTTTGCAGAGACAGGGTGTTCCTATGTTGTTCTTGTTTTTCATTTACACATAAAGTGTTCTTCATCTAAAGAGCGCAATGCCAGCAGGCAAGGGAGTGAATGCCATGCTAGCAAGGTTGTTGGCAAAGGAGCCCTTTCTGCCTACGTGCTCCCTTGGACTCCTCCCTTTCTTTATTTTAATATTAAGTCACAGCACATGATTAAGGGCTGGGCATGGTAGCTCATGCCTATAACTCCAGCACTGTGGGAGTCCAGTGCAGGTGTATGGCTTGAGCCCAAGGGTTCAAGGCCAGCCTGAAAAACATGGCAAAATGTACAGAAATGCCTTTTGTACATCTTGTCTCCACCAAAAGCACAAAAAATTAGCTAAGCCTGGTGGTGTACACCTGTAGTCCCAGCTACTTGGGAGGCTGAGGTGGGAGAATCACTTGAGCCCGGGAGGCAGAGGTTGCTGTCAGCTGAGATGCCACCACTGCACTCCAGCCGGGGCAACAGAGCAAGACTCCCATCTCAATTAGAAAAATATAACAATAAGGCCGGGCGCGGTGGCTCAAGCCTGTAATCCTAGCACTTTGGGAGGCCGAGACGGGTGGATCACGAGGTCAGGAGATCGAGACCATCCTGGCTAACACGGTAAAACCCCGTCTCTACTAAAAAATACAAAAAACTAGCTGGACAAGGTGGCGGGCGCCTGTAGTTTTAGCTACACAGGAGGCTGAGGCAGGAGAATGGCGTAAACCCGGGAGGCGGAGCTTGCAGTGAGCTGAGATCCGGCCACTGCACTCCAACCCGAGCAACAGAGAGAGACTCCGTCTCAAAAAAAGAAAAGAAAAGAAAAATAAATAGAGACTCTTTAGAAAGGATTAGGCCAGGCGTGGTGGCTCATGCCTGTAACCTCAGCACTTTGGGAAGCCAAGGCAGGCAGATTGCTTGAGTCCTGGCGTTTGAGACTAGCCTGGGCAACATTCCAAAGCTCATCCCTACAAAAAATACAGAAATCAGCCGGGCATGGTGGTATGTGCCTGTGGTCCCAGCTGCTCAGGAGGCTGGGGTGGGAGAATCACCTGGGCCGGGGGAGGTTGAGGCTGCGGTGAGCCATGATCATGCCACTGCACTCCAGCCTGGGCAACAGAGCTAGACCCTATCTCAAAAAATAATATGCTTAATCCTGTTTCTTTAGTTTATGGTTATAATTTGCAAAAACTTATGGTAAAAAAATTGCATTTGTGTGTGTTCTTTGTGTAACTAACAACATGGACGTAAAAGGATAACCCACTTGAAATATTTTAAACCAAATTTTTGGCACTAACCAGTATGTAAGGCAACGGGCATTTTTCTTCACCACTTTTTATAAGAGAAATGACTTTGAAATGGAAGAAGCAGTGCGGTTATTTGCTTATTTCTCGTATTGAATCCAACCGCTAAGAAATGTTACTGGGTCATGCGTGATGAATAACCTCACTGTACAGATGTCTACAAAATATAAAAGAATATTATTTGAAATGTTATTTTTGTGAAATATTTGGATTTGACTAACATTTTTATATAAACCATAAAGCATCCTTTGTAAATTTCCATCAGGAGTCCTCTTGATATCACATGGGGCAGTTTTGTAAAATCATAAATGTCAATATCATAAAAATTTTTTACTCCCTCCCTATTTTGTGCTTAGCGATAGTTTGTATGTTTATTACTGTACTTACTCGATCAAAATCTTAGCTGCATTTCCTACCTACTTTTCTTAGTTGTTGGTAACAGTGGTAAGATCTTACTGAGTTTCATTGCCCTTCAGAGAATGTTCTTGAAGTTTATCTTCTATGAAATGGCGGACTGCTGACCTGGATTATAGTTTCTGGAGAAACACTCATTAGGATTGTCGCAACACTAATATTCTTTGGGTGAAACTTGCCTTTAGTTTTCAAATGTAAAGATATAAGAATCATTTGCCAAAATTTCTAGCCATGATCAGAGAACAGGGACCCAAATCACACATCTGCCGTAAACAACTGTAAAACTGCACAAACCGAATGAGGTGGCTGTTTTTAGTCTGTGACAAGAGCTGTGCCAGCCAGAACCTGAGGGCGAGGGCAGGAGAATGAATGAGACACACCCACAGTACACTTGCCCTCTGGAGAACACCTGCAGACTGTGGCGCCGAGAGCTCAGGTGTGGGTGGAGCAGGGCCATCCTATCAAGTCCAGAATGCAGAGCTCGGAAGGAGCTCAGGTGTGAGCGGAGCATGGCCACCCTACCACATCCAGGAGGGGGAGATCGGAGTGGGTGCAGGATTGGAGCTCTCCACAGATCCACACCAGCAGCGAATCAATCCAAGCCTGCCCATGTCACAATGACCCAGCAGTGCCTGTGCTACCTACTAAAACAAGAGCTGGAAACCTTCAGAGGAAGGTTAGGGATCCTGAGTGTGCTCAACATGTTACCTACAATGTGTAATACTCAGCAAATAATCACTGCATACACAGAGAAACAGGAGGTAGAATCTGTGGTCAAGAAAAAGGCAGTAAAAAGTGCACACCCATGCAGGATGGTCTCTGTCACTCACCACATGCGGCGGCTGAGCACATGAAGTGCGCCCAGTCTGAAGTGGATTTGCTGCGTGAAAGACATGCCAGTTAATATAAAAAATAGAAAATATTGTATTTGTATTTTTTTTTTTTTGAGATGGAGTCTCGCTCTGTTGCCCAGGCTAGAGTGCAGTGGCGCGATCTCGGCTCACTGCAATCTCTGCCTCCCGGGTTCATGCCATTCTCCTGCCTCAGCCTCCCAAGTAGCTGCCCGCTGCCACGTCTGGCTAATTTTTTGTATTTTTAGTAGAGACGGGGTTTCACCGTGTTAGCCAGGATGGTCTCGATCTCCTGATCTCGTGATCCACCCGCCTCAGCCTTCCAAAGTGCTGGGATTACAGATGTGAGCCACCTCACCCGGCCTATTTGTATTTCTTATTGAAAGTATAGTATGAGCATTTTGAGTTAAAAATATACTAGTAAAATTAATTGTACCTGTTTATATATTTATATGAGGCTACAAGGAAGGTTTCAAGTTCTATAACAGGACTCTCATAATTCTGTTGGAAAGTGTCTGTCTAGATGTCTGATCCAGCAGAAGACCGAGTTTTTAAATCTACAATTATAAATATTTAGGGAATCAAATTACAATGTGTCAAAGAACGAAAATATTTTAATTCTTGGGCCAGAGGAAGGGAAGACACTTTTTACTATAATGGAGTTGGGGAATTTCAGGTTCCGTACACGATAATCTTGAGAATTGTCACTCCCTCCTCACAGGTAAAAAGCTGAGCAAACTGAAAAATCAGCTGCTCTTCTTAAACCTGCAAGAGACGTGAGGTCACAGGCAAGCCACTGTCCCCAGATTGGCTGGACAGGTAAAGCGGAGAATTACCATACACTGGAGCACAATGCTCCAAGGAACCCACGCTGGGATTGGAAAACCTGAACTGGAATTGACAAATTGCTGCAGTGAGGTGTGGCCACATCTGAGAGTTAAAACCTCCGGGAGGCCTGTGCATATGGGTCTCATGCTTTTGTGAGTTGTATCATCAGAAGCTCAACCAGGTTCTTGAAGTAAACATCAGAGAAAAATCCCCTCATACTTACTACAGGGGAAAGAGAATAGGAATCATTTTTCAATATGTAGGTGCACTCTTCACTAGGTCTACCTTCCAGAGAAGCTTGTTAACTAGAGACTAACCAGGTGGGATTTTATCAGAGCCTTCTGACCTGGTGGAAAGGGAAATACCCAACTCCAACCTCCAGAACTGAAAAGCAAAAAAGAACAGAGTATCCAAGCACTATGGGACTTCCACAGAGGCATAAAATATGCATAACGGTAATACAAGGGGGAAGAAAGAGGAACAGAAGAACTATTTGTAACAGTAATAGCTGAATTTCCTCAGATTAATGCCAGACACCAAACCATAGATCCAGGAAGCTCAAGAAACACCAAGAAGGATAAATGTAAAAACGACGACGACAAAAACAAAACAAAAACAAACTCTACTTGGGCATAAAATATTCAAAGTATGGTGAATCTAAGATTAAAAAGCAAACCGGAGTAATCTCCTTCCCTATGGAAGATCAAAGATAAGAATTATATTCAACTTCCCCTCAAACACCATGAAAGCAAGAAGTGGAGTGAAGTATTTAAACTATTGAGAGGAAAAAAATTCCATTAACCTAGAAGTCTATACTCTGTGAAATTATCTTTCAAAAGTGAAGAAAAAGTAAAGACCTTCTCCGACAAAAATTGCAAAATTTGTTGCCAGTAGACCTGCCTTGCAAAAAATGGTCAAAGTTCTTTAGAGAAAATAGTAGAGGTCAGTAACTCAGCTGTACACAAAGAAAGGAAGGGCACAGTCTGTTTACAGGGCTCACACCTGTCATCCTAACACTCTGGGAGGCAAAGATGGGAGTACAGCTGGAGGCCGCTTAGTTGAGACCAGCCTGGGCAACGTAGTGAGACTCTGTCTCATTAAAAAAAAGCCAAACGTGGTGGCCAACACCTATAGTGCCAGCTACTTTGAGAGGCTGAGATGGGTCACTTCTTGAGCCCAGGATCCCGTTCAAGGCTGTGGTGAGCTATAATGATGCTGCTCCACTCCAGCCTGGGCAACAGAGAAAGACCTTGTCTGTTTAAAAAAAATATAGAAAAACAAAAAGCATTAAAGAAGAAATAGTGAAGGTAGAAGAAAATCTTTCATTTTTCTTAATAGATCTAACATAACAGTTCATTCATAATAGTGACAGTAAATATGTCATATACACACAAATATAAGTGAAATGAATGAGAGCAGTGATACCCAAGGGATGGGACAGAGCAATTAGGAATTAGGATTATTTTGTTATTATAGTGTGCTTGCATTATCAAGAAACCAGTGTAGTGTCGTTTGAAAGTGGACTTGGGTTACTTGTAAATTTATATTGCAAATTCCAAGGCAGCCACTTTAAAAAAAAAAGAAAAAAAAAAAAAAAGAACTGATATGCTAAGAAAGGAAAGAAAATAAATCATAGAAAATGCTCAATTAAGACCACAAGGAAAAAAAAGAGTGAAACACAAAAACAAAGAACAAGGGCAACAAATAGAAAATAGTAACAAATATGGTAGATGTTAATTCAACTGTATATCATTACTTTCAATGTCAGTCCAAATGCACCGAACTATATATTGTCTATAAGAAATCCACTTTAGATATAAAGACCTACATATAGATCAACAGTAAAGGGATGGAAAAAGATATAAATGTTAACACTAATTTTTTGGTGTGCAATGGCCTGATCTCATCTCACTGCAACCTCTGCCTCCCAGGTTCAAGTGATTCTCCCTCAGCCTCCCGAGTAGCTGGGATTACAGGCATTTGTCATCATGCCCGGGTAATTTTTTTTTTTCTATTTTTGTACAGATGGGATTTCCCCATGTTGGCCAGGCCGGTCTTGAAATCCTGACCTCAGGTGATCATCCCGCCTTGGCCTCCTAAAGTGCTGGGATTACAGGCATGAGCCACCGTACCCGGCCAACACTCATTTTGAAAAATGGAAGTGGTGATATTAATTTCAGACAGAGTTGGCTTTACATCAAGGAAAGTTACCAGAGATGATTATTACGTAATAAAGGGGTCAATTCTCCAAGAAGATGTAACAATCCTGAAATGTATTTTTGCTAACAAAGCATCAGAATGCCAAAGCAAAAACCGATACACTTCAAGGAGAAGTAATTAACCCACTAGTATAGTTGGAGAGGTTAACACCCCTTTATCAGAAATGGACCAATTCAGTAGCCAGAAAATCAGGACAAAATTGAAATCGGCATCCTCAGTCAACTGTATATAACTGACGTTTATAGACTATTTCCTCCAACAACAACAGAATACAGAACATTCACCAAGACATACAATGTTGTGGTCCATAAAAAACACCTTAACAAATTTAAAAGAATAGGAATCAAACAAGTGTGTTCTCAACCACAGTAAAGTAGAAATCAATAATAGATGACTGGAAAATATATTAGGATATTAAACAATACACTTATACATAATACATTGTTCAAGGATTTTTGAAGTAAATGAAAACTTGTTAAAATTTGTGAGCTGCAATGACAGTAATGTTTATAGGGAAATTTATAGATTTAAGTGCATACGTTAAAAAAAACAAGATCTAAAATCAATCAGCTTCCACCTTCGAAAACGAGAAAAACATCATCAAATTAAATTCTAAGCAGGAGACAAATAATGAAAGAGCAGAAATCAATACATTGAAAACAGAATATCAGTAGAGAAAAATCAATGAAACCAAAAGCTGGTTCTTTGAGAGAAAATCTGTAAGCCTCTAACAAGAAAAAGAAATACAGCAGATAAATTACCAATATCAGAAATGAAATAAGGAACATAACTACAGATCCCATGGACATTAAAAGGACAATAAATATTATGAACAACTCTATGGCCACAAATTTGATAACGTGGATGAAATGAACCAATTTCTTTAAAGACAGAATCTGCCAAAATTTGAACAAGAAGAAACGATCTGTATGGACCTGTATCTGTTAAATTGAATCAGTGGTTAATAACCTTTCAAAACAGGAAGTGCCAGGCCCAGGTGGGTTCACTGGTGAATTCTACCAAACATCTAAGAAGAAATTATACCAATTATCTACAATCTCTTTCAGAACATAGAGGCTGAGGAATACTTCTTAACTCATTCTATAGAGCCAGCATCATTTTAATACCAAATACCATTTTAATAACAAAATATTACAAGAAAACTACAGAACATCTCTCATGAACATAGATGCAGTAATCTTCAATAAAATATTAGCAAATTAAATCTAACAAAAATTGTGCACTAAAACCACATGGAATTTCACATATCCAAAGCTGGTTTAACATTGAAAAGCCAATTAACGTAATTCATCACATTAATGGGTCAAAGACTAACAGATGCCTCATCTAAGAAGATATAGAGATGGCAAATCGATGTATGAAATCATGCTTCACATCATGTGTCATAGAGAAATGCAGATGAAAGCAACAGTAAGATGTCACTACACCAGAATCCAGAACACTATCAACACCAAAGCCTGTGAAGATGTGGAGCTGTGGGAATTCTCTCTCATTCATTGCGGGTCTTAATGCAAAATAGAACAGCCTTTAGGAAGACAGATTGGTGGTTTCTTACAAAACTAAATATACTCTTACCATATGATAAAGCAATTACACTCCTTGGCATTTGCTCAAAGGAGTTGAAAACTTATGTCTACACAAAAAGCCTGCAAGTAGATATTTAGAGCAGCCTTATTCATAGTTGTCAAAACTTGGAAGCAACCAAAATGCCCCTCAGTAGGTGAATGTATAAGTGAGCTGTGGTACATCCAGACAATGGGATATTATATGAGGCTGAAAATGAATGAGCTATCCATAAAAAGACACGGAGGAAACTTAAAGGGCATATTGCTAAGTGAAAGAAGCAATCTGAAAAGGTTGTTGTATGATTCCAGCTTTACAGCATCCTAGAAAAGGCAAGACTATGGAGACTGTAAAGAAGATCAGTGGTTGCCAGGGGCCGGGGGGAGGCAGGGATGAATAGGCAGAGCAGGAGAATTTTTAGTATCATGTGATCTCTGTATGATACTGTAATGGTGGATACATGTTATACATTTGTCCAGACCCATATATTGTACAACACCAAGAATGAACCCTGATGTGAATGATGGAGTTGGAGTGGTAATGATGTTTTGCTGTAGAAGTATCAGTTGTGACAAATGTACCAGTCTGGTAGGCAATATCGATGACAGGAGATGCTGTGCATATATAGGGTATACGTGAGATATCACTATAAAGCTGGAAAATATGACACTGAGATGAAATTGCGCTGATAGGCTTAACAGGTTGGAGAAGGAAGAGGAAGTCTGTGGGCTCGAAGGCAGATGAAAAGGAATTAACCAAAGTGAAGCCCAGAGAAACAAAATGAAAGAAAAGCCAACAGAACCTCAAGATCCTGTGATATGTCAATATACTTGTAATACAAGAAGGAAAAGAGAGAGAAGAGCAGGGACCTTTGAAAAAAGGAGTCAGAGTTTTCTGATTGATGTCCAACACCTGTGTCCGGCCCCGAGAAGTTCAGTGAATTCCAAGCAGAACAAGTATGACAAGAATCACATCCAAGTTCATGATAGCCAAAGTACTGAAATCCCAAGATTAAGAGGAGATCCTGAAAGGACTCAGAAGAAAAAGACAAGTTACATACCAGAGAAGCATTTGAACAACGCGTGACTTCTGTGAAGATACAGTGGAGACCAGAAGACCATGGAAAGACATTTTTTAAAGCACTAAAGCAGGAGAAAGGCCTGTCAACTCATATCCAGGGAAAATCTCCTTTATAAACAGGGGTGAAACAACACATTCCCAAATATGAAAGCTGAGAGAATGTGTTATCAGCAGAAATACACTATAAACGTGCTAAAGAATGTACTTGGCTGATTGCAAAGGATATCAGACGAAAGGTTAGCTCTACGAAAAAGAACCCTAGAAATCATAACAGTGCACTCTAAATTTTCTAGAAAATAATATCATAGAATATTTTACTCTATGATTTTATGGTTTTTGGTTTTTTTATGATCTTATAATTTTATGATATAAAATCATACAATGTACACAATTCTCTATGCCTCCTTTACCTGTTTTGAAGTCCTTGCTGTACCATGTACCAGTAGTTTATTCCTTATTATTTATTTATATTCTATTTGATAGATATGACACATTCTGTTTATTCATTTACCAGTTGGTTGTTTCCAGTATTAAGCTGCCGTCGACATTTATGTATATATCTTTGTGTATGCATATAATTTCCTTTATCTTAAGTGGATGCCAAGTAGCATGATTGACTCTTATTGTAAGTTTAGGTTTAGCTTTTTAAAAACTGCCAAATTATTTACAAAATAACTGCACCATTTCACACTTCCACCAGCAGCATATGTGCATTCCAGTTTCTCCACATCATCACCAGCAATAGTTACTGTTATTTTTATTTCTGCCATTCTAATTGATGTGAAATGGTATATCATTGTGTATTTACTTTGCAACAATGAATGATGCTAAGCATTTTTAACGTGCTTATTAGCTTTTAATGTGCTAATTCCTATTCATAGCCATTTGTATATGTTGGCAAAATGTTCAGATTTTTTGCTCAGGTTTTAAATGGGTTGGTTGTCGTCTTATGGGTTACAGGTGCCTTATGTAATCTGAATATAAGAGTTTTACAGATGTAACGTTTCTCAGTGAAAGAAAAATCTATTATGTAGCAGACAGAACAAAGCCCTTCCCCCAAGATACCCAGGTCCTATTCCTCAGAACTTATGAACCTGTTGTCTGAAGTGGTTAAAAGGGATTTTGCAGCTGATTAATTCGATTAATTTAAGATCTTCAGATGGGACCTTTATCCTGGTTTAAGTAGGTAGACCCACTGTAATCAAGAAGGTCCTTACAAGAGAAAAGAACTGGAGACTGGAGTGATGCACTTTAAAGATGAAGAGGGGCCAGGAGTCAGGGACACATGTGGCCTCTAGAAGTTGGGAAAGGTAAAGAAATGGATTCTCATTTGAAGCCTCCAGAAGGAATGTAGTTCTGCTGACACTTAGATTTTACACTTCTGACTTCTCCATCAATAGGATAATAGATTCGTGTCTTGTTATAAGCCACTAAGATCAAAGTAATTTGTTACATTAGCTATAGGGAGATAATCATCTTTTAAAACTTACTAGTTTTCTATTTTAATGAAGTCTATTTCACTAATTTCTATGGATTGTGTTTTTGGAAGTTTTAGTAGTCTCATGGTCTTACTGTTCTTTCATTTTGGTCTGTGACTCATTTGGAGTTAATTTTTGTGTGTGCAGTAGGGATCTAAGTGGGATTTTTGTTTGTTTTGGTTTGGGGGACTTTCCCCCATGGTTTTTCTTTTTGGTGTGTGGGTACTCAGTTGCCACAGCAACATTTGTTGAAAAAAACAAACTACCTTTCTCTTACTGAATTGTCTTGAGACCTTTGTCAAAAATAAATTAACCATAAATGCAAGGCTTTATTTCTCAATTTAATTCTGTTCCTTTGATGTATGTGTCTATTTTTGTGCTAATACCACTGCCTTAAAAACTGTGACTTTATGTAAAGTTTTGAAATCAGATAGTGAAGTCTTCCAACATTGTTTCCCTTTTTAAAATTTATTTTGGCTATTGTAGGTCCTTTGTATTACCAGATAAAATTGAGAATAAGCTTTCCATTTCACACACAGCCTTCTGGGATTTTATTAGGCAGTGCCTTGAATTAATGGAACAGTTTGGGAAGAATTGTCTTGATAATGCTGAGTTTTCCAATTCACGATCTTGAATCTATCTCCATTTATTTAGTTTCCATTTATTTGGATCCTTAATGTCTCTCAGTAATGTTTTATAGTTGCCATTGTACACATTCTGCACCTTTTTGTTAGAAGTTCAGCTGAGTGTCTTCTGCTTTTGAGGCTATTGTGAATGGAACGATTTTCTTTATTTTCAGGTTATTTCTAGTATATGTATATCTTTATCTTGTGTCCTATGATCCCATCAAACTTTGTTTTAGTAATGCAAAACATGTTTGGTGTACTTCTTGCCATTTTCTACATCCCAAGGTGATGTCATCTATGAATAAAGACACTTTTATTCCTTCCTTTCTAATCTGGATGTCTTCATTACTAAACTTGTTAATTTATTTCACCAGCTAGAACCTGCCAGATAACGTTGAATAAAAGTGGCAAGAGGGGACATCTTTGTCTTGTTCTCCATCTTAGGGAAAACGCATTCTAGTGTTTACCATTAAATACAATGTTAGCTGTGGCTTTTCACGAATGTACTTTAGCAGGTTGAGGAAATTGCCTTCTATTCCTGGTTTGTTCAGTTTCATTCTCTTGAATTTGTCAGTACTTTTCTATGTCTCCTAAGGTTAACATGCGGTTCTACTCCGTAATTCTATATGGTGTATGACATTAATTCAGTTTTGAATGTTAAATCAACCTGACTTCCTGTCCCCATGGTGTGTAATTCTAGTCACCACTGGTCATGCTGTATATCATCCATTTCATATGCTGCTTGCTTGGTTTGCTGCTATTCTGTCGAGTGTCTATATCACATTATTCTGCAGGTTTCTTGGAAAAGGTAGGTGGGAGTGAGGAATGAAAGATTGGAAAGGGTTGTGAGAAGACGTTCTGGGGAGATGGTTGTGCTGCATATGGACACCTGGTTGTGTACCTTTCTCAAAAGTCTCAAGGCTGTGTCAGTTTTACTTTTTCTTTTATATAAATTGTGTAAGTTTTCTTAAAAGGCAGGTTGGGCCAGGCGCAGTGGCTCACGCCTGTAATCCCAGCACTTTGGGAGGCCGAAGCAGGCGGATCATGAGGTCACAAGGTCAGGAGATCGAGACCAGCCTGGCCAACATGCTGAAACCCCATTTCTGCTAAAAACACAAAAATGAGCCAGGCATGGTGGCACGTGCCTGTAATCTCAGCTATTTGGGTGGCTGAGGCAGGAGAATCGCTTGAGCTTGGGAGTGAGAGGTTACTGTGAGCTGAGATCATGCCACTGCACCCCACCCTGGGCAACAGAGCAAGACTCTGTCTCAAAAGAAAAAAAAGCAAGATGATAGAGAATTTTCAGGCTCCTAATATTGTTGCTTGTCTAACAAGTAAACTTTTAAAAAAAATTCCCAGACAGCGTAAGTCGTGTGACAGTGGTAATAAGTGTGAATATTGTTTGCTATTATTGTCTTTTAAGAAGCAATCCTGTGTCTTAAGATTATTTTCTGTGACTCCTCCTCTCACCCAATGATCTGGCGCTGCTCACCTGAGCCGGCGCCTCCCATCACTCACCTGTAGGTAGGATTCTGAGTGTCATTCTTACGTTGAAGTTTAACAAATACACCAGCAATGTATTCCCAAAAACCTTGGTACTGCATGAAAAGTTATTAAATGAAAAATGTTCTCCTGAATTATAGTGAAAAAATTGATGTATTTTATCATAATCCAAGATATCCAATTTGTACAGATAGAAAAATCAATAATGAGAATGTATAAGAAACGAATACTGTAAAGGTGATTAGATTTGTGTGCAAAATGTGACATGAGGGTTTGTCGTGTGTCCCTGAGGAAAACGGGGAGGTGGAGAGGCCGCTCCATGTGAGGCACATTCTGCTTTCTCTCCTGTTACCATCACCAGCGTCTTGATCCTTAGAGAGCTGCATGGGTATCGAACACACCGACGTAGAAATCCATCACCCTCATGGGTATCGAACACACCGACACAGAAATCACCTGCATGGGTATCTGACACACTGATGTAGAAATAAATCAGCTGCATGGGTATCTAACACACCAATGTAGAAATAAATCAGCTGTATGGGTATCTAACACACTGACATAGAAAGAAATCAGTTGTATGGGTAACTAACACACAGACGCAGAAATCACCTGCATGGGTATCTAACACACCGATGTAGAAATAAATCAGCGGTATGGGTAACTAACACACAGATGCAAAAATCACCTGCAAGGGTATATAACACAAACACCAACGTAGAAATAAATCAGAGCCCAGAAGAGCATCTCAGGACTAACCAGGGCTAAACATAGTCACACTGAGACTCCTGAGAGCCCCACAGGCCCTCCGCCTCCCCTTGTCCTCTCACTTTCTGACTGACACAAGAAAACACTTGGTTTCTTCCCAAACTGCTGTGTAGAGGAAATGTGTCAGTGCATCTTTGAGATGACAGTATCAAACATCTTATAGCATGTTTGTATAAGGTGCTTTAGAAGAAAAATTCATTATGCTAAAATAAATGGCTCATTATCTGAAAAGTGGTTTAAATTCTCAAGAGTGTCTACGGCAAAAAGTCATTGAACAACTGTTCAGACTTGGGTGAAGTAAATCTGTGTTTGAGGGACTGAGATTGTGGTGCATGTTTTTGCTGCAATATGTAGCAAATCGCCTTTCTTCTTACACAGATACCTCTTCTGGCTCCGAAGATGAAGGCTCATTGCAGGGGGACTCCCAGGGCACCCCGACCTCCAGCCAGGGCAGCATCAACATGGAGCACTGGATCAGTCAGGCCATCCACGGCTCCACCACGTCCACCACCTCCTGGTCCTCCACGCAGAGCGGGGACAGCAGAGCTGCCAACAGGCTGGCGGATATCATGGCCCAGACCCACATGGGTGAGCACGCTTCACAGTGTCTTTCTGTGCCTGTTGTCTAAATGCCTTTGCGTGTGCACGTTTTCCTCTGTTTGCATCGTGGCTGTGGAATCCCTTAGTGGAAAGAGCGCAGAGCCCCTCTGGCCCCTGGGGTGCTTTGGTTGGATTGTTTCCGGAAGATGCTTTACTGCTTCTCATGCCCAGGTCCCTCCCACAGCTGGAATTCCAGGGGCCTTATTACTGGGGAATCCCGCAGCCATATCCGAATTCCAGGGGCCTTCTGCTTATAAGTCCTTTCGTGTTCCTGGGGAATCCTGCAGCCATATCCACTTCCATCTTTTCTTCTCACTTATGCTTCTGCGTGAAACCTTAACAGCCCCAGTCAACAGGACAGGGTTTTAAAGTGTGCTTCTCCTGACCACGGGAGTCATTTAAGGAAATGAGGGCTTTAAGCACGGCCGCCTTACGCTGCTGTCTGCCACAGGTGTTCAGATTTCTTGGGCGTGGCGCACTGTTTTGTGTAGGTTCTATGACAAGGGAGATCCTCTGTATTAGAAAAAGAACGAAGTTAGGATCACTGCCCCACAACGTTTGAAGATGCCGTGGAAAAGGAGTGAAGTGAGAATTACTAGAGGTAGAGTCGACGCGTGGGGGAGCCACGATGAGCCTCGCGTCGCTCTGCCTTTGAATGGTTCAGGAGTAAATGTTTTCCATCAAGTATGGGACTTGGGTTGAATAGGATTTGGTGTGTGTCTCTATTAAAGCAGTAACCGGAGACGACTGTGTACCACGTCGCCGATAACGGAGCACGAGCCACAGGCTCAGACCCTCCCGGCACCAGCTACCACAGGAAAGCCTGATCTCTGCAAAACCCTCAGTGGGAAGCAGGTGGACGTCATGTGTGATCAGATAGCCCACAGACACCCCAGAACCCCAGAATGTTCACTTCTAGATCACTGACTCCTTGACACCCAGAGGCGTTTAGGATTGACTTGGGTCCCAGCCCCTTCGGTGCTCACTGACACTGAAAGCGTCAGCTGTTTTCTGTCTGGAACAGGAGTTTGCTGTCAGGAGAGCTGGGTCTGTCTCACTTTTCCCAATAACTGCTGCTGGGATCTTGAAGTCCCTTCTCCTGCTTTAGGCTTTGAGTGAGGGGAAAAAAATTGAAAAAAATAATTTTTCTCTCTCAACTGTTGTGAGTATAAAGGAGAAAACAGAAATACTCTTTAAAAGTTTGCGAAGTGTAGTACTCAAATGCAAAGCAGTATTAAACTTCAGTTTGACACAGTTTCAGGAACATGTACACTCGTTTATGTGAATTAATAGCCCTACTTGAAATCACAGTAGGCTAAACATTGAACAGAAATGTGTGACTGTTACATATTTTTCCATAATAAAATTCCATGTGTATATTGGATCGCAGGATAGTGGCTGAGGCTCTGCCAGACGAGAACGGGGAGGCCAGACACCACCTCTGCCACTTGGTGGAAGCATTTGTATCCTCGGATTTTATTCAATTTTAAGAAAATGCACAGAATCTTACCAAGGAAAACACATATTTTTGAATAAATGAATCACTGCACTTGGGCCTCCCTTTGTGGGTT
This sequence comes from Macaca fascicularis, assembly GCF_037993035.2. Lineage (NCBI taxonomy): Eukaryota > Metazoa > Chordata > Mammalia > Primates > Cercopithecidae > Macaca > Macaca fascicularis. The sequence continues at coordinate 288,708 of NC_088378.1, forward strand.
TACCCTTTCAATACTGGAGGAAGTTTTAGTACAAAGAATTAATGTATCCAAACTATGAGGGGCTCCTAACTCATGTACGTCAGTGCTCAGTGTGACCCAAATGTAACTCTAGGGTGATCGCGTTCCGGTAATTTCTAATTGGGCACAAAGATAATCCTCCTAGACTATCTGGAAATTTTCTATAAGTTTGGGAATTTTTTGGAAAAGCCGTGACAAAATAATGAAACTTGAAGAGGAGAAATATTTTGTGTGGCAAAACAAGAGAAGTAAAAAGTCAGATGTGTATTTGACCTTCTGAGATAATCAGAAGCCTGTGAATGAGAACTTAGCATCTGTGATCACGTGTGCGTGTGAGTGTTCTAAGGAGTCCAGTCACAACATAGTCACACTGGCCAACCCCCCCCCCCCCCCCAGACCCTACAGGGTCATAGCCATTACTATTCCCATTTGATGAAGAAACTGAGGCATGGAGAGCTTAAGGGACATCCCCAAATCCCCAGAAGTTTCCAGAGCTGGGTTTCCATTTCCAGGCCCTGGGCTCCAAAGCGCGAGTAAAGCCCTGGGCTGTGTGGACGGTGGCCGACAGGAAACGGGACCCTTCCATGAACACACACACGCTTCCTGGCACCCTGCCATTGCCGGTCTAACGTTATTCTAGTTAAAACGCCGCTGACGTGGCTCCTATTAGGAAATTGAGGTTTCATCGAACTCTGCTCCATTTTCGGCAACATGAGTTATGCTGGGGTCCCCCTTTGTGCCGGATGTGTGTGGCAGACGTGGCTGAGATCGGCTTTGGCTTCTCACGGCACCCCCAGACCGCGCTCCGGTCTCTTCCTGAGCTATGGCTTGCTCAACCTGCAGAACAAACGCCACAACCACCAGAAACACTCATGATGTGCTTCTTTACAGATAATCATTCTGCACCTCCTGATGTAACCACGTACACCTCAGAGCACTCCATACAGATGGAGCGACCACAGGGTTCCACGGGGTCCCGGACAGCGCCCAAGTACTGCAACGCCGAGCTCATGGAGACCGGGAATAGTACGTCCCAAAGCAGAGATGTGTTTTTTTCTGGGAAACTGTTTGTGCTGATGTCCCGTTCTGTGCCCGTGACTGGGTGTGTTTCTTCCTGGGGTACAATCTGCTGCCATTTTATCTGCTGAATAACTAACAGTGGTTCAGCAACTGAGAAATTCTTGCACAGGTGTTAAGACCGTGAACAGTCACTTAGAAAAGCAAGATGAAGTTAAATGTACAACAGAATTACTGTCAGATGGGCCGGTATGTTGCTTTAGACTTCGGAGGAAAGAGGGTCTTTTTATCCATGTTGGACACAGATGTCAGCGACTTGGTAACAGGCTGCGGCCGAGGGCTTCTCCTTCCTTCCTGTGGCCTGGTCTTGGTATGTTCTGATTACAGCGGCGGTTTGTATCACCTAGCCCCTGTTCTGTTTAAGTCTTAGTCCTTCCCCGGAGTCATAAAAGTCAGTGTAGAACCTAGCAGTGAATGAAATACAATGCCCCCGTGTGAAGCCTCATCGAGCAGCCTTGGAATGGCGTAATCTTGTAGTGCACGGGACTCGCAGGCGGACAAGGAGGCCTCTCCGAGCCCCAACAAGTAGACAGGGAGGACTATTGGAACCGCGACAAGCACAGTGGACAGGGAGGCCTGTGTGGACACAGTGGACAGGCACAGTGGCCAGGGAGGACAGCGTGGTTGTGTGGATCCACAGGACACTGTGGCGTCCAAGCACGCGCTCCCAGAGGAGAGGACCCTGTGGGAGCTGATGCTGGGAGCAGGCTGAGATTCCAGCGAGTAAGACTCCCTGTGACGTGCACAGCTGCCATCTGCGCAGCAGCTCCTGATGCCAAGATGGTCGTGCGATAAATGCACAAAGCACATCTCCAGCAAAAAGCCGCCGAGTGTCCACATCCAGGATATCCACCGAGGTGGCTTTTTAGTGTTAATACGATGAATGTGAGCAGCAGGTGGTCTGCGTTCTGGGTGTGTGTGACTGTGCCACTGCAGTTTTGTTCTCATGTCTTGATGAGCATGAACGGTTCCTGACGAAGGTAGGTAAGGATGCTGTGACCTGAGACTCTGCAGTATTGTAGCTTGAGGAACCAAGGAGTTTTTCTGTCTTGAAAACCTGTCAGGGAGGATGTTCCAGGTTGGTGACTGCTCCATGAGGTATTCAGAGATCCAGGTTCCTTTCAGACTCCTGCTCTGTGTTCCCACGGACACGGCTGTCCTTGCTGTGGTTGGGACTGGGTGATTGCCATGCTGGCGGGGGAGGGTTAAGGCGAGAGTGGCCATGATTTACCTAATCTACATAATGACAGGGAGCCTGGGAGTAAAGTGTAGCCATGGCCTGGAGGATGGATGATGGATGTTGGTGAACGACTGGCTGCACTCACCGCAGATGGCCCAGGGATGGGAAGGACGACTGATTATGCCATTCAATGGTACCTGGTTCTTTCAGATTTGGCTTCCTTATGGATTTTCTGCTGTAAAGAGGAGAGAGCCTGTGGTTCTAGGCCAAACATTTCACTCATCTCGTAGCATCTTGTATCCCTTAGCCAACATTTTTGTCAAGTTTCAGAAGTCCTATCAAACAGGCAAGCATTTCTCAGTTTGGTTTAATCATTGGATTTTATATCTGTGTCTGCATCTCTATTTTACATCTATGTGGTTATTTGACACTCTGTAGTACCTTTGTAATAGGTTCTATTTGGTGGAAGTTACTGTCAACAAACCTTGCTGCTACTTGAATTTTCAAGGTTGCAAGTAGAAAGGAGAGAATAAAAACCACATCTTCTCTAATTTTAAAATTTGTTGTTCCTCAAATCACACCAGAAGTACAGATACTACAAATTATAAAAGCAGTCAGAATCAAGGTTAAGAGATTTCTGGGTGATTCTGGCTGATCAGCAGTATTTGCTGAGGTGTGTGCAGAAGAGCAACATGCCAAGAAGCCCGGGACGGGGGAGAGTTGGAAGGCCAGGCTGTGACTTCGGAGGTGCTGTTGCCTCAGGAAGAGGAGCTAGATGCAGAGAGGATAAATGGCCACAGGTGTGACCACCGCCGTCCTTGCCGTGGTACGGGGGCCTTTGTATGGGGCCCTTTGTGAGCTGAGTTATGAACCAGATGAAGGCTGTGCAGGCATGTGAGAATCCAGGCCAGACTCGATGGGTGGAGGCTTGGCAGAGGTGAGGGGCCAGACAGCCTCGCTAAATGTGCAGTGGCTCACTGCAGACAGTGCCCATCAGTCGCCAGACAGACCGGCTTGATCTTCAGCCCCCATGGCAGCTGCCTCTACCTGTCTGCCTCCACCTTCTGAGGCCTATAGGCGTCGCAAATGTGTGGTTTTTAAACAGATTTGGATGAGTTGTTTTCTGCACAACACTCTTTTACAGACGGAGGCTGGTTTTCCACAGTGGCACCAGGGACTTGGCAGGGACTGGTGGGACAGAGCCTCAGAGCACAGCACCAGCTCCCTGGGCGAAGACGGTGCCCGTGGGACGGAAGAAAGAAGAGGCACACAGTGCTGAGGCGTGAACTCTAGTTTGCTCTTAGACATGACACACATGCCTTCTGGAAGTTTGCATGAAGCACTGCTAAAGCCACCAGTGCGGATAGGTCCTTAGATCAGGAGACCCAGAACACAGTTGTATTTGAAATCCTTCACATGCTGCAATCTCTTCAAAGAGGACTACAAGTCATCTCTAATAATGTTGTAAAATTAATTTTTTATTAAGTGCCATGGCTTTTTTTTTTTTTTTTTTTTGTGGGGTAGGGCCGGTGTGTGACAGTAAAACAACAGATGCAGTGACACAGCTGGTGGGTGTTGGTTCTGGGCCCCAGTTGGGCAGTTGTATGGAAAGAAACCGAAAAGTCTCTACAGTGGTATGAACTGAAACACCTGGATTATGTGTTTTCATGTATTTGACATAAATGCACACATTCGTACGCTAAACACACATTTTTCTATATGTAATAAAATTCACACCTTTAAATAGTTAACATATATTTTATTTTAGGACCTCCCCCACGATGTGAGGACTAATAGCCACTCCCTCTCCCCCCCCCCCCGGATATTAAGAGCCACATCGCAGGGCAGTGAGGCACCCCCCGCGAGGTGGGGACTAATCGCCACCCCCTCTCCCCCTCTGGCTATTAGGAGTCACCTCGCCAGGGGGGTGAGGCACCCCCCACAAGGTGGGGACTAATAGCCACCCCTTCTCCTCCCGCTGCCTATTAGGGACCATGGTGGACTCACAGCCTGTTTGATATTGTGAGTAATATCATCTCCCCCTCTGGAAATTATGAACTCTTCCACAGATGGGTGTATACTCTGTGTGTACACCGTCAGAGGGTGTACATCCGTCTGTATTGGGAGTAATATCATCCTCTTCCTTCCTGAATGTTAAGAAGAATATCCCAGGATTGTTTCTACTCCCTGCATTATTGGGTGTCATATCCTCCTCTCCCACGTGGAAATTAGAAACAATATCACTGGGGGCGTGTACACCTTCTGTAACATTTAAAGTAATATCATCCCCTTCCCTCCAGGATCATGGGAACAATATCCCTGGGGGGTGTACACTTTCTGCCATATAGGTCATAATATCATCCCTCCCACCTTGAAACATTATGAAGGACCATCTCACACGGGGTGTACAACCCTTGGTGCGATATTGGGAATGCAATTATCCTCTTCCCGGCATATTTGGAAAAATATCAGAGTGAGTGTACCCCTCCTGCCATATAAGGATTACTATCCTCTTCTTCCTTTCTGGATATTAGAAAGAAGATCACACGTGGGTTTACACTTTCTTCGATATCTGGAGTCATGTCATCCTCTCTTGTCTTGAATGGCAAGAACAATGCCTTGGGGGGGATGTACACACCCTGTCATATTGGGAGTAATATTACACTCTCCCCTCCTTGATAATTAGGAACAACATCCCATGCTCTCTGTCCCTGGATATTAGGAACAACATCACAGGTAGGTGTACACCCCCTGTGGTATTAGGAGTAATAATATGATTATTGAACATCCATGATTGATATTAACAATTATCAATGATACTATTAATAGGATACCGTTATTATGGATAATTATTTTAAATATATGATTATGCATGCTTAAAATAATTGTTAATATTGTTTTATTACCATCACTTAGTATTAAGTAACATTAATTGCTGATATTATTTTATTATTAATGGTGATATTACTATTGATTATTAATGCTAATCATTAACATTTTTAACTAGTATTTTACTATCTTTATTGTGATTATTAATATTGATGATTACTCTTAATTTTTCTTATACTTATTAATAATTAATAGACTTGTTCCTGATATCTGGCGGGGAGAGGATGATATCACTCCCAATATCGAAGAAAGTGTACACCCCACTATGATGTTATTCCTAACAGCCAGGGGGTAGAGGATGACATTATTGAAACTATGTCAGTGGGTGTACATCCCTTCGGTCGTCTTGTTCCTTATATCCTGGGTGGGAGAGGATGATACGACTCCCAATATCGCAGGGGGCATAGACCTCCCCCGTGATATTGTCCCTAACATCCAAAGGTGGAGAGGATGATATTTCTTCTGATTTCACAGGGGGTGTACACCACCCCTATGATATGGTTCCTAATATCCAGGGGGTGAGAGGGTATTAGTCTCCATATTGCAGGAGGTGTACACTCCCTAGTGATATTGTTCCTAATATCCAGGGAGGGAGAGGATGATATCACTCCCAATATCGCAGGTTCCCTATATCCTGGGAGGGAGACGATGATACTAGTGGCAATATCGCAGAGGGTGTACACACCCACTGTGATACTGTTTCGAATATCCAGAGGCAGAGAAAATGATATGACTCCCAATATCACAGGGGGTGTACATCCTCCTGTGATATTGTTTCTTACATTCAGGGGGAGAGGATGATATTACTCCCAATATCACAGGGGTTGTACACACCTCCTGCGATATTGTTCCTAATATCCCGAAGGGGAGAGCATATTACTCTCAATATGGCAAGGGGTGTATACTTCTTTTGTAATATTGTTCTTAATATCCATGATGGGAGAGGATGATATGACTCCCAATATCGCAAGAAATGTACAGCTGCCTGTGATAGAGTTCCTAACATCTAGGTGGGGAGAGGATGATATTACTGCCCATATCTCACGAGTTGTAAAACCCCTTCGATATTTTGCCTACAATCCTGAGGGGAGAGGATATTATTCCCGATAACGAAGAAGGTATACACTCCCCTGTGACACTATGCCCAATATCCACATTGGGAGACGATGACATTACGCCCAATATCACAGGGGATGTACACCCACCCTGGGATATTGTTCCTTGTATTGAGAGAGGGAGAAGATGCTATTGCTCCCAGTAACGCAGGGGCTGTGGCTGTACACCCCTCCTGTGATATTCTTAATATCCTAGGGAAGAGAGGATGATACTACACCCAATATCTCATGGGCTGTACAGTGTCCGCTCAGAGATGTGTGGGGCTCTCTTACACAGGTAACTCCTTCTCTAACTTTAGCCACATGCTGGTCATCCAGGGGCCTCCTAAAATCCAGGAGCATAAAACCAAGTGGAATTTCTGAGAACCAAAGATGGTACATGGCTCTGGTTGGGCTGCCACAGGCAGTTTTGTGAAAAGACAGATGTATTTCTCATAGTCCTGGAGTCTGGAGGTCCAAGGTCAAGGTGAGTTCAGGACTGGCTCCTCCTAAGGCATCTCTCCTTGACTGTCAGATGGCATCTTCTCTTGTGTTCTCGTGCGGTTGTCCCTCTATAGATGTCTGTGTCCTGATCTCTTCTTACAAGGTCATCAGTTCTAATGACTTCGTTACCTTAATCACCTCTTCAAAAGGCCTATCTCCACATACAGACACATTCTGAGGTCCTTGATTAGGACTACAACCTGGGAATCTTGGTGTATGCAATTAAACCTGAAGCAGATGGGGTCTTATAACCTGTGTCACCCAAGCTCATGCCAGAGCCCCATGAGGTAGCCCCAGGTCCCCCCTTTGATATGGTTTAGCTGTGTCCCCACCAAAATCCTGTCTTAAATTCCCTTGTGTTGTGGGAGGATGGAAGTGATAATTTGACAGCAGAGAAGACAATTGCTCCCAGGGAGGAGAGAGGGGACCCCAGACCTCCGAAGGTTGGAGGGTCCCGGGCCCTGGGCAGAGCAGGCAGCCCCACCCCTGTGACACCCCGGACGATGGCTCAGGAGTTGGAAAAGGTGGAATCATATGTAGAGGCTGGTTGGGGAGATAGGAAGTTGTCGAATGAGTTTTTAAATATTTACATCAAAATTCTTACTGCACCCTTGGTGTTGGTGGGGACCAGTGGCTTCTCCATGTGCCTGGCTTCTTCCTGGCTCTGACTCTGGGAGCCTGGCCTGGCCTAGGGCTGCTGGTTGGATTCATTGCTGGCAGCAAGTGGAAGGTGGAGGAGGGAGAGGAGCTGTCCTCAGTCCTCTCTTACTCATGCCTGTCCACGTTAGCAGCCCCTCCCCAGGCATCCCTTGCCCATGATCTGGGGAGTGCTATTCTCACTTCCCTTGGGCCCTGCCCACCGATCTCCAAAGAATCCCGTCAGTGACTCCTTTTAATCACCTCTTTGCCTGTGACAAAGTCTTCTGGGACCTCCTGACTGACAGGAGAAGCCTGGCTATCTGTGCAACTTGTAAAAGTGAAGTGAGTCATTCACACTGACATGTATCTACAAGTCACACAGCTTTGCAACTGGAGTGACTTTAAGCTCATCGAACCAAACCTTCCATGACAGATGAGGACACACAGAATCATAGGATAGAAGTGACTTGCTCCCATCTGCGTCGGCCACGCTGAGACTCAAGCGCGGAGTCTAGCAAAGCACACTTCGTCCTCCCTTAGAAGGAAGATCCTGCCCGCACGGCTCACCTCCACCTACCCTAGGTCTCCCCCACCCTCCCTTAGAGGGAAGCTCCTGCCAGCGTGGCTCACCTCCACCTACTCTAGGTCTCCCCCACCCTCCCTTAGAAGGAAGGTCTTGCCAGTATGGCTCACCTCCACCTACTCTGGGTTTCCCCCACCCTCCCTTAGAAGGAAGGTCTTAGAAGGCAGCACGGTTCACCTTCCCCTAACCTAGGTCTCCCCCACCCTCAGAGGGGAGTCTTTGGGTCACTCACAAGACTACTCCGGACATCTGTAAGAACAAATGGTTTCCAGCACAGTCCTTTCCTGGGGTCTGCATTTTCCCTCTGGGATGCTGGGAAGTTGAAGGGGGTCAGGCAATTCAAGTTCTCCCCAGTATCTCAGGGGCTACTGACACAGGAAAATGTGCTGCTCTGCTCGCTGTTTGACTTTGATGGATGCAAATTTGTTCTAAATGAGCCTGACATTCATTAGCATGTAAACATATGTTACTGGTGTAGGCTCGCAGGGCCACATGCTGATGGATCTTGTGGGCTGTCCCCGTCGGACATCACCAGGCTGCCTGGGTCTGTGCTGCTTCTGGCTAAGGCTCCAGATGTTTTCATGCACTGTCAAGTAGACATTTTAGCTACAGGGTTATGTTTTTTTCCACAAAAGAAACACAGACAAATCTGTGAAAAGAACTTGAGTTTATGTGCCGATCTACTGGAAGGAGACTCTTAGAATGTCAGCTGCTCAGTGTCTGCTTTGACTCCCGGGCAGTTCTCTATCCTGTGGCTCAGAGACTCTGTGGGGCTGAATTATATATTTGATTCCAGTTCTGCTCAATATTTCCCCACAAGTAGTGCTGTTGGTGCGACTGATGCCTTTAGAGATAGCTGCAGCAGGAACAGTCCAGAGAATAAAACACGCTATGCTAAAATATTTTGAGCTGAAGGCAATTAAGAAGTGCTCTGGCCTTCCCTCTATTTTCTGAAAAGCACACAACATAACCATATTACACAAAGACAAAAGTGCCTTTTCTCCCCTCTCTGCCAGAAAGGACGCAGGTCAATCTCTGTAGACAACTTCAGACCCTTATCATTCAGGAAACAGCACCAGAGGAATTTACACAAAAATCTATCATTTATTGGCTTTCCCACAATTTGTTGCCCCCAATGACCCAAAGTCCTTTTACTTTGTCTTGGCACTTCTATAAACATTTATTATCCTTGTTGAAGATGTTACATAAAAGAAAGATCTGAGCTGTCTCTCTGAGATTCCCTCATTCCCTGTGTATCTCCCATGTATATATGAAATATACATGCTAATAAGCCTCCATTTGCTTTTTTGGGGGTTCATCTGTCTTTTGTTATAGGAACCCCAGCCAATGAAGCTAAGATGGGTGTAAGAAAAGATTACATTTTTCTCCCCTGTAGTAGCATTATTCTAGCAATAGCATTATTTTTTTTTGGTAGATTTCTGTTGAATACACACACACACACACACAGCAATGTAAAAAGAAAGAAGTGTGGGGAGTTCTGATGAAATTTTAGGTCCCAGAGATACCTAAATATGTTGAGAAGTTGTCTTTAAACATTGATTTTTTTTCCCACATTCTCATATTTTTGATATTTTTTTCTTCTGAGATACCATTTCTAGATTGTTTTCTCTACATTTTCTTGCAAGTCCGAGAGAGTAGGCTGGTTAGTAGTGTGTCCAATGCACTCTCTCTGTCCTGGTCAGTAAAGAAATGTAGAAATAGAGAGGGATGTGAGAGTCACGCTACACAGAGATGGAAACACAGATATGAGGTAAGTAAAAACACGTGAAAACCCAGCATTTCTGGAACTCTCACCTACTCCTGTGCCGATATTCATCCTTCAGCTCTGCCTCCGTTCTTCCTTTCTTTTCTCATGCTATGGGGTCTGCTTTGGAGATGTTATCTACTTTCATTCTTCCAAAGTCAAGCTTCTAGCTTTGGTTGGAACTGCAGACCTATTTACTCATTCAGCAAATACTTTCTAAGCACATGGATAGTCACTGAGAATACCGTGGTTCACCAACATGACCGTGGCCCCTGCTCTCACGAACCTGCAGCCTGATGGGGAGAATGGGCACTAATAAGCCAATCACTCTAATGGGTTTCTGATGAAGAATTCAGGAAAGCACACCAAAGAAAGGGAAGCGGGGTTCTCTAAATTTATGCTGTAAAAGAATCTGGCGTATCTTGGGATGAGAGGTAGAAAACCGATGCATTCTGGAAGGTATGATCCCCTTGCGGTCTGGAGAGAAGTAGAGGTTGTTTGTTGAGGGGGGTGGAGTGTAGGGACACCACGGTCTAAATAGAGATGGGGGTGCGTGCAGAATGCCTCTTGCAGCAGGAAACAGGCACGTGCAAGGAAGTAAGCACGGGAGAAAGTAGCACAAGACAAGAATGAAGGCAGGCAGGCAGCGGCTGGGAGATGATGGTAGATGCTTTATTCTCTTAATAACAGCAATAGGATGCTGTTGAAAGCACTTGAGGGAAGTGGGTATGACATGTTTTGTGTTTGTAAAATTATCACATTGTCTTACCAAACTATACTCCCTATTTTTTAAATTTTTAAGTTCTTGGATACATGTGCAGGTCTATTACATAGGTATACATGTGCCATGGTGGTTTGCTGCACCTGTCAACCCATCATCTAGGTTTTAAGCCCTGCATGCATGAGGTATTTGTCCTAATGCTCTCCCTCCTCTTGCCTCCACCCCCCAACAGGCCCCCGTGTGTGTCGTTCCCCTCCCCCGTGTCCATGTGATCTCCTTGTTCAACTCCCACTTATGAGAGCATGTGGTGTTTGGTTTTCTGTTCCTCTTTTAGTTTGCTGAGAATGATGGCTTCCAGCTTCATCCATGTCCCTGTAAAGGACAGGAACCCATTCTTTTTTATGGTTGCATAGTATTCCGTGGTATATACGTGCCACATTTTGTGTATCCAGTGTATCATTGATGGGCACGAGATATCCTCTTAACATGTGATCCAGCTATTGCACTGTTCGGTATTTATCCAAAGGAGTTGAAAACTTGTGTTCACAGAAAAACCTGCACACGGACATTTATAGAAGCTTTAATCATAATTGCTAATTTTATTGCAGCTCTATTCATAATTGCTCAAACTTGGAGGCAACGAAGAAACCAAAATGTTCTTCACTAGGTGAGTGGATAAATAACCTGTGATACATCCAAACAATGGCATATTCTTCAGCACTGAAAAGAAGTGAGCTGTCAAGCCATGAAAAGACACTTAGGAACTTTAAACATGCACGGCTACACAAGAGAGGCCCATCGGAAAAGACTAAAGGACATTCAGAAAAAGGCCAGACTATGGAGTGAAACTATCCGTGGTTCCCAGGTGTTGGGAAGAGGGAGAGATGATGAGGTGGAACATGGAAATTTTTAGGATTTTAGTGCAACTGCTCTGTACGATGCTATCATGGTGGATACATGTCATGACACATTTGTTCAAACCCATAGAACCAGCACCAAGACGGAGCCCTCATGTAAACTCTGGACTCTGGGTGACAATATGTCAACGTCGGTTCTTCAATTGTTACAAACGCTCCCTCTGGGCAGGAGAGTTTTTAGTGGGTGAGGCTGTGCACGTGGGGGAAGGGAAGGCATATAGAAGGACTCTCTGCACCTTTCCCTCAATTTTTCTGTGAAGGTGAAACTGCCTAAAAGATAGTGTATTTTTTAAAAATAAAGGAAAAAAAGGAAACAAAAAGTCCTCAAGAAAATCAAATGAGAAAATGATCACACTGGGTGCTTCAGGTCAAAATGGAAGAACAAGGGCTGTATTTACCATCCCACCTGATGACTTTTTCCTCACTGCTTTTCAGCATTTTGTTGGAGTCTAGTCAGTGCAATAAGGCAAGTTAAACTATATAAAATGCACCCTTATTAGAAAAGATTTAAAACTATCTGTATCTGCAGGTGACGTGATCACCTGGGTGGAAAATCTCCTGAAATCACAAGAAGCCACTAAAACTAATAATAAATTACTTACTAAGAAGTGAGTTTGGAAAGCTTGCACGATACAAGCTAAACACATAAGCAATATCTCTTTATACACTGGCAAAGAAATAATTGGAAAGGGAAATTTACAAAGCAATATTATAGCACATCAAAACATGAAATACTTCAGACTAAATCTGACAAAAGATGTGTAAGATCTATACACTGAAAAGCAGGCAGTGATGTTGAGATAAAGAACTAAATAAATGAAGTGATATATTGTGTCCATGGATCAGCAGGCTCAATATTGTTAAGATGTCAGTTCTGCGCTTGTGGATCAGAGGTTTAATGCAATTCCAATCAAAATCACAGCATGATTTTTTTTATTTTTATTTTTCAGTAGAAATGAACTAGCGGATTCCAAAATGTGTCTGGAAATTTAAAGAACCCAACAGAGCTAAGACAACTTGGAATAAAACGGTGGAGGACTTACCTGAACTACCAAGATAGTGTGGTATTGGTATAATAAGAGAAAACTGGGTTAATGAAACCTCCTAGAGGGTCTAGTAATAATCTCACAAACATGTTACATATACGTAGTAGATTTTTGAATAAAGGTTCAAAGACATCAAATTAGAGAAAGGACGATAATGATGATAGAAGGATTAAATACCGTAGGCCAAAAAGAGAAAAAAAGAGCTCCTGTTAAATATCTTCACATTGTTGTCACTCATGCAATTCAATTCACATTTTGTGTGTCTAAAAGTTGAGCAGACCTCTTCATTCTCTTTCCCCAATTCACTCCACAGAGATGCTGATGTCTTTCAGTGGAACTTGGAAGTTTGCTATTCTTCTTAAAATGACTCTCTTATATACTGTTTATGCAAGAAGTTGTGGGACTATAACTTACAAATACTGTTCTAAACCTTGGAATCACACGTTTCCCTTTTTCTCTACTTATCGTTTCTAGTAAGTTTCCCATTTCCTCTTTCTCCTTCATATTTACACTGCATTCCTTTTAGTTCAGGCTTTTGTTACCCCACTTGATCTCTTGATGTGGTCACCTGAATGCCCTTCGTGTTCTAGCCTCCTGGAATCCTTCCTTCATGACCCTGCAGAACTGCCCTCCAGACCCGCAGGTGTGACCCGGAATCAAGGATCTCAAAGCCGAGTGGGATCTGAGAGGCTATCTAGACCAATCCTCCATTACAGACGTAAACCTTTTGATGACTTCACTTCGGAGCCCAAAATATTTGCACTGCAGGCAGAATCACCTAAATCACTTAATGTGATGTTCAGTCTTCCTGTGGTATTTTCCTCTCTGCATCTCCCTACTTTCGGTCAGCCATTTCTCACTCATGACACCGAACCCTTCATTCACATCACATTATTCTTCTCCACACACACACACGCTTGTTTTCTGCCTGGGTTTTTTGTTACATTATTCCCTCTGCTGGAACTACCATTTTCAAAGATCTGACTACAGAATTTTAACGTATTCCTCAGAATGACTCACATATCACATATTCGACCAAATGGCTGCAGATTCTGTCACCTCCTCTCTTGTCCTATGGCAACATGGAGAATCTTCTTCTCTTAGCCAATAGGATTTATCATGGTCCTTCTTTATCTTAACAATAGTTTAGCAGGACTGAGAACTGGGAAGTAGATTTTTCTCCCAGGGGTGAGCACTGTCTTAGTTTAGCAGATCTCCCTGGGTCTCCAACTCTGGTTGTAGAAAAGCAGCCCATAGGGCATGGTGGGGAGGAGAAGAAGGGGAATTAAGCTGTGGTGCATGAAGATGGACAGTTGTGACCCGTACTCCGGGGTTGGGAGTTGAGGCCACTAGGAAGGAGAAGCTGTAAGGATGAAGACGAGGCATAAAAAGTGATGCAGGCCGGGTACGGTGACTCATGCCTGTAATCCCAACACTTTGGGAAGCCAAGGTGGATGGATCACGAGGTCAAGAGTTCAAGACCAGACTGACCAATATTGTGAAACCCTGTCTCTACCAAAAATACAAAAATTAGCTCGGTGTGGTGGCACATACCTGTAGTCCAGCTACTCGGGAGGCTGAGGCAGGAGAATCACTTGAACCCAGGAGATGGAGGTTGCAGTGAGCCAAGATCATGACACTGCACTCCAGCCTGAGTGACAGAGCAAGACTCCATCTCAGAAAAGAAGTGATGCATAGTAACAAGACTGCCCGAGGAGAAAAGGCAATCAGCAACCTTCTCCAGGGTGGGATATCTGAAGACCCTTTAAGAACAAAGGTGTCTACTTTCCTTCTTAGGATGCTCTATCGTGATTTAATGAACCCCTCACAATCTACTGTATTCAGTATATGGCATGAGTCAATTTAGGGGAATTCTAGAAAACATAGCTGGCTGTTATCAGGTTAATGTAGATTGGGAGGAAGGGAAAAACCCCAGGAGCCACGTAGGAAGGACAATACGTGAAAACAGAAGAAACTTGGAGTCAGTTCGCCCTTCAAACAAAATCCAGTTTCCAGAAGACATTGTGAGGGCTGCTGGGTTCTTCCTCACCTGCAGATGGGGGATTCCAGATACTTATACTTGAATCTCACAGGATGGGGTGATCACCACCTGCTCTCAAATGGGATGAGTTACAATATCTTCTATCGGGAGGCGGTAAATAAGAGGTTAGGTACACGTCTGTAGTCATCACAATTCTGTCAAGATTGCTATTTTTACTTCCATGTCATAGATGGAGATCATGATGCTTGTGGAAATGATTTGCTCAGGGTCTCACCATCAAAAGTGGCAGAGGAAAGATTCCAACATGTTTTAAAAGCTGCAAACTGAGCTGACTCCCACCCATGCTGTCATACCAACTGAGATTTCAATCCTCCTGAAGGCAGGGAACTTATTCCATTTGCTTTTATACTCTCCATAACACTAATGAGC